>NC_134689.1:9700664-10010664 GCF_050947455.1 Rhinoderma darwinii | reverse complement strand
GATAGATAGATAGATAGATAGATAGATAGATAGATAGATGATAGATAGATAGATAGATATGAGATGATAGATAGATAGATAGATGTGAGATGATAGATAGATAGATAGATAGATAGATAGATAGATAGATAGATAGATAGATAGATAGATAGATAGATAGATAGATAGATAGATAGATAGATAGATAGATAGATAGATAGATATGAGATGATAGATAGATAGATAGATATGAGATGATAGATAGATAGATAGATAGATAGATAGATAGATAGATAGATAGATAGATAGATAGATAGATAGATAGATAGATAGATAGATAGATAGATAGATAGATAGATGTGAGATGATAGATAGATAGATAGATAGATAGATAGATAGATAGATAGATAGATAGATAGATAGATAGATAGATAGATAGATAGATAGATAGATAGATAGATAGATGTGAGATGATAGATAGATAGATAGATAGATAGATAGATAGATAGATAGATAGATAGATAGATAGATAGATAGATAGATAGATAGATAGATAGATATGAGATGATAGATAGATAGATAGATATGAGATGATAGATAGATAGATAGATGTGAGATGATAGATAGATAGATAGATAGATAGATAGATAGATAGATAGATAGATAGATAGATAGATAGATAGATAGATAGATAGATAGATAGATAGATAGATATGAGATAGATAGATAGATAGATAGATAGATAGATAGATAGATAGAATAATGGATAAATATTCTTGTGATAGACCAATATTTGACCTGTATAAATTAGGAGATATTTTTTTCCACGCTCAAGTGCTTCTGATGGACGCCTTGTGATTCCTGTCCTCTACATTTCACTATTATGAAGACTATCTGATGGACTGAGGACAAACCATTCATCCGTCATCCCCGCTCTGTATGCTCCTCACGTACATACATCAGCTGCAAACTGTAAAACAGAGACGGACTAATTCTTTCTAACAGTAGACAAACATCGCTCAATCAATAACGGTTTTCCACATATATCAGCCTGTCATATATTAGAGAAACCATTTTTGGAATGGGCAATTATGAGAATATTGTCTATCAATGCGATAGATAATAGCAAAGCATTCCGCTAGAGAAAAGTCAGCCATGCTTCGTCTTTTGGATCTCATAGAATATTCAAAACGGAATTATTTTCAAAAAGTGTATAAACCCTATGCCCTTCCTTCCTCAGGGGTGTCCCAAAAATACACTTTAAGGATATGGCATATTAGTGGGGGGTCCAAGAACAAGGTTCCCTTTCAATCTTGGTCTTGACCAGCTTCTTGGTTCCAGTGAAGATGTGTCTATAGATAGGGCTATTAAAACCTTCTGGATTAGCGGGATCACTCTTAGGTTTCCCTATTTTTTATTTATTTCAATGGAGAAGAATTGTGTATTCGTGGTTTCCTCAACTAAAAATGGAAGCTGGGCTAGACCATTCTCGAGAACTGTGAAGGACCTACCTGCTTATAACGCCATATCCTCCAGAATTACATGGCCTGAACCAAGTTGGGTCTCCTCAGCTATTAGTCCCAGGCTAACAAGAGTAACCATCTAGAAATGGGAGGTTGGTCTCCAAAGAAGTCCCGTCCAGGCCATGAGAAGTTCTTAACAAGTATCCATACTCCCTATCGATATCCCTTATCTGCACAGATCTCTTTTTGGATATTTTTGGGCAACATGAGAAACCAAGTAGGTACTATACAATATAAACCATAGTGCCAGCCATGTGGACCTCGTCTCAGTTTGCCCATCTCCCCTCCCGATGGACAATGTGAACATGCATAGGTCTCCTGCAAGCCATATGCGTGGTGATGTTAGATAAAAGGCTCGAAGAACTGGTCTAAGGGTCATGCCGACCTTCTCTTTCTTTAAGGGATGGGAAGACACAAGCTCAAAGCCCTTCTGGTCCAAGATATTACGTTACGGGACACAAACCAGACCCCGTCGGGAGACCCCATTCTATGTAACTCTCTCTTTATGTCCATCCTTGGATGTAGCAACTGCCTTGCGTCTACCGTCTACGGTATATATACATTGAATGCAACAGTCCATTTGTATTCATAGTCCAATCTCAGCTTGCAGGCCCTCTATATCTTCAAGTAGTAAACTGGCAAGGAACTGTTTGTGATACTATGTAGGATGGAAAATAGACATATCTCAGATATGGAAAACATCCAAAGATCAAATACTATCTAAGCCTGAGAGATCTGCTTGTGAGAATGTGCAGGCACGGAGAGGTCCTTATCAGCTGTCAGCTCCTGTGGTGCTTCGCTCCTCGGCATTGTCACACAACCTACAAAGGCTACGCTGCAAAGTCACAAAATTCTTTGTGATGATGTGAATTGTACCTGAAGGGGGTTTCCCCCGCAAGGAAATGTCTTCGAATTCTTGTCACAAATAAATGAGTTGAGGTTTCTGCACATAAGAAACCGGCCGAAAAATAATACAAGGAGACAGGGGACTGATTACATTCCTTATTTGATTTGAGACAACGGCTTCCACCCTCTGTCACAGTGGAAATTGGGAATACTAAAACTAGTTTAACCTCTGTCATGGTGGATGGATTTATCAGTATAGGATATTCGAGGAGAAGAGCTGGTCAAGACATTAGAAGAATGTTTATAGCAAAAAAAATAAACAATCTTCACAACTTGGCCAACTATTGGTCAAAAGTTTTGTATGACAATATCCACGATGGAGAAGCCGTGTTGGCCGTGTTGAAGATGTTTTTGAAGATGTTTTTGGCCAAGAACCATTGGTGATCATGAGCATGCAAGGATTTTCGATGGAAGTTCCCTTATCTGGTGGGATTGTCTTGAGATGTTCTTGATGGTGGAAACTAAACTGTCAAGTGTCTGCCAGCCAAATTTAGGGCAGTTAGAGTCTTCGGGGTCCATTGCTTCCCTGGGGATCCTGTCATGTTTATGAAGATACAAGGTAATATTCGATTAAGGTTAGCATTAGACATGGTGCCCATATGACTACTCTATTTTCTGGCCGACAAACCCAAATACAAAGCCACACAGCCGACGAGTTGTTTCTTCTATAATTCTCAAACATCCATCAAAAATGAAGAAACAGTGGATGTTGGGAGTGGGTGTCTGCCATACAATACACTGCCTCTTAGGGCAGATTCAGACGAACGTTGCGTTTTTGCGCGCGCAAAAAACGCTGCGTTTTGCGCATGCAAAAACCACTTGACAGCTGCGTGTGTCATCCGTGTATGATGCGCGGCTGCGTGATTTTCGCGCAGCCGCCATCATAGAGATGAGGCTAGTCGACGCCCGTCACTGTCCAAGGTGCTGAAAGAGCTAACTGATTGGCAGTAACTCTTTCAGCACCCTCGACAGTGAATGCCGAACACAACATCGAGAAACATGTTAAAAAAAAAGAAAATGTTCGTACTTAGCGAGAACTTCCCTCCCGGCCGTTGCCTTGGTGACGAGTCCTTGGTGACACGCCTCTCTTGACATCGGGCCCCACCTCCCTGGATGACGCGGCATTCCATGTGACCGCTGCAGCCTGTGCTTGGCCTGTGATTGGCTGGAGCTGTCACTTGGACTGAATTGTCATCCCGGGAGGTCAGACTGGAGGAAGAAGTCGGGAGTTATCGGTAAGTCAGAACTTCGTTTTTTTTTTACAGGTTCATGTATATTGGGATCGGAAGTCACTGTCCATGGTGCTGAAACAGTTTAACTCTTTCAGCACCCTGGACAGTGACTATCTCCTGACATCGCGTACCGGAAATTTTTTTGCCGGGTTCGGCCAAAACTAGTTCGGCCGAACCCGGTGAAGTTCGGTTCGGTTGTCCGGGTTCGCTCATCTCAAAGACACTCCGTTTGGATGTTTGGAAACAGAAAAACACGTGGTGCTTTTCTGTTTACATTCATCCTTTTGACAGCTGGTGCGCTGTTTCAGTCAGTTCGCACGGAAGTGCTTCCGTGCGACCTGCGTGGTTTTCACGCACCCATTGACTTCAATGGGTGCGTGATGCGCGAAATACGCGGAGATATTGAGCATGTCGCGCTTTTTGCGCAGCTGACAAACGCTGCGCAAAAAGCACGGACTGTCTGTACTGCCCCATAGACTTGTATTGGTCTGTGCGTGGCGCGTGAAAACCACGCGGCCCGCACGGACCCAATACACGCTCGTGTGAATCCCCCCTTAGTGCTACACAGACTTGTTTTAGGTCCTGTCTAGGGCCAGAACAAGGTTGGTGGAGGCCCATGGGCAAAAAAATATGGTGGGGCCTCTTCCCTGATAACATGGCCAATTCTCTCTCTAACCAGGAGATAAGCGTTGACATGTATATCTCAAGGTGCTTATCCTCCCCTCCTTACGGCAGTAAACATGCATGCTCAACCACTAGATTTCTTCTACTTAGCAGTGCAGGAAGGAGAAAAGGGCTCTGACTCTCAGTACTAAATATTATTAACTGAATAATCGCCTCTTCTGGGTGGTGGAGGCCCCCAGATGATGGAGGCCCTAGGTAGCGGAGACCCGTCTTGAACTGGTCCCGCTCAACATTCCTGCACCTTTCTAGTAAACATATATGTCTACATTTATAAAATATTTTCTTAAAGGTGCTGTCCACTTTAGGTAATCCTTTATTTTTAGAAGAGCCCCTTGAAATTAATCTGTTTAGAGGGTATCCTGTTCTGAAAGCTCCCAGAAATCCTCTGTTATTTGCAGGGGAATTTGTCAGGAAGTGTTTAATTCCCCTGCAGCGCCTCCACAGGGAAAATTAAGCACTACATGGTGCCCATTGAAATCCATGTAAAGCACAGACATACTGGGTCCTCCAGAGCGAGGGACGCCCGATTACATATAAAAACAACTGGTTGTCAGTTCACTTTTATAAATTGGTCAATAATAATATTTTCCAGCATTTATAGCCCTGAGTATATTTAGCGATGTAGCCCCCTGATAATACTGCGTGGAAATCCTTAGTATGCGATTAATTATTCAGCCCTTTTCACTGCCAAGGGGTAAGTAACACATTATATAGTGTTTGTGATATGATGTGAGATTCTCCGTATCACACACCGTACAATACACACATCTCTAATTAAGATGGAACCAACAGCTCATGTATTATTTAGATAAGAAACTATAAGCAGCACTTAGGGAAAAGTACTCGCCGTGAGATAAAAATATACATAAAAGCAACGCGTCAAACTGTGGTGGTTTTACTTAAGTTACTTTGAATGACACATATAGATTAACCCCTCAAAAGATAGGTCATTTTTATATGATCGGTGGGCGTCCGACACCCGGATCTTGCACCGATCAGCTATTCCAACTGCCTCCAGGCGCCAGAAGAACTGGAAACAGCCGACCTGTAGAATTGGACACAGAGACGAGTTGTTTCTTCTATAATTCTCAAACATCCATCCAAAATGAAGAAACAGTGGATGATGGGAGTGGGTGACCTCCATTAAAGCAGGGTCGGTCCGACGACACACAGTACTGGAGCATGGATACTATACAGTGGTCGGAGCCATCTACTTCAGGCACTGACCCTGCATGGCTTCCGGCACCCGGTGGCAGTGAGAGCAGCTAATTGGTGTGGGGTCCGGGTATCGGACCCCCACCGATCATATACTGATGATCTATCCTGTGGATAGGTCATCAGTATAAAAAAACAGCCCCCAACTTGGTCAACCCCTAAGGATGAGGCTCATTTTGGGCAAAGCATATTTTTCTACTGCATTCTGAGAGGTATAACGTTTACATTTTTCGGTTGACGTTGCTGTGTGAGGTCTTGTTTTTTGCATTGTTGGGTATTTTTTATGTATTATTATTATTGGTACATAAACATTTGCGTTTAATTTATATAATTTTTTTCTTACACTGACCAAACAAAGTAAATTCTGCCATTGTTTGTTTTGTGGTTTTTTTTGGTGTCTTTTTCGACCCTAAAATATGTTTTCAATGTATTGTATGAGTTGTAACAATTATGGGGATATATAATTTATGTTTTTATTAAAAATAATGCTCCAATAATACCACCATACAGTGCTCCGATAATACCACCATACAGTGCTCCAATAATACCACCATACAGTGCTCCAATAATACCACCATACAGTGCTCCAATAATACCACCATACAGTGCTCCAATAACACCACCATACAGTGCTCGAATAATACCACCATACAGTGCTCCAATAATACCACCATACAGTGCTCCAATAACACCACCATACAGTGCTCGAATAACACCACCATACAGTGCTCGAATAACACCACCATACAGTGCTCCAATAATACCACCATACAGTGCTCCAATAATACCACCATACAGTGCTCCAATAATATCACCATACAATGCTCAAATACCACCATACAGTGCTCCAATAATACCACCATACAGTGCTCCAATAATACCACCATACAGTGCTCCAATAATACCACGATACAATGCTCCAATAATATCACCATACAGTGCTCCAATAATACCACCATACAGTGCTCCAATAATACCACCATACAGTGCTCTAATAACACCACCATACAGTGTTCCAATAACAACACCACCATACCAGTGCTCCAATAATACCACCATACAGTGCTCCAATAATACCACCATACAGTGCTCCAATAATACCACCATACAGTGCTCAAATACCACCATACAGTGCTCAAATACCACCATACAGTGCTCCAATAATACCACCATACAGTGCTCCAATAACACCACCATACAGTGCTCCAATAATACCACCATACAGTGCTCCAATAATACCACCATACAGTGCTCCAATAATACCACGATACAATGCTCCAATAATATCACCATACAGTGCTCCAATAATACCGCCATACAGTGCTCCAATAATACCACCATACAGTGCTCCAATAATACCACCATACAGTGCTCCAATAACACCACCATACAGTGCTCCAATAATACCACCATACAGTGCTCCAATAATACCACCATACAGTGCTCTAATAACACCACCATACAGTGCTCCAATAATACCACCATACAGTGCTCCAATAATACCACCATACAGTGCTCCGATAATACCACCATACAGTGCTCCAATAATACCACCATACAGTGCTCCAATAATACCACCATACAGTGCTCCAATAATACCACCATACAGTGCTCCGATAATACCACCATACAGTGCTCCAATAACACCACCATACAGTGCTCCAATAATACCACCATACAGTGCTCCAATAATATCACCATACAGTGCTCCAATAATATCACCATACAGTGCTCCAATAACACCATCATACAGTGCTCTAATAATACCACTTTAGCAAAACCTGTTATTGCTATAATGGTCTAAATTGACTCATTTTGTGCCCCTTCCCTTTCCCTGTGTTAGTTGCTGCGCGATCTTTAAGCATCAATAAAAAGTTTCGGGTGTATAACCAGATCAAGAATGTGTGGCTTCAGGTGCCCCTCCCCTTATAAGATGTTCTGTGTTACAGATATAGTCAATTGTGACTCATTCACAGGGGTAATTAAGTTGCTGTGATATAATTTATCCATCATTATTGCACCATATGAAATAAAGCACTTTCTGGATTTAGACTTATATCTACAAATATCCAATTAACTGAAATATTCATCACTTTTTATCTACCGCTTGTCACATTGCTTTACACTCTCTGTTAGTCAAATCTCTTTGGGCAATGACCGGGTTACTCTTACTTGTTAGAATAGGAAAAAAGATAAATAAACAAAAATATTCCAAGGTCAAAATTTTCAAGCTGGAGGGCTGAATTATAAGACTTTTGTCAGCATTTAGATTTTTTACAATATTAAACATAATATCAGCCATATTTTAGGTATTTAAAGGGAATGTAGAATCAGGTTTTTATTACATATATTTCAGTTCTCACATTGTCAACTGGAGAAATGCCTACTTTTCAGCTTTGCTGTTTAGACTGGGGCACAGTCATCAGAGTCATCTACTTATCGTTAAATAAACGGGGTAAGCAAAGTTATCTAATTATCACTAGAGGGAAGGGGACTGTAATTGCAGTTCTATTATACTGCTAGAGGACTGGATGAGGCAGTATACGACTATATACTTCAATAAGGCTCTGTATGCTGTAACAATGTATTTACTGCTTTTTAAAATGTAGATATTTTTTTATTGTTAAAAACGTCTCTGGGGCGGACATGTTTGAGACACAAACTTCCTGCCTATATTGTCTGTATAGGCAGCACAGCAGAGGGTGTGTGCTTTATATGAGAGTTAATGGTCTCAAAGGTAAATATAGATTATTACAGTCTTCATGAAGTGATGGAGAACAAGCCCTTCCCCAGAAAACAAGAGTGGCAGGGGAGCTGCGTACAGAGCCTTATCTGTGTGTAAAGTGTATAGTGTTACTATAGCAGTAGTACAATATAGCTGCTATTAATTCATCCACCCTCTAATAATGAGATGACTCTGCTGACCTGCCTTCTAATGATAATGAGATGACTTTGCTGACCCCATTCCCTAATGACAATGAAATTACTCTGCTTATCTTGTCACAGTCTATACAGCAAAGCTGTGAGTAAGCAGGAAATATCAGCCTATTGGGTATACGCCAGTGTCCAGTGTGAAAACTGATATATTTTAGGCTTTTTTTTTATACGGGTAGTCACATAAATTATAATAAAAAAAACACCAAAAATCTTATGTAAAATTATATTTCGAAAAAAATCTTGATTTCATTAATATATCATTTTCTCACGATAAATAAAATGTTTGAAATAAAATAACCCAGATTTATCTAGTTCATTATAGTACCAAGCAGTCGTTTTCTATTAGTTTTCCATTTAAGTCTTTACTTATTAACCTAATTCAGGGAAAAGTCCTGACAGGTCGGATTCCTGCCTGGCTATGTGTGATTCCTGCTGTAGGTTGTACCCTCCATTATATACATCTAGTCTGGCAGACATGAATATGTACACATCCCAACCGGACGAGTTATCTGCATGACTGGCAGCAGATTAGGATGTTGGCGAGTCAGCAAAAAAATCAGCTGTACAGGCCGCAGACTCTTCATTTTATTTCATGTACGTTGGAGAATATTACTAATCAGATGAATTCTAATGCAGGTCACGGGAAAGTAAACTACATCTTGTGCAATGACATGAGGACATTTAGCACTCAATTACTACAGAAGACATTCATTTCTCTCCTCTTTTTGTTTAAATATTTGATTTTTTTAGTTGATTTTTAACAATTTTTTGGGGAAAAATTATAAAATACATTTTATTTATTTTATGTCGCTTAAAGGGCAATTACACCTAATTAATGACCCTTTTCAGAGAGTGCTTGTTGTCAAATGTTATATCAGAGGTATAATTCACGGATCCTCACCAATGTGGTCTTCTGACATGTCCATATAACAAGTTTTATGGAGAATCTCTCAGCAGAAAAGGACTTATTGTGCAAACATATTTATTAGATATATTCGTTTTTTATTATGATCAGGGGGTGGAGCTATAATAAACTCTAACATCGCTATAGTAAAGCTGGAGGAAGATAACACAGGATCAGATGATTAACAATAGATGATGAGGAAAGCTCACCTCCTCCTCCCTCCTCCCTCTCTCAGCACAGTAATCTCTGGACATGTCACAGAGCATGCTCGCTACACTCCTGCCTAGAAGACTGTAACCTGCTGTTTGGTAGGGAGCAGATCACTTCCATAGCAGATATGAGCATGTCTGATATCATTAAATCATGAAAGTATTATTTAAGCCATTTTTTTTAAAAAATAGTCCCAAATTAGGAGTTGTCCCATGAATATAACTTTCTATTAGTTTTTCATTTATTAATTAATTTATATATTAATTTCTTTCATTATAATAAACTTCAAACTCTAATGTTATTAATTTCATTTTTTTTATTGTTGTTATTATTATATTATTATTATATTTTTTATTATTATTATTATTATCACTATTATTATTTACACTTATAATTATTATTATATTTACTATTATTAATACTATTATGATTAATTTTATTTATTTAAATGTGTTTTAGTGAAGTTGTTATTATATTTATTTAATATTTTTATTAATATATTAAAATATATATATATTTAATAACTTAACTGTGTTTTATTGATGTTGTTATTATTATTATATTTATTTATTATATTTTTATTATTATATAAAAATATATATTTATTTATTTAAATGTGTTTTATTGATGTTGTTATTATTATTATTTTTTTTATATTTTTTATTATTATTTACAAATATATATACATGATTTGATTTTATTTTTTACAATTTTTTGTTTTACTTCAGTCAATTTGTAGAAGAACCTCTTGAAATTCTCTCTCCCGATACCAGAGACCTGAGATTGTACGACAGCTGCTGAGTGTTAAACTTTAATGAGCTGGTGTTTGCTGAATCCTGCTACACAACAGTCATAAACACCTCTGTATAAATCGACAAGCTACCCCTGTGTTATATTGATTGCTTGCATTTCTTTCCTTAGCGGTGAGAGTGTCTGTAAACACCACAGTTAGCGTTAAGTACATATAAGTACAAGTCACCGTTGTTAGGAGTCATATATGAACTGGAGATTTGCCACAAGAGGCCTCCAAATGTGTAGCAATGCCATGAAAGTGTATGGAAGTGCCATAGAATAGTACAAGGGGTGTAATCCAAAATGAAGAACATATCATGGGCCACAACTGGATTCCTGAGAGCTCCATTAAAGCTGGAAGACATCCATATTTTGCTCCTATCCTAAAAAATGTTTTTACGTCTGTAGAATATAATGGTGTATGGAAAGCGAGAGGACTATTAAGTCTTCTTCCACCAGTGGGTGCCGGGTTTTCTTAAAATAATTCTACGGAGTGGAACCCTACCTGTGCACCATGTTACCGAGTGCCGTGTTCCCTTTTTCCAATTTTGCATCCCATGGTGAATAGTAATGTAGCAATTAACATTAGATGTAGTATCGAGACTATGGCTAAGGCCAACCCGAACCCTAAATGCCAAGCTAACATATTAGTTTTACTGTAGAACAGTCCCCTAACTTGTGTTTCTTAACTCAAGTCCTCAAGTACCCCCAACGCACCATGTATTGAGAATTTCTTTCCACTTTGGACGATCCCTACTTGTTAGAAATTTCCCTTGACGATAAGATGATCACAAAGTGTCCTCCTGCTGGGACCCCAGTGATCAGCTGTAATCTGTGGGAAAACCTGGCAGTGATTGTTCAACTTCCCTGCAGCGCCACCACAGGAGAAATTAAGTATTACACAGTGCTACATATAACATTAATTGTGGTGATCACCATCAGAACTGCATCGGGTCCCAAGAGCTTTTAACTTGGCCTCTTATTCTACCAGTGGCACACAAAGACTTTCTATAAGAGGAAGGTTCTCAAAACTGTGAGGATCCTAATCAGGAAGGAGGAAACATCCAGTAGAACGATGAATATCGGTGGCCCTCGTCCGGTTATCAACTTCCCACCACCTATAGACCCCAATAGTGTTTCTAGTCTCCACACATACAATGTATATAGTCTATATAACACTTTGAAGGAAGTCATAGATATTAATCAACACTGCAATAGCCAAATATACCAGATAAAGTTACAATGTATCACTAACATCAGTGTTGATTATTATCAGTAGTGTAATATGATACATTGTTTCCAGATGATATTTATCAATGATTGTATCTGGATCAAGGACAGGAATGTAAACTCTGTCGGCTTGGAGTTACCAGGGACCGTCTGAGAACATCCAGTACTGATGGACTTATCAGATAGGACTGAATGGAAAAACTCTAAAACAATCCACATATGTGAAATTAACCTCATATCATCATGTGAGGTGCTGCACATCAAATTCAATCAGATTGTTACTGAAGATGATGATCATAGATAGAGAGAGAGAGAGAGAGAGAGAGAGAGAGAGAGAGAGAGAGAGAGAGAGAGATAGATAGATAGATATGAGATAGATAGATAGATAGATAGATAGATAGATAGATAGATAGATAGATAGATAGATAGATAGATAGATAGATAGATAGATATGAGATAGATAGATAGATAGATGATAGATAGATAGATAGATAGATAGATAGATAGATAGATAGATAGATAGATAGATAGATAGATAGATAGATAGATAGATAGATAGATAGATAGATATGAGATAATTAGATAGATAGATAGATAGATAGATAGATAGATAGATAGATAGATAGATAGATAGATAGATAGATAGATAGATAGATAGATAGATAGATAGATAGATAGATAGATAGATAGATAGATAGATATGAGATAGATAGATAGATAGATGATACATTATTAGTTAGACATCTCAGTACCCCTCTAAGGGAAATGAGAAGTTGTTAGTGGGGTCAGTATGGGAATCCAGAATAGGGTAGATACATTACTGTAGACATAAGGAGCCAATTTGATTGGCCGACAATAATAATTGTTCCAGACCTCAATCAAGTTCCCATTATCCTGCGTTGTTGCTCATGGTTTATCGTGTTTATTTCGGGCCCCCCTTACTGTTACTAATGCTTCTCTTTAGTGCTGAGTTTAATGGAGCTGCTGAGAACATATGTGTCCTGTACCAAGTGAGCAGATGTCTGCCACTCATCAATGCCCGCGTCCCCCTCCATGACTGGCAGCTCAGCCTCCCCTAGAAACAGAGCGGGATGACACAGAACAAAGTCATGGAGGTCAGTGCTCATATCCTTGTACTGAGCAGAACATTGTGCGGGGTATAACACCATCACAGCATTCAGCGCCTGTCATGTGTCATACCTTCACTTTCTATGAGTGATTGATTTAAAGGGGTCGTCCACCTTGGCAGGACATCTTGGCATGGTGAATGACCCTCATATTCACCTGCGGAAACATCCCCCCAATCATCGGATGTAAGTTCGGATTTATGACGGATATTTTGCCTGCTGACAAACTCATTAGGTCAGGGGTGGTACAAGACAATTGGGCACGCAAATAAAATATTGAACCCACCCCCTCCCCTATGAACTCTTTTAATAGCCTAAATTATTCCAAGAAGCTAGGACTACAGCAATCAGAGTTATGCATTGATGAAGGATTTAAAACTGTTCCCCCTTTTTCCACCTATTTGCATTGCACCCTAGGAGGAAGCCTACCCTGCCCGGCCCTGCTTTGTGTCCCAAAAATTTGCTCCCAGTGGGTTCTCCTGTCCTTTTTTTTACCCAAGTCCCCGATGTCTAGTGGTTTCATGTACAATTGTTGGGAGGCCCAAACCGGCTCAGCGTCTTCAGTAAAGTAGTTTTGTCCATTAGTCCCTGATATCTTGTGGTCTAGAGTTTAAAGGGGTTGTGCGGGCACAAACAACTGATGACTTATCCACAGGATAGGTCATCAGTATATGGTCGGTGGGGGTCCGATACCCGGACCCCGCACCGATCAGCTTCCGCCGGGCTCTAGATGTCCATGCCGGAAGCAGATGGCTCCAGTAACGGAATAACAGCCAAGCTGCAGTAATCTCAAGTGTCGGATCCCCACCGATCACATACTGATGACCTATCGTGTGGATAGGTCATCAGTTGTCCGTGCCTGGAAAACCCCTTTAAGTGTAATAGCGCATCGACTATAGAGGTCGACTACATCACTGCTATAGGGTCCATAGTTAAACGGGGTTCGGCACTGAACTGCTTTCTCTACTTTTCTTCCCATGGTCATAGAGTTAAATGCTAAAAGTCTGGTTACCTGCAGCCACCACTAGGGGGAGCTTACTGTATACAGCTCGTAATGAGTTCATTGGAAGCTGAATAAAACAGTATGCAGTGAGCTCCCCCTAGTGGTGTCTGCCGGTAACCAGAATTTTATTATATTTACATTGACACACACAGTATCTCCAGTTTTAGTTGTTTTAGCCCATTTTTACTTCTTTGGCTTTTCGTTTCTCTTTTGGGGGTGGGGCCATTCTGAGTTTCTGCTACAGGTCCTATGATTTGGCATATGCCACTGGTTTTCAAGTTTAGCCTTCTAAGCCCAGTGGTTTAATGCTCTCTGACTCATGACGCCAGTGTAATTGGTATAGGGCCCAAAGGTCAGTTAACAGCCTGCTGTCTCCTGTGCTGCTTTTCTTTCCCCCTTAGCCAGGCGCCATATCAATCTCCATATCATCTCTATATCCCTATGATGAGGAACAGCTGTCAGATGGTAGCCCCTTCTTTCTATGTAAATGAAAAAGCACTGGGTGAGTGCTTCCGCTCATCACATTAAGGGAGACATTGTGAATCACCCCTTCTAAGGCAGGGGAGACAACTGCAGGCTGCCTCCCCTGCCTACTCCTCTTCCAAGATCTGAAAGACAGTCCATATCACCTACATCCAAATTTGCAGCAGCAAAAGGGTTACTCCAGAATCCGATTATACACGGGGACGGGAATAGATCATTTCTGTGGCTTGTGAATAATAGAAACCTTGAAGGAATGTCTACAGTGACACAACGTTGATATCAGACACACATTACCCAGTGTGCGCTCATAGACATCCTTCTGCCTCGGTCCCCCTGCTAAGCGATGCCGCCCCTGTGGGATGGTAGCAGAAAGCCAGGACTGTCAAAGGCAGAATTTAATTAAATGCTAAAGAATAAGTGCGCCATCTCCAAGGTATTTTTTTTTTTACATTGTAACCCGCAAAAGGTGAGACAGCGAGCGGCACAGAGGAAGCGAACGGGAGACCGCGCTAGTGATCTGGGGGCCCTGAATTATTATTAAACTTCCCATGACCTCCATAATACTGTGTGAGGAGGCGGTTGTCACACCGACTACAGACCCACAGGGAATCCTACAGGGAAATCCAGCCTCCTGCGCAATTCCTATTTCATTATCATTGTCACAACGTTATCTTTTCATCGTCCTTCGCGAGTAGCACACAATTCTGCTCCATGATGAGTCCTTCTTTATCTGTCTTATTGAATCAGGACATCCAAACCCCATTATCAGTATCCCCAGCATCTCATAATAGCGGCCAATATCATGACCAGGGTAGGATTTTAATATAGAATAATATGTTTTTCTGCAATGGTTTGGTTAACTGTTTTGCTACCTTTTTTTTTCGGCTTTGCGCTTTTTACATTATATCCATAATATATTTTTGACTCTTATATGTCACATTTGATTTTTTTTTAAATTATTTCATTTCTTTTTTATTTTGGTAAAAATTAAATAATTAAAATTTTAAAAAAAAAATCCTTATCTTGAGGCTGTCTCCCTTTAAATGTTTTACAAAATTCTAGAATTTTTTTTTTTTTCATTTACGTCAAATAAAATAAAATTTATATTTATTAAATAATTATTATGAATTATTGTATTAGATTGTATCCTTTCAACTGTTATAACAAGATTAATATATTTTTTTTGGGGGGGGGGGATTTAAAATATACAATTTTATTATTATTATTGTTTCCCCATAATTGTTTTTAGAATTTGTATTATTTTTTTTTATTATTCTTATATTATTATTATTATTATTGTTATTATTATTATTATTTTAAGGAATTTTTTATTTAAGTAAAAAAAAAATACGTTTTTTAATGTTTCTCTTTAAATATTATTATAAAATGAATAGACTATATATATATTTTTTTTTTTATTTTGGTAAAAAATGAATGACATTTTATTTTAAGATCTTTTCCCTTTAAATGTTATTACAATATTATTACATTATATACACACATCTAATATATTTGCAATATATATTTACACTAATACCAGATGTGTATTTATTAGTAGGGTGATTTATAATTACGTATTATTATTATATGTCAGGCATGTCTTTGTATGCTTTGTAGAAGACTTGTATGTAGAGGTATGGACATCTATTAGTAGAGAATGTATACATATGCTGCACCTTTAGGGGGCACTGTACTAGGGAGAATCCAAAATCAGTAAGTCCCCCTTATACAGAAATTTCTAGTCATGCTGGTACTCAGATTCCCTATTCACTGGGTACCATAAATCACAGGGAGGAGAAGTTCTATAGACGGATGTGACGACTTTTTCTTTTTTTTTAGGACTGAGCCGCCCATTATAGTTGACATTGGGAAAATAGTATAATAAACATATAAAATATTCAAAATTAAGGAAAAAAAAATTCCCGATTTTTTCAAAAGACGTTTTTGCTTTTTTAAGAATTTTTTAATTTTTTTTTAAAAAATGTGGACAACAATTTTCTTCTTCTTTTTGAATGATTTAGTAAAGCATTCAATTAATAATTAACATAGCCGGCGACCTTTAAAGTCAGGGCACGGACAGGCAACTCTTACGTAAGAATATTTTGAAGTGTATGCAAATAGCAGATGACTTTGTTGGCATTCAAGTGTGTGTGTTTTGCCACATAAGTCACCCTCTGGGCAAGCACACTGACGGACTGTACTGTGCTTTGCAAATGACCTCCAGTGTCCCGTAAATAAAACCCACCCAATATCTACAAACCAAACGAGGACATAGAAAATTCTAAAAAATTCCATTACATTTAATCTAGTTTACTCTCTGAAATTCAGGAAGCAGTTTACACCAAGACATAGTTTATCAAAAGCCGCACCTCAAGCCATGGAAAAAATTGACTGAAGGAAAAAAACAAAAACAAAAAATCCTATAAAAAAATAAAAAATAAAATAAATGAAAAATAAAAAGAATCTAAAAATAAATAATGACAAAAATAAATTAGAAAATGAAGAAAAAAAAAAGTCAAAAATGCTAATAAATTATCTTCGGTAAGGGTTTATGAAGGACTTTTTTTTTTTTTTTTTTTAAAAATCCGGCCTTCATGTTGCAAAACAGGAGAGATGCAAATTGTTTCAGGTCAAACATAAAATAAGTTTAATTTCTTTACTCTCTTTCCTCTAAAATTAATTATGGCTAAGTGTGTTTGTAATTTTTTTTATTCATGAGCTGTCAATGCAGTGCTGCCTGCCTGGAGCAATTCATGAACTTTGCAATAGCCGACACATCTGTGGTCTTTTCGGCTTCCTAACCCCTCTCTTCTGCTCGTACATGCTCAGCTGACCTGACAAGTCAGTCTTGCTTTTGAATGTCACCCCATGTTTGGCGGGACAGCGATGGGCACGACTCCAGCCCCATTCTTTTATTTTTCTTTATTTTTTTTTGTCTGTGCTGATATTTTTTGGTGGCTTCCAAAAATTAACTTGAGTCAATAGCGTCCTACAGCTGTTCATAAATATATTTCAAGTGAAGGCTATACTGGATTTAGATGCAAAACTTATTTTTACCTGGGAAAAAAATGTTGTATGGCGCCACTCCCTCACAAAGTAATGCGCACATTTAGGCCAGGGCTTTGCCTAGACTTTTTGTAGTGCTACTGATTAATTTCAACTCTTGAGTGACAGCTGCAGTCCACAAGATTGCAAGCAACTCAATGTATTCATGTGGACTGCAGCTGTAACTCAAACTTAAAATCGATCAGTAGAGCTACAAAAAGTCTAGGTAAAGCCCTGGTTTTACCTGTAAAATGACTGGATTTGTAGTTAGGCGGCCAATCATCAGCATGCCCTGGTCTATCAGCTACTGGGGATGGTGGTCTTGCTCTCCTCCACCGTACCAAATGAGTCTACTGCCATAGAGTATAAGTCCTTGTTACTATTAAATCCTTGTCCATATGTCCTATTAGGGCATATCGACATTATGGGAGAGGGGTCCCCCACTGGGAACCCCATCTATGAGCTTGAATGGTCAGCATGTAATGCTACATTTGTCCTGCAGTGGCCGCTGCAGAGGAAGTGCGTGGCAAGAAGTGGCTCCCACCCATGATAACAACTCATTGACGGAGATTTGAGAAGCCAGATCTCTAGCGATCATCTGATCGGCTGTTCGGGTTCTATATAAAAAGAATTGTCTTTCTGAGATCTCTCCTTTAAAACTTAATTACTAACTCTAGCTGCTGGACACAGATCCCCTCCTCCAGCCCCCGCTAGGCATGCCCCTGCCTGACTTTAATAGAAATCAACACTCCATGCACTAACTTTGTGCTGGATTCAAGAGGTGGTACAGTGGGCACTGGCTTGTACACAATAGACAATCCAGGCAAGCAGAGCTGCAGTATAAAGCAAGGAGTCACTGGAATTGCATAGTTATCTATTAAAATGGGCAATCATTATTTTCTGAAACAATGTAACAATTCTAATCCATTCCTTTATTACAGTGTGACTGGATTTAAGGATGTCATCCATTATATCTGTACTTCGTAATTACGGAAGATTCTCAGTCAATTATGTCAATTACCCAGCGATGGGTACTGCAAGGTTCTACGCCTTATATAAAGTCCACCGATCGCCTGCGATGTACGGCGCCACACTTGTGTAGTACCAAAGTTTGCTTATTAGCATAACCATATTTAAATGATATATGTTTTTTATGCAGTACAATGTCAGCGTGTCTTAATCCCAGCAGGTTCCACACATATGATAGATAGGAAGCGCTGGCTGCTTGATTTGATGCTTGGCGTGCAAGTGAATCTTATTAGCCTAGATACAAACTGAGACAGTATGATAAGTGATAAACAGACCTTACCGATCCACTTTAAAATTCACCTTAAAGGGGTTGTCTAGTTTAGAAAACCCATTTTCTTATATCCTATTAGGGAATTCTCAGTTAATAGAGGGGGGAACTCTGTTCAGGATCCTCATCTCTTGATCAAAGTGAAGTTACATAGAGACTCTCTCTCTCTCTGGAGGACCTGTCCTGTCCTGCATTACACAGAGAACCCATTGATATGAATGAGAACTGTGTAATACTTCATTTCACCTGTAGTGGCACTACAGAGAAATTGAGCACTTACTAACAGGTTTCTTCAGAGATTACAGATGATCGCTGGGGGTCCCAGCAGGGCGACAATTTGTGATCAACCTTTTGTCAAGGGATTCTTCTAACAAGTAGGGATGTTAAAGAATAATAATAATAATAATAATAATAATAATAAGAATACTTAAAAAAAAAATAGCCCAATAAATTTGACTCTACTGGGATAACATAGTTCTCACTACAGAATCTCAATGTCGTGCCAACAATTGTAAATCAATGCGTCTTGTCCATTACATTTTTTTCTTAATTTATGTGCTTTAAAAATTTTATTTTTAACTTATTTCTATTTTTTTTTTACAAATTTGATAAAATGCATATTTTGTTATTTATGGATTTATTTTTCTATCTAATAAGATTTTATATGATTAAATATTCCGATTTATCAATATTCAATACTTACAAGCAAATCTCCCCCAACCCTGTAGGCCACCTTGTTAAATATTTATAATTCATGCAGCTATACCTACTTTATCAAAATTCAGTGGCCTATCTATGTAAAACACACCCTAAATATGACTACAATGGGACTGAAACATAAAAACAAAATCAAATAAAGCAAAAAAATAACATAACAGTGTCACAGACTGCATCACATGATCCTTTTCAGAACTGCTGACTGGCTGAAAGGGATCATGTGATACACGATGTGACTCCACGGAGCCAAAAATGTGCCTTCTTTTGAGCCCCCCTGGCCTTTTGGGTGTAATTGTAATTGGCTGTAGTAGTTATAATTGTTCTTCCTAGTACAACTCGATACTGATGTCCTTATTTTCAGAGTAAAAGGTTATTTTTAGGAAGAAATGACCCACGCTGGTATTATAAGATGCAACATTTAAAAGGATTATCCACTTTTTGTTATAATGGTGCCCTGGTAATGAGCTGATCACAGGGTGTCCTGCTGCTATGACCAGGAGCGATCAGCTGTAATCTGTGGAAGATCAAGTGTTCAAGTTCTCTACAGCACCACCACAGGAGAAATGAAGAATTACACCATTTCTATTGAAAGCAATGTAATATATGGATGTGCAGGGTCCTCCAGAGTAAAAGACGCTCTTTGTGGCCCTTCTCTGCTCTGGCTGATAGATGAGGGTCCTGATGAGGAGACCCCCTTTATTAACTTTAACCTCTTTAATGTATTTCACAACAATTACTAGTCACCAAATATTCTGGTCTGACATGTGAAGGAAATGAGTGAATCTGGTTCCCATCAGATACAGTTTGGCACAGACATTTTGAGCACATAACTGGAAATACCCTTTAAGTAAAAGTCAAACTTTGAGGTTTTAAAGTAGTTAAGAGACTTCCATACTAAATACGACTTTTATCTGTTTCATCCGTTCTTCATTTCCATATCTCTATATAAGGGATTTTTATTTGCCCGGCATTACAGGGTCGGCCAGAGTCTGAAGTTTGAAATTATCTCGGACATTTGCATATTAAATGTCACCTATCTGTTCTTCACGTTTTGTTTTTTTTATCAGCCATCGGCCTTTAAGTTCCCCTACAAGGCCATCAGCAGTTCTTGGACGGAAGGCAAGAATGGCCTGCACAGATGACCCGTCCATTTCTTAAAGGGCAAGTCTAACCAACTTTTAATATTAAAATATACGTAAGTCTGAAAATCTAGAACTCTTGAAACCACCAAGGTGCTGATTCCTGACGATAGGAAGTTGGCCGGAGAATCGGTAGTGGAAATATCTGACCTTTAGACCTGAAAAGACCTTTTAAAGTGTACCTATGTGCATACATTAGTAGCATTGTGTGAATGCATGAAACTTTGTCATCTATCAGGCAAAGTGCCGTCGTCTTCACCGTCCAGCCCTTTCCCTGCCCGCATGCTCCCTATACACGTTCAGAAACATCCCCTGTCACCAAAAGATCCATCTAGCGTAATACATTAAATAGAAGACAGGGAGGAGGGGGATGCAGCTGCAGTTTCTCTCTGTGTCTGTGAAACTGAATGCTGTGAGAGGGGAAGAGGGAGGAGGGAGGGATCATGTTACAGTTTCTCTGCCTCTGGAGAGAAGAAAAAGACCCAAAATGCAGGTTACACCACATTTATGGCTGCACTACAAATACTTTCTTCCTTTAGGTCCTCCACTTGAGGTCCAAGGCTTCCTATTGCTTATACATCAACTGCAAATGTTTAGGGGATGCAATAATTCCTAACTGTAGGGGTAAGCTTGAGCAGATGTCTTATTTCCCGTGCGGCCTTATCTAAGGAACACAACTTACTACATTCTCTGAGGCTTTGTAGATATTTCCATGACATATTATGGTTGTTGCAAATATCTTCTATGAGTTCCTTGAACTCCCGAGGCGGTCCATGGCACAAACGGGTTAAGAACCGCTGCCCTAAGATCCTATAGTTGCATGTTACAATTTTATTGAGACCGCGGGTATTACAATTACATGAAATGCGCTGTGCAGCCTGAACCGCAGCATAAGCCACATGTTGTTTTTAAAACATACAGTAGATTAATATTTTATAGGGTTCACTCCGAATACTGATGATAGACAGTCTAGTCCAGAGGGCACCGACAGGGGGACGGCTGAGGCTATGCTGGAACAGAACGGGGTGTATACAGGACTTATCCATCCAATAAAGTGCAAATACACAACACATGTTCTATGCACGGGGTGTAAAATATCATCTGTGCGGAAAAGAAAGAAATAGAGAAATACGAGTAATGCCCGGCAGCCGGATGTCCGAAACCCCGGAATAAATTACTGATCTTATATCCAGTGGGTGAACTACTGTATGAGGATAGACAGATAGATAGATGATAGATAGATAGATAGATAGATAGATAGATAGATAGATAGATAGATAGATAGATAGATAGATAGATAGATAGATAGATAGATAGATAGATAGATAGATAGATATTAGATAGATAGATAGATAGATATTAGATAGATAGATAGATAGATAGATAGATAGATAGATAGATAGATAGATATGAGATAGATATGAGATAGATAGATAGATAGATAGATAGATAGATAGATAGATAGATAGATAGATAGATAGATAGATAGATAGATAGATAGATATGAGATAGATAGATAGATAGATAGATAGATAGATAGATAGATAGATAGATAGATAGATAGATAGATAGATAGATAGATAGATAGAGAAGACATAGATAGATAGATAGATAGATAGATAGATAGATAGATAGATAGATAGATAGATAGATAGATAGATAGATAGATAGATAGATATGAGATAGATAGATAGATAGATAGATAGATAGATAGATAGATAGATAGATAGATAGATAGATAGATAGATATGAGATAGATAGATAGATAGATAGATAGATAGATAGATAGATAGATAGATAGATAGATAGATAGATAGATAGATAGATAGATAGAGAAGACATAGATAGATAGATAGATAGATAGATAGATAGATAGATAGATAGATAGATAGATAGATAGATAGATAGATAGATAGATAGATAGATAGATAGATAGATAGATAGATAGATAGATAGATAGATATGAGATAGATAGATAGATAGATAGATAGATAGATAGATAGATAGATAGATAGATAGATAGATAGATAGATAGATAGATAGATAGATAGACTCCTTTGCCTACTGCTCTATCTGCACTGGAGACCAAGCAAGGTGGGATCTCCTCACTGTAGCCTGTAAGACCCAGTATGGCGGCATACGGCGATGATTATCATATACAATAATGTTTTCTGAAGTTCATACAAGGTCTCAAGTCCTTTAAGTTGATTTTGCCTAATGAAACGGTGATCTACAAATCAGCAATGGACGCCTCTTCTGCTGCTAATGATTACAGCTAATAAGCAATGGTATAATATGATCCAGGACAGAAACAGCCGAGCTGAGTTGGTCATTTGTAATACCGCAGTCTCCTCAGCTATGGTCACAATGTTACCAGCCGTTATGATGACCATTTCTATATTTTATACAACTTTTTCATATTTCTTCTACCTATAAGGATTGACCCCCCCCTCCTCAGAGATTCCCGGAGTCGGCCATGATTAAGTGTCTCTCCACATTCCCACCCAAGGAGAAGTCTCTCCGTGGATTGAATAGTGTCTTTTCTGTCATGGAGAACAGCAGGACAAATTGCTTTGGAATGGAGTCCCCATGTTCTCCCCTCTATATCTCCATGGAAACGGGACCGGAATAGATTATTCTTTTCCATATAGGCCACAATTATCAGGGAGAAGTTTGATACTTGGTGGGGGGGGGGGGGGGGGGCACATTCATGGGGGCTGGCAGGTATCTAAGCCATCAGGAGCTTAGATCCGTGTGCAACATCTTGACACTGGGAAGAAGTAATTTGATGTATTCGGAAATTTATTGATCCTAAATTTACTATTGAAATTAACTTCATCCAGGGCTTGACCAATTCATTGATATAGCAGAGCTGAATCGGTCATTTAACTCATGGGACTGCAGAGCTTAAGTGGTATAGCGCTCTGAGTTCAGGTAATGTGGTAGGTTTGGTTGCAGTCCTATGTAACATACAATGGGGGAGCTTTGTCAATATTTTCGTAAAAAGCATAGTTTGACGAGGTGACGAAAAATAACGCAATTGTTTTAAAATGTTTCAAAATTCACTCGACACGTTAGACATGCAACATTATATACGACTTATGGCGGGTGTAGTTTACACTAATGTTTTGGTGGAAAATGCATGTTTTTAAAAATTTTGGTGCATTTTACGACTCCTCTTAGCCTCTCCCCTAGTATCGTAGGTGGACAAAAGTGTGAAAAACACATATGGGACAGATTTATGAGAACAGAAAACTGCCCCTGTTTCCCATAGCAACCAATCAGAGCTCAGCTTTAATTTCTTAACCTGCTTTGGAAAAAAGAAACCTGCACTCTGATTGGTTGCTATGGACAACACGGACCATTTTACTGTTAGATGGTTTTAATAGATCTACTGAATGATAAATATGTGGCAGACCACTACGTTGGCACAATTCATGCCTGAATTCTTAGTAGATCTCCGTTATTGTGGGTCTCATTTCTCAAAACTGTCTGACAGAGAAACTGGCCTTGTTGCCCATAGCAACCAATGAGAGCTCAGCTTTAATTTCTTAACCTGCTCAGGTAAAATAAAAGCTGCTCTGTGATTGGTTGCTATGGGCAACAAGGACAGTTTTACTGTTAGACAGTTCTGATAGATCTACCGAATAATAAATATGCGGCAGACCACTTTGTTGGCACAATTCATGCCAAAATTGTTAGTAAATCTTCCTTATTGTCGGTCTTATTTCTCAAAATTGACTCACAGAACAACTGGCCTTGTTGCCCATAGCAACCAATGAGCGCTCAGCTTTCATTTATTAAACTACTCAGGAAAAATGAAAGCTGTATAGTGATTGGTTGCTCTGGACAACAAAGCCTTTTTTTTTTCCCGTTGAATTGTTTCAATATCTGAATTGTGCCAAACTCAGCACTGCTACATCTGACAATCTCTGCTTTACTACACCTGACAAATTCGGCACTGCACACATAACAAATTCAGCTCTGCTGCACCTGAGAAACTCAGCTCTGCTGCACCTACCAAATTTTGTTTTGTTACCCCTGACAAACTCAGCTCTGCTGCACCTGACAAACTCAGTTCTGTTACCCGTGACAGAACTGGCGTAGCTCTTCTACGTCTGTATATGGGCTGAAAATGTACGTCAGTGATTCTTTTCCCTCCAAAAACGTCAAGTAGAAGTGACCTCTACGGCGAGGCGCTTCCTATGGTGCTTATATGTAAGTGCCTCATTTTATTCTAGAGCCTCTAAACATGTTAAGCTAAAAGTGGAGCTGTTGTCCTAAGATGAAGCGTCACAGATGTTTTGTCTTTTTTCTCCTCTGGTGTGTGGCCATCAGCGCTAGAAAACGCATCCAAGGATGAATTTAATTTGCATGTAATATTATTCTCTTGTCAGTAATTGTATATCACTGCCTCCCACAAGATCAGCACACTGCTCTCCTGAAATACTCTGTGCTGCTGCAAGGCTCAACCCCTATGATTTCCCACTTGTCTCCATTGCCCTCTTTACATCACGACACTGCCCTTGTACCCTTGTCCTCACTAATATCATCACATGAGATGATCGGTGACTGCCGCCCCCTGCAAGCACACTCCTTTGCTGAAATACTCTGTGCTGCTGCAGGGTCATCTTATTTTCACATCAGTCTGTGATCGTCCACGTCTCCATTCACCTCCTCACATCATTATGTCTTCACCAACATCATCATTTGAATCAATCAACTAGTCACACTCCTCTCCTGAAATACTTTGTGCTGCTAGAGACGCTGCTCCTTCCACTATATCTCTCCATCTGTGATCTCCTACTTGTCTCCATTCTTCTCCTCACATAATGACACCGTCACATACAGTCCTGTTCACATTGACATTATAACATGACTAGGAACAGGGCTAGGCGGGGAAGGCGATCACCTAAGGCGCCGGAAAGGGGGGGAAGGTCACTGCCTCCAACAAGGTCAGCACACTCCTCTCCTGGTGCTGTCATCACTTCCATTATTTAGTTGGAAAATTATTAAAAATAATGTGTCGAAAAACAAACTCAGCTCTGCTACATCTTTGCATTGCTCATGATCTAAACAAAAGGATGCTAGGTAATTTTCCCATCTATCAGAAGTTTTCAGTGGCGGAATGACCGCGTTGCCAGACGCAGAGCGGTGCCATCATACAGCCCCCTTTAGCAGCCCTACATAGTGCCCAAATAATACTGCCATATAGTGCCATATAAGGAAGCCCTACCAATCCAAAATAAGGGGTAGTTCACACAGCATTTCTCGCCGATTTTGACGTGGAAATAGAATCGGAATCACCACCAAGAAACGCCCCAAATTATCCCCCATTGATTTCAAAGCGAGACAGAGGCGTTTTTTTTTCCCGGCGTAGAAAAAAAGAAGCCGCAGACTCTTTCTTCCAGCAGTTTCCACCTCTGACCTCCCATTGAAATCAAAGGGAGGCAGGAAAAATCTGCGGCGCCCGTATTGAGCGTTTTTTTAATGGTTTTTGCATTAGACTTAAGGACTAAAAAACAAAGTGCCCAAAAAACCCCTCAAGAATAAGGGTATGTTCACACGGCCTATTTACGGACGTAATTCGGGC
Organism: Rhinoderma darwinii; assembly: GCF_050947455.1. NCBI lineage: Eukaryota > Metazoa > Chordata > Amphibia > Anura > Rhinodermatidae > Rhinoderma > Rhinoderma darwinii. The sequence goes on along the minus strand of NC_134689.1, from coordinate 9,984,648 downwards.
GTTTTAGCCCCGAATTACGTCCGAAAATAGCACCTCAATAGCGCTGACAAACATCTGCCCATTGAAAGCAATGGGCAGACGTTTGTCTGTTCACACGAGGCGTATATTTACGCGCCGCTGTCAAAAGACGGCGCGTAAATAGACGCCCGCGTAGAAGAAGTGACCTGTCACTTCTTTGGCCGTAATTGGAGCCGTTATTCATTGACTCCAATGAATAGCAGCGCTAATTACGCCCGTAATGGATGCGGCGTTCAAGCGCCTGCACATGCCGTTACGGCTGAAATTACGGGGATGTTTTCAGGCTGAAACATCCCCGTAATTTCAGCCGTAACGGACGCCCTCGTGTGAACATACCCTAAGAGAAAAAAAATGTTGGCAATTCAAAAGCTGCATGACAAAAAGCACCGTATGTTCACACGACCTATTTTCAGCCGTTTTTCGGGCTGTAAACGCCCCAAACATCTGTCCATTGATTTCAATGGGAAAAACGTTCCCACGGGGCGTTTTTTTACACGGCCATTTTTAAAAACGGCCGCGTAAAAAAGCGCCTCGTAAAAAGAAGTGCATGTCACTTCTTGAGCCGTTTTTGGAGCCGTTCTTCATTGACTCTATAGAAAAACAGCTCCAAAAACTGCCGTGAAAAATTCCCGCAAAAAACGCGAGTTGCTTAAAAAACGGCTGAAAATCAGGAGCTGTTTTCCCTTGAAAACAGCGCCGTATTTTCAGACGTTTTTGATTTTGTGTGTGCACACACCCTTATTCCTCCTGGAAATGTATGAATAAAATGACAACTGGGTGTTACCAGTTGGGGATGTGTATATACACAGACTGACAACGTCCAATCAGTGCTGACAGTGAGACTATGTAGGGACACACCCCTTTGACGAGGCATGGTAACATCCAGTTGTCAATTTATTCATAAATTACCAGGAGGAATTACAGAGGAACGGCCCAACACAGAATTTTAAGAAAATTTTTATTTCATGGGGAATATAAGTATTTACTAAAACAGACATGTCAGGAGAGGAGACAGATCCACCTTAAACCTAAACTCAGTAGCGACTTATCCCACTACCCGACGTCAATCTCACGAGGATCCCGAACATTTTTGACCCTGCTGAGCTGCCGTATTGTCGAGAAGGGACATCATTGGTGACCACCAGCTCTCCTGTCTATGGACCGCACCCAACAACTCCCCATGTCTCAGTTCCTCGGACCCTTGGAAGGATCATGTGGGGAGGGTAATCCTAAGGGTATGTTCACACGGCAGCGTCCGTAACGGCTGAAATTACGGGGATGTTTTCAGGAGAAAACATCCCCGTAATTTCAGAAGTAACGGCATGTGCTTGAACGCCGCGTCCATTACGGACGTAATTGGCGCTGCTTTTCATTGGAGTCAATGAATAACGGCTCCAATTACGCCCCAAGAAGTGACAGGTCACTTCTTTGACGCGGGCATCTATTTACGCGCCGTCATTTGACAGCGGCGCGTAAATATACGCCTCGTGTGAACAGACAAACGTCAGCCCATTGCTTTCAATGGGCAGATGTTTGTCAACGCTTTCAAGCCGCATTTTTCGGACGTAATTCGGGACAAAAACGCCCGAATTACGTCCGTAATTAGTGTGTGTGAACATACCCTAAAACTATGTTTAGGACCTGTACCTATTGGTGGTCAGTAGTCATCTTCTCCATGCCTGGCGATCACACCGGCGGTATTTTGGCTGCCCTCATGCCCCGCCCCCCCCCCCCATAGCATTACATTACAAATAGGGATTTTTAAAGACATTAGGTTTTCGGAGTATCAGCGAGATAAACAAGGTCCCCTCGGAATCTACCAGCTGTTCCCCGCCGCTCTTCAAAGAAAGAAGGAAGCATTTCTCATGTATACTTTCGTCTGTCTGGCTTGTGTTTTCATCTTTAGCGTATAAGCTTCAGGAGCCTTTGAAGGCTAAAAATATACCGTATCCAAGCATTTAACCCAGTGATTCCCTCTTCTTAATCTGGGTGAATTTCCCTAGTGAGACTCTGGGTATAGGAAGATCTATTCATAGAAATTAATGTATGTAAAAAAAATAAAAAAAAATAAATAATAATAACTTTCTGGCTTAAAGGGCTTGTCCAGTTTAGAAAACGGAGAGGGTCCTCTGTTCAGGATCCTCATCACTTGGTCAGAGTGGAGAGCAGTTATAAAGAGCGTCTCTCGCTCTGGAGGACCTGTCCTGTAATATACAGACCATACATTGATAGGAATGTGCATTGTGTAATACCTAATTTCTCCTGTGGTGGCACTGCAGGAAAACTGAACACTTAATGCCAGGATTACCCACAGATTACAGCTGATCACTGGGGGTTACTTTGTAATCAGTTTATTGTCAAGGTTGTCCAAAGTGGAGAAATCCTTTAAAGGGGTTTGGGGTTTTAAAGGGGTTTAGTATTTTGATAGGATATACCATAGAAATCTATACAGAGAGGGTCCGATTACTTGAACCACCACTGATCCTGAGATCGAAGTTACTCATCCTCAGTTCCTGCAGAGGTCGTCACATTTGCACGGTGTCGCCTCTTGTCCATGGGAGATACTAGTTTATTATCCAGTCTATTACCGTAACTCCCATATACTATAATGGAGAGTGGCCGCACACAGCCACCTCTACGAGGAAAGCGGACACCCCCTCTTCTTGGGATCGGTAAAGGTCCAATCGATCTGACCCTTTTCAATCAGACATTTATGGCATATCCTATCAATGTCCAATTTGCGAACTATTGGGAGACTTTATAATATGTTATTTGTTCTATATACCGATCGAACTTGAATATTCATGAGCTACTATTAACCCATTGTATTCTCTGTGGTGGGGGATCGGCACATCTGGCGAGTCGGTAGGATAGATTTGGTCATCTCGAATTCTGCTTCAAGTTCACATGAAGTTCCTAATGTAACACTGAATAAATGCTATGTGGTCTCTCGTTCTCCTTCTCTGCCTACTAGCCAGTGTGATTACATAAGCGTGCCCTCCTCTCCTCCTTTCTTGTCCCTGTCAGTCCGTTTAAAGAGGAGCGGTCACCTCTCCTGATATGTCTGTGAGAGTAAATACTTTTATTCTTCATAAAAAAAAAACTATTCTGGAGCATCTGTTCTTAGAGCTTTTCCCTCTGTTATTCTTCCTAGAAATGTATGAATAAATTAACAGCTGGGTGTTACCTTTTCCCATGTCAAAGTGGCATGTCTCTACATAGTCTAAGACTGTGAGCACTGATTGGACAATGTCAGACTGTGTAGGGACACACCCCCAACTGGTAACACCCAGTTGTCAAATTGTTAATAAATTCTGGGTGTAACCAGTTGTGGGTGTGTCCCTACACAGTCTGACATTGTCCAATCACTGCTGAAAGATTGAGACTGTGTAGGGACACACCCCTTTGACAAGAGGAATGGTAACATCCAGTTATCAATATAATCATACATTTCCAGGAGGAGTAACAGAGGAACATTATAACGCAGAGTTCTAAGAAAATATGCTCCAGAATTGTTACTTTATGGGAGAAAGAAAAACAGAGCCCCCACTGAACAGGAATGGTCACACGCACAGTGACCTAATGCCCCCCTAATTGTTCAGATGGACTCCCCCCCCTTGCTACTCACAACAGGTAGAGTGACCCTTTTTTGTATTTTACATACCATTTAGTTTTATTTTACATGCCATTTAAAGGAACACTGCAGAAAAAAAACCGGTAGAGCGTGTTATGCCTCGTGCAGGGCCTGAAGGGGCCGTCTTGTTCTTTGGAACTTTGTGTCATGCTCCGCCCCCATGCATTAGGCATAAAGCAGTGTATCACTCTTTCCGTAGTGTTCCTTTAAGGAGATTCGTCTGTGTTTGAGCGATCGTGGGATCCCCCTCACATGACTCCAGATAGCGGCAGAGACGTGGTGATTGCTGTAGTCTGGAACATCGCGTCCACATTCCGAGTCCTGAGAACCGCGCACAGATAATCACACGGCCGGATTCTCGCTAATTACTTTTCCCGCCATTCACAATGTATCATAATGATAAGTATTTGCCAGCAATTAGCAGAGAAATACCTGCAGACCGCCAGCGAACACGTGAAGATCGGCGTAAAGAATATTTAATGCTCAATTGAGCTTTTTCTGGAAGGAGAAATTTTACAGCTTCTTGAAAAAAATTGGCAGGTGCCCAACCGTACTCACTAATGGCCACCCTGAGTACGCCAACTCCGGTAGGATCTGTATGCAAACGACTGCAGGCAATTCAGGATATAACACCAGAACAGGGAGCGCTGCTCCGGAAGCAGGGAAACAGTGATTATGTGCTCCAGAATACGCTCAACAGATACATATGCAGGTGTAGCAGAGCTGGATTTGTCATTTATGTCTGACAGCGGCATCTGAGATACATAGGATAATGTTGTAGGTTTATCTGCAGTCCCACAAATAACACATGGTGATGTCATCGCAAAGTGTCCCAAACGATTACATCAAATTAACTCAGCTCTGCTTCATCAGGACTTTACTGGTGGTACTGCTGTCAAGGGTCCGGTAAATTGGGGGACAAAACTTTACGGACGGCTGCACCCCACACCCAACAGATACTGCATGGGAGCTACGAATGTTTACTTAAGAAGTGATAGGGACCTATTTAACGGGTAATGAGGTGCAAACCTTGTTTCCAATACGGTGCCCTAGATAATTGTACAAACATGGTTCCCAAAAAGTAATCTGTTCCCCTTCCCTTAAGCGCCCACTAAATACATGGTATAGGCCTAAGAGGCAGCATAAAAATCACACTATTCCCCTTTATTTCAAAATCAGCAGTGGAAATAGTGGGCACCATTCGTTTGCCCGTATGGTGCCCTGATATCTCTGAAGGTGACCCTATCTGCTGCAACTGTGCACCCTGTCTGCTGCAACTGTACTGGATCCCATAATTCCATTGCAATACTTATCATCTGTCATCATGAACAAAAGAGGAGGCAATCATCGAGGTCAACGGTGCTCAATGACAAACTCAGCTCTGCTACATCTAAAAATTTTTGGTTTTAAAAAAAAATTTAGTTTAGCAAAGAACAGCACCCACAAGTCGCCCAGATATCTGAATGACAAGCCCGGCTATTTCTCCTGTGATACGGGAACGTAAGTCACACTTGGCAGATTTTCCGTATAGGATGATGGGTGCTCTGATATGTATTCCATATAAATGTATTGGTGTGCGCGTGTTTGATTATTGACGCACGCGTTTCATGCTCAGATGTCTCCAGCGTGGGGCGTGAAATAAGCTGCTGTCTAGAATTACGTCAAATGAGATTTTATTCTAAGCCCGCTCCAGGGGGGTGACTCAGGCTGCACAGAAATGGCTTCCTTCCTATAATAGTCATGCCCATATATAATATTATTAGTAGGTCTGTGTATTGCATGCGGGTTTAGACATTCAGAAAACTATCCCCCCCCCCCTCATTAAAATAAATCCCCACCTCTGATGAACCTTGGCTCTATAGTCAGTCAACGTAAAGGACATTGACTTTGCTATATATATGTATTGCTTTTTTTATTAATTCTGCGCAGTGTAAAAAAAAAAATGGACTGGAAACCATCAACAAGTAGGATCGTTTCTGCTGACTGATCTTATTATTGTTTTTTATAGTAAAAAAAAATACCTTACACTCTATGCTATTTAGATCCAGATCCCAGACAGAACATTACACTTTGTACTGATAAATTCTAACAGATAATACAATCTGGCAGCAACAACAAGCCTACTTGTTGACAGTTTCCATACAGAAATTATAATTGTTTTCATTTATATACTGCAAAGAGACAAACCAAGCTGAAAATAACAGAAAAAAAAAAGATAACGATATACAGTATTATACACTGAGTATAGAGTCAATGTTAAAGGGAGACACCTTGCGAAACTAGGCCTGAGGGGGCGGAGCATGACACAAGGGATACTCTATTTGGTGCTCTTTGAGCTTCACTGCCATTTGAATGGTTCACCAGTATAGAAATGTTATCATATATTGGTATTTTGGATGTTTTCAGGGATTGTCTACTTAAATATTGCCCGTCCAATGGCAACGCCAGGAGAGGTTCCCATCTGGGTTTTCCTATGGTTCCCCTTTCCTCAATGAAAGGGGTTGTTAGAAAACAGCCTTTGCTTTTTCCTTTTTTTTTTTTTTTACTAGAAACAGCGCCACTCTTGTCTGTAGGCTGTGTGTGGTATTGCAACTTAACCCCAATCACTTCAATGGGGATGAGCTGCAATACCGGAAACCGCCACATGGACAAGAGTGGTGCTTTTTCTTGAAAAAAAACAAAAACCAGACCAATGAGGCTTTGACCTGGGAGCGGTAGGGAAGCGTGTAGGAAGCAGAAGTTGCTCCATCCACATCTGCAGCCCCCCCCCCCCATTTTTGACTCTAATTTGAGATACAGATAAAACCCTATATAATGACAGCAGTAAAACTGCATCTGAGTCTCGCCTCGCAGGTGCATACGCAACAGTCGTCCCTAGGTTGCATATTTGCTGCGTGTGGTGGACTGTGTAGAGTCAGTCTGCACCCTCTACAGCCTGCTCACCCATGACTAACAAGGTTACTTGGAGAGGTGGCATGCCAGGCAGATGATTCCAGTTAATGAGGCATCAGGTGACACGTGTCTCGTGGCGAAAACTGTAAAACGCATGCCACACGAAAGGGTTAAAAGGTTTTTCACTGGCAATTATAAGATCATTTCTTTGTCTATAAATCACAATGGTAAAGTCCAAAAGTATAACAGACGGGTACGCAGCAACAAACGGAGTAATGCAAGCGAATGGGTTCAATTCTGGTGGGAATGCTTTGTACTGAAGCCAAGAGCGTAATTTCGTGAGGAGATTTCGCTTCCGCTCAGCAGACAGAAAATGAAATCTTCCTCTAAATTCACAGTAAATCTTTTGCCCAGGTAATGGCCCTATAACAACACTTCCTGGCCCTGCGCTCTGGCAGCTCAGTGTTATCATAAGAACACTGAAAGTCATATCAACCTGTACTGGGAAAATTATGCTTTTTAGATACGAGGCATCTATGGTAATACTGAGCTGCCAGAGCTGGAAGTGTTGTCATAGGGACAAAGTCACAATAGGAGCACTGTAACTTTAGCCTCTCTTAGTACAGGAATAACATTTTTGAATCATTTTTCAATTTTTAAATTAACTTAGTGGGTATAGATCTTTTGGTAGTTCTCCAGAATCCTGAAATATTGCTTTCACACTCGTCATGTGCCCTCACGGTAGGCTCACACTTTCAGTTATTTTTCGGCTTTGTACACTGGGGGCATGCTCAGTAGTGATGTCATTATCATCATATTGCCGAATTACAATGAAAGGTCACACAGGATTACACCATAGGCAATAGATGACTGGTTTCAACTCCTCCTCCCTCCTCCCTCTCTCTGCATGGTGACCTCTGCTCATAAAGCATGCTCACTACATTCTACTTTTATATAGGTCTATTCAAGAATGAGTAAATGTAATCGATAGAAGCATGAATGAATAGCAGTATGTGAATAGTATATACATTCAGTACCTCTATATAGAAACCATAATACGAATAATGCGAGAATATAGAAGGGAGGGTAGTAGCCTGCAAAATAATATGGGTGGGCTTGTCTCGTCCGGGTGGAGTTTAGCTCTGTCCTGGTATTATAGCTACATGGTCACATGATGCCAAGCAATAACATGTGGGTCCTGACACATTAAGGAAACACATTACTATGTCTTATTTGTACTACTTATTTTTACCATTAGGTGGCGCTTTAAGATATTGCATAGCACATGACTGAATAAAGCTCCTAGTTATTATTATCTGTAACAGCACACCGGGTGGTCAGGAGTGGTACTGCAAGTTAAATGTGTTCATTGTTTTAGTGTGATATAATTACAAGTTACATGTATTTATACTCAGGTCATAGCCCCCCAAAGGATCAAGTTTACTGAATTACTCTGTGCTGCTTTTTACACTATTAGTCTGGGGCTTCCAACTTTCTTTCCTCAAATCATGACACTTCGCTATCACCTAACTAACATAATTTGATACGTAGACAGATCAACGCCCAACACAAAATAAGCACACTCCTTTCCTGAAATCCCCTGTGCTGCTGGAAGGCCCCATTCCTTCCACTATATGTCTTTCAATAGTCTCTGTTCCCCTCCTCACATCAAGAAAGTGCCACGTCACATGCAGCCCTATCCCCAATAACATCATCACATAAGTGGACAGGTCACTGCCCCCCACAAGATCAGCACACTCCTTTCCTGCTGCCATCAGCATTCCCAGGACCTGATTGGTTACAGAGTGTTCTATCCCCGCCCACTGTAGAACTGATCGTCTGATGCTGTGATCATTCCCGTCAGATCATTGGCTACAATGTGTTCTATCTTTACCTCCTTCATAGAGGTTACACAAAGACCAGAAGGGGTTAATCTGTAAGTACAATAGGGTGTCCAAAGTAATTCCACACTCCTCCCACACTAGTCTAGTGATTTAAAGGGGGTGTCTTCTTTCGAACACTCATTTTCAAACACCCTAATAGGAAATTCTGCTGTAGTAAAGGTGGCGAGTATCTCACATTTAGGACCCTTATATAGTACCCAGAGCAGTGCATGGCTACAAAGAGCGCCCCCAACTCTGGAGGACCCAAGATGTCTTTGCAATGCATGGACAGCTTATTAATTTTAATAAGCACTGTGTAATGCTTCAATTCCCCTGTGGGGGCGCTGCAGGGGAATTGAACACTTGATACCAGGTTACCCTGCAGATTACAGCTGATCTCTGGGGAGCCGAGCAGCAGCATAACCTGTGATCTGCTTATTGTCCATGGGCCCCTTTAAGAAAAAGGAACTGTCCAAAGTAGATAACCCCTTTAATTGGCTCCAGGGCATTCTGTCTCCGCCCACTTCCAAATATAAATACTATAAAAGGATTATAATACAATCCACTTTTTGAATTTCATCCGAAATTCTATCACCCGTTTGTGCCAAATCAGACAAGACTCAGCTGTGGGGTTATGGGCTTTATTTCTTTCCGCTATGCTCGATAATGATCTGGATTTCGAGGAGCCGTATCAAACATTATGTCATCCTGGGCCCATAAAACAGAGAGATGGGGCCAAGAGCTGCAATAGTCCAGAGTTATAAATACCTGGACTATCTCCGTGTGATCTCAAGGCATTCCATTCCAGCCTCCTCCAAGTCATGTAATAATCGTCAACCCAATTGGCGACAACGCCGCGCCTGACTCTACTCCTGCTGTGTAAAACTGTCAACGCTTTGTAAGGGCGCAGATAAAAATAAGTTTTACCTCATTATAATTGATTTCCTATGCAAATGAGCTCTCATTATCTTGTTGTAACTACCGCTGACATATAATTTAAAGAAAATAGGCTAAAAAAAAGTTGAGTTCTGCGCGGCTCCTACGGTGTCACGTCACATAATTTAGCACAGGGGGCGCCAGCAATGACACAATAAAAAAAATGTATACTGAAGAGAACTTAGATCACCGCAGAACAGGGGATAGGGTATTACGATTCTTGCAGCTGTAACATGTACATTAAAACTGGGCTTTATTACAGCCACCTGACACCAACCTCCTACCAGTAATAATAGGTTTACATTACACAAAGGCCATATTAATCCTATACGCAACATCGGCCCATGTCGTGGACGACACAGATCAGGGAGCATCCTGGGAGTTAATATTTTTATTAAACGTATTCCAATCTTTACCAACGTCTTGTATTCTTGGCTTTTTCATTAACGTTGGGACAATCCCTTTGAGTGTTATTAGGATGATCTCAAAGTTTCCTACTGATAGGACCACCAGGGATCAGCTGTAATCTAGAGGGAAACCTGGCAGCAAGTGTTTAATTGCTCTACAGCACCTCCACAGGGGAAGTGAAGCATTACAAGGTGCCCATTGAAATTGATAGGCTGTCCTTGTAATGCATGGACGTGCCAGGTCCTCCAGACAGAGAGATGCTCTTTATAGCCCCTCTCTGCTCCGTCTAATTGATGGAGGTCCTAAATTAGGGACTCCCTTCTATTATCTCCGAATTCACTAGTAGGAAGTTTTTGTAGAGCAAAAGGACACCCCCTTTAAGTCAGTATCCCCCTCAAATTTTCTATACCAGATGTCCCCTATTTTTGTGACCCAGGAGAAGCATGGGACACCCAGCCTAGTCAACCATGCTCACTAACACTGGAATCACCGGTCTAGTACCATGGACCAGACATGGATTGGAAAAGGTCAAGGAAAGAAATGGGATGGCCGAGTGCTTCATGACAAAACTAGTTACCATAATTTGGGCCCATTTTAGTCTTTGAAATGGAGTCTCCTCTCTATTTCACACCATTGGTTCTACTTATATAAGTGTCAGTGTTCACTGCAGTTCTAGCATTCTATTCATGAATCGTGGCCCAGAGAAGAGCATTTTATAAGTAAAGCAATGCCGTATCTGTGTTTGTCATCTATGAGGCCTCCAGGAAACAATAAGCACTGACCCATAAAGCCTAAGAGTCACATCCCAGCCCTGAATAAGAAAAATAGAAGGAAAATAAAAAATTAGGTTCACAGATGGATTTCACAGCTGCTCCCAAAAGCATTTTTATCTTTGAAATCCCCAAATTTAGAGAAGAAGAAGCCGGGAGAGGGGATAAACGACTGAGGGGAAGGATCAGTGGGAATCTGTCAGATCTGATGGACTGACAAGATAAAACTCCAAGGGAAGATTTCTGTCCTGGGTGACTTTTATTTAATTCTGTATTTTTAAAATGCAATGTTTTTCATGTTTTTCATGTTTTTTTTTTATAAATCCCTGAAGGTTCTTAAATCCAGTTTTTGCTGTCTGTTACAATCCAACAAGTTCCAATTCACACACGTTTTTGATGCATTTTTTGCTAATGTTTTTATTGACTTTTATTTATGCGTTTTTTAGACTGTGTGCGTATGGCATTTTTTTTATTTTTTATGTTTTTTTCCAATAGGCTTCTCTTTTTTTTTTTTTTTTGTGCTAAATAAACAAACATATATATATATTTTTTTTTATTATTTATTTTTTTATTTTATTTTTTTATTATTATTATTATTTTTTTTTACTATAGTTATTAAAAATAGTTTTTGGGGGGATTACAAGACTTATTTTGATAATAAAATGAATTAAAGAAAAATATTGTACTTTTTTTAATATATGGTGCTAATAATAAAACAAATATAAAAAATAATATTTATTTATGCTTCATATACAACTGATTGGATGATGGGGTGTAACAATATCTACATTAAAAATGATAAAATGAATAAAAAAATATTTTTACCTTTTTTAATGCACAACTGGTGATTGAGACAATTAAAATATCTATGATGGTAAAATTGTAGAACCAATCAAAATAAAATAATGAAACAATAATACAAATCTAATAATAATAATAATAATAATAATAATAATAATAATAATAATAATAATAATAACAATAATAATAATAATAATAATAATAATAAATAATAATAAAAATAATAATAATAATAATAATAATAATAATAACAATAATAATAATAATAATAATAATAAAAATAATAATAATAATAATAATAATAATAATAATACAAATCTAATAATAATAATAATAATAATAATAATAATAATAATAATAATAACAATAATAATAATAATAATAATAATAATAAATAATAATAATAATAATAATAATAACAATAATAATAATAATGATGATGATAATAATAAAAAAAAAGCCACAAATGGAAAAATAGAACCCCAAGAGCTTGCGATCTGCAAAAAAAGTCCCCCTATAAAGCTGCAAATAATTGACGTTTTCAAACGCCTCCCCATCTCCTCGTGCCTGAAAAGCTTTTATTTCAGTAGAACTGGTTTTGTTTTTGTTTTGGAACAAGATCCGCACTGATAGCGACTGCGGCGTAGACGATTTACGTAAAAGCCATTAGAATATTAAGTTGTTGAGTGTCTTGAGCGAGATCCAGCTTGGCACGAGACTTCGCTTCCATAAATCTAGATATGCACTAATGAAAACACATCCTGCAGAGAAATCCACTGTTGCGGTATTCTCCCGGAGCCAGCGGCCTCTGCGCTCTGTACCGTAAACCGTCCACTTGTTGATTACACTTTGTAGGGTGGAAATGATTGGTTCTACCACTACTAGTACTACTCGGCTGTTCTAGAATATGTCATCCATGGTAAGGTAATGCAGAAGGTTTACCTGCAGTCCTATGTAAAACTACCCACAACAGGTGGTGATATCACAAGGAATTCTGCCACACTCAACGACAAACCCAGCTCTGCTACATAATGAAGTGGGCCTGACGGCAGTCCTATATAGCACCTCAGATAACACCTGTCATGAGGAGTTGTGACAAATGCCAAGATCAGCCCTGCTATGCCAGTTCAACTTAGCTCTGCTACATCTGTAAAAAGCCTCTATTGAGCTTTATACTATTCCCCTACTGTTGTCATTGGACTGTGTTAATGAGTTAAATGACACAATCAGCTCTGCTAAATTGGTAACATTCGAGTCTGTATTAGCTTAGAATTCCTATATACTGTTCCCATGCTATTGTCATTGGGCTTCACATGTCAATGTAGCTTTAAATAAATAACACATTCAGCACTGCTACATCTGTAGGAAGTATCTTTCAAGCTTAATAACCCTACATACTGTTTCCATGCTGCTATTATTGGGCTTCATGTGTCCATGTAGCCACAAGATAAATGACACGTTCAGCTCTGCTACATTTGGAGAAAGTATCTACTAATTACCCAACATACTGTTCCCATGTAGTTTTCATTTGTCTGCATGTGTCAAAATAACCATGAGTTTAATGACGCAATCAGCTCTGCTACATCAGCAACATTCCATTCTAAATAGACTAAAACAATTTTGTATAGTATTCCCATGCTATCACCATTGGGTCTTATGAGTTCAATGACAAATTAGGCTCTGCTACATCTATAACATCTTGGTTTGGTTTACTTCTCTCAATATAAAACCAATATATTCACTAGAGACTAAAGAAACAGGATTAAATAATAGCAGGATGAACGAGGGGCATGGTGCCAATTATTAGGGCATTATATATTGTAGAAGTTGAAATGTGAATCCTATGAAAGAGGTTGGCAATAGACAATGACCAATGGGCACAAGTGATGGTAAGTAAAGCATTGGGGTCTTAATGGAATATACAGTCTCATCCCATCCACTACTGCAGCCCATATGGGGTTGGGTCATCCCAATATGGATGGAAGGATAGATAGATTAGATAGATAGATAGATAGATAGATAGATAGATAGATAGATAGATAGATAGATAGATAGATAGATAGATAGATAGATAGATAGATAGATAGATAGATAGATAGATAGATAGATAGATAGATAAATAAGTAGATATTAGATAGATAGATAGATAGATAGATAGATAGATAGATAGATAGATAGATAGATAGATAGATAGATAGATAGATAGATAGATAGATAGATAGATAGATAGATAGATAGATAAGTAGATATTAGATAGATAGATAGATATGAGATAGATAGATAGATAGATAGATAGATAGATAGATAGATAGATATGAGATAGATAGATAGATAGATAGATAGATAGATAGATAGATAGATAGATAGATAGATAGATAGATAGATAGATATGAGATAGATAGATAGATATGAGATAGATAGATAGATAGATAGATATGAGATAGATAGATAGATATGAGATAGATAGATAGATATGAGATAGATAGATAGATATGGGATAGATAGATAGATATGGGATAGATAGATAGATAGATAGATAGATAGATAGATAGATAGATAGATAGATAGATAGATAGATAGATAGATAGATAGATAGATAGATAGATAGATAGATAGATAGATATGAGATAGATAGATAGATAGATAGATAGATAGATAGATAGATAGATAGATAGATAGATAGATAGATAGATAGATAGATAGATAGATAGATATGAGATAGATAGATAGATATGAGATAGATAGATAGATAGATAGATATGAGATAGATAGATAGATAGATAGATAGATAGATAGATAGATAGATAGATAGATAGATAGATAGATAGATAGATAGATAGATAGATAGATAGATAGATAGATAGATATGAGATAGATAGATAGATATGAGATAGATAGATATGAGATAGATAGATATGAGATAGATAGATATGAGATAGATAGATAGATAGATAGATAGATAGATAGATAGATAGATAGATAGATAGATAGATAGATAGATATGGGATAGATAGATAGATAGATAGATAGATAGATAGATAGATAGATAGATAGATAGATAGATAGATAGATAGATAGATATGAGATAGATAGATATGAGATAGATAGATATGAGATAGATAGATAGATAGATAGATAGATAGATAGATAGATAGATAGATAGATAGAGATAGATAGATAGATAGATAGATAGATAGATAGATAGATAGATAGATATGAGATAGATAGATAGATAGATAGATAGATAGATAGATAGATAGATAGATAGATAGATAGATATGAGATAGATAGATAGATAGATAGATAGATAGATAGATAGATAGATAGATAGATAGATAGATAGATATGAGATAGATAGATAGATAGATAGATAGATAGATAGATAGATAGATAGATAGATAGATAGATATGAGATAGATAGATAGATAGATAGATAGATAGATAGATAGATAGATATGAGATAGATAGATAGATAGATAGATAGATAGATAGATAGATAGATAGATAGATAGATATGAGATAGATAGATAGATAGATAGATAGATAGATAGATAGATAGATAGATAGATAGATAGATAGATAGATATGAGATAGATAGATAGATAGATAGATAGATAGATAGATAGATAGATAGATAGATAGATAGATAGATAGATAGATAGATAGATAGATAGATAGATAGATATGAGATAGATAGATAGATAGATAGATAGATAGATAGATAGATAGATAGATAGATAGATAGATAGATAGATAGATAGATAGATAGATAGATAGATATGAGATAGATAGATATGAGATAGATAGATAGATAGATAGATAGATAGATAGATAGATAGATAGATAGATAGATTTCTCATATCTATCCAGGTTTTTTGGAGACACATTTATTCCTTATAGTTACATCCCTTCCGTTTTACTTACAACAATCCCCTCCCCCCCAAACACTAGTGATCGATCATGTCAGGTGATTCGGGGGTTACGACAATTTTTGCATAACCCATATTCACAACCCCCCCCCCTCCGGTTTTTCCACCTTCTGCCACAGCTGTCACGCTCCTCGTCTCACCTGGGATTACACATCTTCTTACTATAATGAGTCAGGTTCATATTACACGAATGTTTGTGAACCCTTTTCTACATTTCTGCCTAAATTTGACCTAAAATTGGATCTCATCTTCATCTAACTCATGGAAATAGATAATGTGAATGCAACCAGTCAAATATAATTATCCATGTGGTGGACCGGCCATACGTTGTCCCACCACTCGTCCTCCATGGATGGGTGACTCTGGCAAGGAGAACATTAAAGCCCATGGAAGCGAATGATCAAAGGCTCCGACGATTAATCCCTTAACGCCCTCAATTTGCCCACTCTTGAGGTGCCGATAACAAAGTCTTCCCCAATGTATAGAGAGATCATCACTTAATGTTCCCGGGCAGGAATATGAAAGTGATCGTCTCCCCGAGTATAAATCATTTATGATCTTCTATCTTATTCCATCCCTTTAATTAGAAGATCAAACCCCCCACCGCTAGGTAATAGTCCATATATGAATGTGCGGTGCATCAGATCCCGTTACCCTGGCGTCGATCTGCAAATTCCTCCTAATTTATGGGGGGGGGGTGTGGAGTAATAGGGGTGGGAGGGGGTCTCTGGATGGAATATAGGTCCTCTGTATAATGGGTTTAACCTACTTGTCCTTATAAAGTCGCCATCAACAAACAATGCTCTAGATTACGGGAAATAAGATTACAGAGATTTGGGAAGACGGGGGGTGATGGATATAAATGACGGCAAGGGGATAGATGAGAAAACAAGACAGGACCCCCCCCCCCCCCCGTTCTTATTTTTCCATCTACCTCCTGGGTTGAGTTGAGGAGGAACTGGGAATTAAGGGGGATGCACAACAGATTGGGACCAAAGGATTAGGTAAGGGGAAAGGATAGAGGTAGATGATCACCTTAGCATCAAGAATGAGCATATACTGCTGGGGACAGGTAACGGGAAGGGGTAGAGGTGCACGCTCACAACATCATCAAGTTTGTGCGTACACTGCTGGGGAACAGGTCAAGGGAAGGGCAGAGGTGCACGCTCACCACAACATTAAGGACGAGTGTACACTGCTGGGGAACAGGTAAAGAGAAGGGGCAGGTGTGCACACTCACCACAACATTAAGAGCGAGCGTACACTGCTGGGGACAGGTAAAGGGAAAGCAAAGAGGTGCACGCTCACCGGAACATTCAGGAGGGAGCGTACACTGCTGGGGAACAGGTCAAGGGAAAGGGCAATAATGCACACTCACCACAACAAAGCGCAGAGGTGCACACTCACCAGAACATTCAAGAGCGAGCGTATACTGCTAGGGAACAGGTAAAGGGAAGGGGCAGAGGTACACACTCACCACAACATCAAAAGTGAGAGTACACTGATGGGAAACAGTTAAAGGGAAGGGGCAGTGGTGCACACTCACTACAATATCAAGAGCGTGCATACACTGCTGGGGAATTGGTAAAGGGCAGAGGTGCACGCTCACCACAACATCAAGAGCAAGCGTACACTGCTGGGGAACAGGTAAACGCAAGGGACACAGAGGTGCACACTCACTACAATATCAAGAGCGAGCATGCACTGCTGGGGAATAGGTAAAGGGCAGCGGTGCAAACTCTCCACAACATCAAGAGCAAGTGTTCACCACTGGGGAACAGGTGAAGGGAAGGGTCAAAGGTGCACGACCAGCAAAGCATCAAGAGCGAGCGTGCATCGATGTGGAGCAGGTAAAGGGAAGGGACAGAGGTGCACGCTCACCACATCAGGAGCGAGCGTACAAAGCTGGTATACAGGTAAAGGGAAGGGACAGAGGTGCACTCTCACCACATCAGGAGTGAGCATACACTGCTGGGGAACAGGTGAAGGGAAGGGACAGAAGTGCACGCTCACTACACCACTGTGGAATAGGTTGTTGCTCTCCGAATAATGACAAATAGGATATAATGAGAACAATCTATAGAGAACACAAACCCTTTGCAAACCAAACCAGGTGACATTCAATGTTCTACATACCACGCTGGGTAATAAGTTGGTGCCAGAGAAATACCGGGCAATATATATATAAGATAGAGATAACAGAGGTAAAGAGAGCGGAGGTTAACCCTCTGTAGTCCAGGGCAATATACAGCAAAATGACCAATGATGTTCTACATACTGCGCTGCAGAACAGGTTGGCGCTATGTAAGAAATGGGCATCACAATGGGCACCATAATAGGAACGAGATTTTATTGACCCTCTGTTAACCAGGAAGGGACAGAGCTGTTCTGCGTAATGAGTGACACAGGAGGAAAATAACCCCTTGTAGACTGGGCATGGGCCACAGGTGGACTAGATATGTTCTACTATAAAAATGGACCCATAAGGTGGGGGTGGTATGGAGGGGTTTAGGATCAACAGTCTATCGGGTCTGCCACCTGAGCACAGAATGGAATTCATGCAAGGGTTGGCATCTCGCACCAGTTGAGTGGTGATGGGCGAACGTGTTAAATGACTCCATTGCAAAATGCTGTTTGTCATTGGGACTGACTGTAATTAAGTAGAGCAATGTTTGCCTTGGGTGGGAAACTGACAAATGACTGTAGCGGATTCCTGGATTTCTGCAGAGAGTGATCATCTGGTGTTACTGAAGCAGTCGTCAACAGCACCTTCTGTGCCCCCATAGCAAAAGGTGCCAATGTATACAAGCCCCGGGCAGCATTGGCACCAAACAATGATGGGTCTATCAGAAAATAACCAGAGAAGCAACCTACCTGGGAAAGAGTTTTCTGCAAGTTGGACTCCCCAAAGTGCGGCAGAGGTGGTTGGTGCAGTGCCCCCCAATCATAAGAGGGTGCAGGGGTCTTTGTATAAGTCTCCCATCCTGTCTTCCTAGGAGCTGTGGACGCTGAGACACTGGCAGGACAGGAGTGTTAGAAGAGATGTGGCATTGTCCTGGGTGATGATGGATGCTTCTCTCTGTCACATCCCTGCTGCTAATACTTAGACACGCCTCTGCATGGGCACTGCCAACTTCATGAGCTGTCAGGCAATGCAATGTGTGGAATGGCAGGGCTGTCAGAGGCTTCACATACAGAATAATTTATCCATCTGGTTATAAAGGTGGAGAAGGGGGAGGTGCTGTCCCCACCTCCTGTAGGTAGAGTCTCAGGGCTCCTGGTCAGAGTCCTCCCTTACACAGTGCCAGCTCCTGGCTGCATGACTGGCAGTGCCCGGTGAGCTGCTGGCTGTGGACTGTGCGCAGCGCTGACACTAGGATTACTGCTGGTGAATGTGCAGCTCCTCCAATCACATCTCTCTGCGCCCTGATTTGGTGGCTGAATAGAGAATGACTCCCTCTCTCCTCTCCTGCCACTCTCATCATCATATCCTCTGCTGTGTATTCCCATACACTTCACCCCGCTGTCTCCATCCCTCTCCTGCTCCGCTGTCTCTTCACCTTCTTCTGTCTCTTTCTTACCTCTGCTCCGCTCTATGTCTCTTTGTCACCTCCCTCATTCATGTCTCTCATTGATCTGTCTCTGTCTCTCTCCCTGTATACTCTACCATTGCTCTCATCTAGTATCTCTCTTTCTTACAATGTATCTGTTTGTATCTTCTTCTTTCCTTCTCTCTTTTTGTCTTCCCCAGTGTCTCTGTAGACTCTCCCTCTGTGTATCTCTCTTTCTCCTACTGTCTCTGAATGACTCTTTTCTCTCCTTTGTCTCTTAACCTGTCTCCCTTTCACTACCACCCTCTCTCTTTATCTATCTCCCCTATGTCTCTCTGGCACCTAGAATCTCTCTCTCTCTCTCTTTCTCCCTCTCCCCCTCTCATTCTCACACTCTCTTCTCTCTCACTCTCCTATTCTCACACTGTCTCTTCTCTCTTTCTCTCTCTCTCTTTCTCACTCTCCTGTTCTCCCACTGTCTCTTCTCTATCTCATCTCTTTTTCCCCTATCTCTGTAGTACTCTATTCTTTCTCTCCGCTCTCTTTCTCCCACTGTCTCTGAATAACTCTGCTCTCCCTCCTCTCTCTCTCTCTACCTGTCTCTGTCTCTGCTCCTCTCTTACCTCCCTCTATTCATCCCCCTTGGTAATATATGTCTCTCTCACACACTGGCTGACTGTTTTCTAGCATCTCTGACTGTCTATTTCTCTACACTCTGTCCCTGTCTTATAGTCCTTGTCTGTCTCTGTCTCTTTGCCTCTCTCTTCTGTAGGATCTCTATAGTAGCTTATTATTTTATTCTCTATTTCTCTCATCTCTCCCCTAATTCCCTGTCTCTCATATCCCTGTCTGTCCCTGTATGTCTCCCCCACTCTCTCTCTTTGTCTCACTCTTGTTGCTCTTCCTTGTCATATATTTCACGTTTTTCTTTCTCGTTCTATCATTTTTCACTGCTTTATCTCTTATCGCATCGGTTTTTCTCGCATTTCATTTTCAAAAAGGAATCGATACATACACGCACACCCACATCTATACACATTTACATACATATATATATATATACACTACCGTTCAAAAGTTTGGGGTCACCCAGACAATTTTGTGTTTTCCATGAAAACTCACACTTATATTTATCAAATGAGTTGCAAAATGACTAGAAAATATAGTCAAGACATTGACAAGGTTAGAAATAATAATTTTCTCCTTCAGACTTTGCTTTGGTCGCTCCATTTGCAGCAATTCCAGCATTGCAGACCTTTGGCATTCTAGCTGTTAATTTGCTGAGGTAATCGGGAGAAATTTCACCCCATGCTTCCAGAAGCCCCTCCCACAAGTTGGATTGGCTTGATGGGCACTTCTTGCGTACCATACGGTCAAGCTCCTCCCACAACAGCTCTATGGGGTTGAGATCTGGTGAGTGCGCTGGCCACTCCATTACAGATAGAATACCAGCTGCCGGCTTCTTCCCTAAATAGTTCTTGCATCATTTGGAGGTGTGCTTTGGGTCATTGTCCTGTTGTAGGATGAAATTGGCTCCAATCAAGCGCTGTCCACAGGGTATGGCATGGCGTTGCAAAATGGAGTGATAGCCTTCCTTATTCAAAATCCCTTTTACCTTGTACAAATCTCCCACTTTACCAGCACCAAAGCAACCCCAGACCATCACATTACCTCCACCATGCTTGACAGATGGCATCAGGCACTCTTCCAGCATCTTTTTAGTTGTTCTGCGTCTCACAAATGTTCTTCTGTGTGATCCAAACACCTCAAACTTCGATTCGTCTGTCCATAACACTTTTTTCCAATCTTCCTCTGTCCAATGTCTGTGTGCTTTTGCCCATATTAATCTTTTCCTTTTATTAGCCAGTCTCAGATATGGCTTTTTCTTTGCCACTCTGCCCTGAAGGCCAGCATCCCGGAGTCGCCTCTTCACTGTAGACGTTGACACTGGCGTTTTGCGGGTACTATTTAATGAAGCTGCCAGTTGAGGACCTGTGAGGCGTCTATTTCTAAAACTAGAGACTCTAATGTACTTGTCTTGTTGCTCAGTTGTGCAGCGGGGCCTCCCACTTCTCTTTCTATTCTGGTTAGAGCCTGTTTGTGCTGTCCTCTGAAGGGAGTAGTACACACCGTTGTAGGAAATCTTCAGTTTCTTGGCAATTTCTCGCATGGAATAGCCTTCATTTCTAAGAACAAGAATAGACTGTCGAGTTTCACATGAAAGCTCTCTTTTTCTAGCCATTTTGAGAGTTTAATGGAACCCACAAATGTAATGCTCCAGATTCTCAACTAGCTCAAAGGAAGGTCAGTTTTATAGCTCCTCTAAACAGCAAAACTGTTTACAGCGGTGCTAACATAATTGCACAAGGGTTTTCAAGTGTTTTCTAATCATCCATTAGCCTTCTAACACAGTTAGCAAACACAATGTACCATTAGAACACTGGAGTGATGGTTGCTGGAAATGGGCCTCTATACACCTATGTAGATATTGCATTAAAAAACAGATGTTTGCAGCTAGAATAGTCATTTAGCACATTAACAATGTATAGAGTGGATTTCTGATTAATATAATGTTATCTTCATTGAAAAAAACTGTGCTTTTCTTTCAAAAATAAGGAAATTTCTAAGTGACCCTAAACTTTGAACAGTAGTGTGTGTGTATATATAGATATATATAAACACAATTGCAAGAGCATACATATACACATATATAACCACACATACATATAGATAAACAAATTCAAGAGCATACATATATACACACATTTACATATATCTATATACATGGATAAAAAAAACATGCAAGATCGTACATACATACACACACACATACATACAATACACACATACATACAATACACACATACATACAATACAGACATACATACAATACACACATACATACAACACAGACATACATACAACACACACATACATACAAAACACACATAAATACAATACGCACATACATACAATACACACATACATACAAAACACACATACATACAATACACACATACATACAATACACACATACATACAATACATATATACATACAATACACACATACATGCAATCAGGACTGGCCTTAGGTTGGATGGTGCCCTATGCGGGACTCTCTATTGCCACCCCCTACACAAACCAAAACTTAACCACATATATAGACACGCACATACTGGAGCATATATACTGTACATACATAAAGACAGACATTTAGACATACAGGCAAATATACATACACACATCTGGAATATATACATACAGGTAAATATATAGATGTACAGACACATATACACACACACACACACACACACACACACACACACACACACACACACACACACACACACACACACACACACACCGGAAGATAAATACACAGACAGGAACATATACAAATACATAGAAGGCACATATATACAAGCAAAAATACAAATTCACAAACAGACCCATATACACCCAATACAGATAATGTAGTAGATTTCACATGCAGTCCTATGTAACACCACAGATAACACAGTAATAACTCTCTGAGTACAAATAATGTAGTAGATTTAACGCCACAGATAACACACAGTAATAACACTCTGTGTACAGATAATGTAGTAGATGTTACCTGCAGTCCTATGTAACATCACAGATAACACACAGTAATAACTCTATGAGTACAGATAATGTAGTAGATGTTACATGCAGTCCTATGTAACATCACAGATAACACACAGTGATAACTCTCTGAGTACAGATAATCTAGTAGATGTTACCTGCAGTCCTATGTAACATCACAGATAACACAGTAATAACCCTATGAGTACAGATAATGTAGTAGATGTTACCTGCAGTCCTATGTAACATCACAGATAACACAGTAATAACCCTATGAGTACAGATAATGTAGTAGATGTTACCTGCAGTCCTATGTAACATCACAGATAACACAGTAATAACCCTATGAGTACAGATAATGTAGTAGATGTTACCTGCAGTCCTATGTAACATCACAGATAATACACAGTGATAACTCTCTGAGTACAGATAATGTAGTAGATGTTACCTGCAGTCCTATGTAACATCACAAATAACACAGTAATAACCCTATGAGTACAGATAATGTTGTAGATGATAACTATACCCACAGACACATATAAACACACACACAGAGGCATATATATATATATATATATATATAGGAAATACCAAGAAGAACCGCACCACAAATCTTGAAATAATCACCTCTATCAGGGGTTTCGTGTGTGCAAGCCTCCAGACCACGACCAATAGTCCAAATTTAGGAATTCAAAAAATAGGCAGCGCTCCACAGCATAGTAGTCAAAAAAGTGAAAAACGTTTATTCACCCATATGTTAGATTGCTACGTTTCAGTCCCAATCTGGACCTTTCTCAAGCAGAACTGACAGTGTATAACATGTGGTATAAATACCATGCAGCATATAATTGTGTCATGACATTCATTAAGTGAAGTCATGATATTAATATACATTTTTATAATACATTGGGACATATTACTTTTATCCCTAGGTAAGTGAAAAAGTGCTAAGTGCATCGTGATAAAATATCAAAGAGACATAAACACATGCAGATACAGAGAGACACACACACACACACACACACACACACACACACACACACACACACACACACACACACACACACACACAGTAACATATACACATACAAACACAGACACATACTCTATACACACACACACACACTGTAACATATACACATACAAACACAGAGACACATACTGTATACACAGAGAGACACATACTGTATACACACAGAGACACACACTGTATACACACACAGACACATACTGTATACACAGAGAGACACATACTGTATACCCATTACACACACATATACACACAGACACACAGACACTCAACATCTCTCCATTCTGACAGGATCACAGGTTTCTTGCAGGACGGGCTGTGGGCAGAGCTTCCTCCTCTGCTCCTCGGCTCTTATTTACTCAGTGTGTGTAACAGCAGAGCACAGAGTAGAGGCAGAGCCCAGTGGGGCCCCTATATGCTGGGAGGGTGCAGCGACCTGTGCGCTCACACAGCTCACACACCCCTAAGGCAGGCCCTGCATACAATACATACATACATACAATACACACATGCATACACATATAAACATAGATAAACTCAGAGGCAAGAGCATACATACACATAAATACATACATACATACACACATACACACACACACACACACACACACACACACACACACACACACACACACACACACACACACACACTCACATACACACTCACATACACACAAACCTTGTTATTTGTATACTCATTATCACACACATGCAGATAAATTCACATGCAAAGATGCAGATACATACATACATACATACATACATACATACATACATACTTTATGTACACATATACACACCAAGATAAACTTGCTCATACACACACATACACAAAGTCAGACACGAAAGCACACTTGTGCATAGACCCACTTAGATACACCGAGTCATGCATGCACACATATTTATACACAAACATGTGACAGACGCCAATACATATGCATATACAGGACCATTCAGTTTTAAAAGCACAATTACACAAGCCCACATACTCATACATTCATATGCATACACCACCTATTCACAAGTCACACACAAAACACAAACTTGTACATAGACCCACAGAGACAACCACATGCACATACCTACCCACGTTCACAGATACAAACTCATACACTCACATTCATACACATATACTTACAAGTACACATACATAAAATATAAATACACACACATTCAAAGATCCTCTCACGTACACACCTCAGAAACAAACACACATATACTGTATACTCACTTGCTCATATACACATATATATTTATACACAGACTAACTCAGATACACATACTCAGAAATGTGCAAACATTCACTTCTACACACATGTGCACATAAACTAATTCATATACAGACATAAGTAAGAAACAGACATACATGTATACAAAAATCTACTCACAATTGCATAGTCACAGACTCACTCACACACTTATATAATACAACACCCACACAAATGTCAGAAACAAATACACACTTGTACAAAGGCACACTGAGACTCACACATACATACATTTACAGATAGAAACACACATGTACACACTTACAAATACATATACACATGTCAAACATACTGTAAATACCTGCACACACATTCAGATGCTCTTACACACATATTCAGATGTTCATACACATTCAGAGGTTCATACACATTCAGATGTTCATACAGACATTCAGATGTTCATATATACACAGATTCAGATGTTCATGCACACATTCAGATGATGGTCATACACACACATTCAGATGTTCATACACATTCAGATGTTTATACGCAAACATTCAGCTGTTCATACACACATTCAGATGTTCATATACACACAGATTCAGATGCCCATGCACACATTCAGATGATGTTCATACACACACATTCAGATGTTCATACACATTCAGATATTTATACACACACATTTAGATTTTCATGCGCACTCATTCAGCTGTTCATACACACATTCAGATACACACAGATTCAGATGTTCATACACATTGAGATGTTTATACACACACAATCAGATGGTCATATACAAACACACATTTAGATGTTCATACACACACATTCAGATGTTCATACACACAAATTCAGATGTTCATACACATTCAGATTTTCATACACACACATTCAGATATACATACAGACATTCAGATGTTTATATGCACACATTCAAATTTTCATACACAGACATTCATATTTTCATACACACATTCAGATGTTCATACACATTCAGATGTTTGTACACACACATTTAGATTTTCATACACACGTTCTGCTGTTCATACACACATTCAGATGTTTATACACACACATTGAGATGTTTATACATACACAATCAGATGCTTATATACAAGCACACATTCAGATGTACACACACATTCAGATATTTATACATACACATTCAGGTTTTCATATGCACACATTTTGATGTTCATACACACATTCAGACGTTCATATACACAAAAATGCAGATTTTCATACACATTCAGTTATTTATACACACACATTGAGAGTTTTATACACACACAATCAGATGCTAATACACACACACACACACACACACACACACACACACACACACACACACACACACACACACACACACACACACACACACACACACACACACACAGATGTTAGATGTTCATGCACCCACATTTAGATGTTTAAACACAGACATTCTGAATGCTCATATATACCCACATTCAGATGTTCATACACACATATTCGGATGCTCATACACACACATTCAGATGTTCATACACACACACACACACACACACACACACACACACACACACACATTCAGATGCTCATACACACACACACACACACTTAAATGTTCATATGCAAACACATTCAGATGTTCATATGCACACACATTCAGATTTTCATACGCACACATTAAGATGCTCATACACACACATTCAGATATTCATACATGCATAGTCTGATGCTCATTCACATACATTCAGATGTTCTTATGCACACACATTCAGATGCTCATGCACACAGATTCAGACGTTCATACACACAGGTTCAGATGTTCATACACACACATTCAAATGTTCATACACACACATTTAGATGTTCATACACACACATTCAGATGCTTACACACTTATTCAGATGTTCATACACACACATTCAGATGTTTATACACATTCAGATGCTCATATGCACACAGATTCAGATGTTTCTACACACCCATTCAGATTTTCACACACACATTCAGATATTCATATGCACACACATTCAGATGTTTCTACACACACATTCAGATTTTCACACACACATTCAGATGTTCATACACATTCAGATGTTTATACACACATTCAGATGTTTATGCACACATTCAGATTTTCGTAGACACACATTCAGATTTTCATACACACACATTTAGATTTTCATACACACACATTCAGATGTTCATACACACACATTCAGATTTTCACACACACCCACATTCAAATGTTTATACACACACACATTCAGATTTTCATATGCACACATTTAGATGTTCATACACACAGTCAGATTCTCATACACACACATTCAGATGCTTACACACTTATTCAGATGTTTATACACACACATTCAGACACTCATACATGCACATTCATATTCTCATACACACACATTCAAATACTCATATGCACACACATTCAGATGCTCATATGCACACACATTCAGATGCTCATATGCACACACATTCAGATGTTCATACACATACATTCAGATACTCATACACACATGTTCAGATGAGCATACACACACATTCAGATGCTCTTTCTTTCTCTCTCTCTCTCACACACACACACACACACACACACACACACACACACACACACACACACACACACGCGCGCACACGCGCGCACACACACACACACACATTCAGAGGCTCATACACGCACATTCATATTCTCATACACACACATTCAAATACTCATATGCACACACATTCAGATGCTCATATGCACACACATTCAGATGCTCATATGCACACACATTCAGATGTTCATACACATACATTCAGATGCTCATACACACATGTTCAGATGAGCATACACACACATTCAGATGCTCTTTCTTTCTCTCTCTCTCTCACACACACACACACACACACGCGCGCACACGCGCGCGCACACACACACACACATTCAGAGGCTCATTCACATACATTCAGATATGTATACACATTTTCAGATGTTCATATGCACACACATTCAGATGTTTATACACACACACACACACACACTCAGATTTTCATATGCACACATTCAGATGTTCATACACATTAAGATGCTCATACACACATTCAGATGTACGCACGCACACACACACACACACACACACACACACACACACAGACTCATTCAGATGTTTATACACGTGTGTACACACACACACACACACACACACACACACACACACACACACACACACACACACACACACATACACATTCAGATGCTCATAAGCACACATATTTAGATGTTAACACACACATTCAGATGCTCATTCACACACATTCAGATGTTTATACACAGATTCAGATGCTCATACATGCACATTCAGATGCTCATTTACACATTCAGATTCTCATATGCGCATACATTCAGATGCTTATATACACACACATTCAGATGTTCATACACACACATTCAGATGTTCATACACACACATTCAGATGCTCATACACACAAATTCAGATGTTCATACACATTCAGATTTCCATACACACACATTCAGATTTTTATACACACATTCAGATGTTCATACACACATTCAGATGTTCATACACACATTCAGATGTTTATACACACACATTGAGATGTTTATACATACAAAATCAGATGCTTATATACAAGCACACATTTAGATGTTCATGCACACGCATTTAGATGTTTAAATGGACATTCTGAATGCTCATATTTACACACATTCAGATGTTCATACACACAGATTCAGATGTTCATACACATTCAGATGTTTATACATACACATTCAGATTTTCATACACACACATTTAGATGTTCATACACACATTCAGATGGTCATATACACACACAAATTCAGATGTTCATACACATTCAGACGTTTATACACACACATTGTTATGTTTATACACACACACACACAATCGGATGCTCATATACACACACACACACAATATGATGTTTACACACACACTCATTCAGATTTTCATACACGTACACACGCACACACACACACACACACACACACACACACACACACACACACACACAAACACATTCCGATGCTCATAAGCACACATATTTAGATGTTAATACTCACACATTCAGATGCTCATACACACACATTCAGATGCTCATACACACACATTCAGATGTTTATACACAGATTCAGATTCTCATACACACACATTCAGATGCTCATTTACACATTCAGATTCCCATACATTCAGAATGATGCTTATACACACACACACACACACACACACACACACACACACACACATTCAGATTTTCATATGCACACATTCAGATGTTCATACACATTAAGATGCTCATACACACATTCATATGCTCATACACACACATTCAGATGCTCATGCACACACACACACATACACACACACACACACACGCACGCACGCACACACACACACACACACTCATTCAGATGTTTATACACGTGTACACACACACACACACACACACACACATTCAGATGCTCATTCACACACATTCAGATGTTTATACACAGATTCAGATGCTCATACATGCACATTCAGATGCTCATTTACACATTCAGATTCTCATATGCGCATACATTCAGATGCTTATATACACACACATTCAGATGTTCATACACACACATTCAGATGTTCATACACACACATTCAGATGCTCATACACACAAATTCAGATGTTCATACACATTCAGATTTCCATACACACACATTCAGATTTTTATACACACATTCAGATGTTCATACACACATTCAGATGTTCATACACACATTCACATGTTTATACACACACATTGAGATGTTTATACATACAAAATCAGATGCTTATATACAAGCACACATTTAGGGCGGGTTCACACATGGCGGAATTCCACTTAAATTCCGCTGCGGACACTCCGCAGCGTTAATCCGCAGCGGAGCCGTTTCTCCATTGACTTTCACTTTAAATTAGCAGTGTTCGTTTACACGATGCGTACAATTCCGCTGCGGAGCATAGGCTGCGGAGCGGAATTTGGTGTCCGCAGCATGCTCTGTCTGTTGCGGAGCAGTGGCGGACTCATGGCGGAATTTCTCCATTGACTTCAATGGAGATTCAAAGTTCCGCAATGAAGTCCGCAGCTGTCATGCACATGTCATGTGTGCTGCGGATACGTCTTGCTTTTTTAACTTGACATTTCTTCATTCTGGCTGGACCTATGTATTTCTAGGTCTACAGCCAGACTGAGGAAGTCAATGGGGCTCCCGTAATGACGGGAGCGTTGCTAGGAGACGTCTGTAAATAGTCACTGTCCAGGGTGCTGAAAGAGTTAAGCGATCGGCAGTAACTGTTTCTGCACCCGG
Source organism: Rhinoderma darwinii (assembly GCF_050947455.1). Classification (NCBI taxonomy): domain Eukaryota; kingdom Metazoa; phylum Chordata; class Amphibia; order Anura; family Rhinodermatidae; genus Rhinoderma; species Rhinoderma darwinii. The sequence goes on along the minus strand of NC_134689.1, from coordinate 9,954,631 downwards.
GACAGTGACTACCGATCCCAATATACATGTATCTGTAAAAAAACATATAAGTTCATACTTACCGAGAACTCCCTGCGTCTGTCTCCAGTCCGGCCTCCCAGGATGACGTTTCAGTGTAAGTGACGGCTGCAGCCAATCACAGGCAAAGCACAGGCTGCAGCGGTCACATGGACTGGCGCGTCATCCAGGGAGGTCGGGCTGGATGCCGAAAGAGGGACGCGTCACCAAGACAACGGCCGGTAAGTATGAAAATCGTTTCCTTTCACTAGGGAAAGTGCTGTCCCTTCTCTCTATCCTGCACTGATAGGGAGAAGGGAAGCACTTTTCCCGCAGTCTGCAGCAGCTAGTCCGCATCAATGTACTGCACATTTTGTGCAGATCCGCTGCAGAATCTGCAACGCAGATTCTGTGCGGCATCGATGCGGACAGTTGCGGAGGAATTCCGCCATGTGTGGTCATGCCCTTAGATGTTCATGCACACGCATTTAGATGTTTAAATGGACATTCTGAATGCTCATATTTACACACATTCAGATGTTCATACACACAGATTCAGATGTTTATACACATTCAGATGTTTATACATACACATTCAGATTTTCATACACACACATTTAGATGTTCATACACACATTCAGATGGTCATATACACACACAAATTCAGATGTTCATACACATTCAGACGTTTATACACACACATTGTTATGTTTATACACACACACAATCGGATGCTCATATACACACACACACACAATATGATGTTTACACACACACTCATTCAGATTTTCATACACGTACACACGCACATACACACACACACAAACACATTCCGATGCTCATAAGCACACATATTTAGATGTTAATACTCACACATTCAGATGCTCATACACACACATTCAGATGCTCATACACACACATTCAGATGTTTATACACAGATTCAGATTCTCATACACACACATTCAGATGCTCATTTACACATTCAGATTCCCATACATTCAGAATGATGCTTATGCACACACACACACACACACACACACACACACACACACACACACACACATTCAGATTTTCATATGCACACATTCAGATGTTCATACACATTAAGATGCTCATACACACATTCATATGCTCATACACACACATTCAGATGCTCATGCACACACACACACATACACACACACACACACACACACGCACGCACGCACGCGCACACACACACACACACTCATTCAGATGTTTATACACGTGTACACACACACACACACACACACACACACACATTCAGATGCTCATTCACACACATTCAGATGTTTATACACAGATTCAGATGCTCATACATGCACATTCAGATGCTCATTTACACATTCAGATTCTCATATGCGCATACATTCAGATGCTTATATACACACACATTCAGATGTTCATACACACACATTCAGATGTTCATACACACACATTCAGATGCTCATACACACAAATTCAGATGTTCATACAAATTCAGATTTCCATACACACACATTCAGATTTTTATACACACATTCAGATGTTCATACACACATTCAGATGTTCATACACACATTCAGATGTTTATACACACACATTGAGATGTTTATACATACAAAATCAGATGCTTATATACAAGCACACATTTAGATGTTCATGCACACGCATTTAGATGTTTAAATGGACATTCTGAATGCTCATATTTACACACATTCAGATGTTCATACACACAGATTCAGATGTTTATACACATTCAGATGTTTATACATACACATTCAGATTTTCATACACACACATTTAGATGTTCATACACACATTCAGATGTTCATATACACACACAAATTCAGATGTTCATACACATTCAGACGTTTATACACACACATTGATATGTTTATACACACACAATCAGATGCTCATATACACACACACACACACACACACACACACACACACACACACAATATGATGTTTACACACACACTCATTCAGATTTTCATACACGTACACACGCACATATACACACACACACACACACACACACACAAACACATTCCGATGCTCATAAGCACACATATTTAGATGTTAATACTCACACATTCAGATGCTCATACACACACATTCAGATGTTTATACACAGATTCAGATTCTCATACACACACATTCAGATGCTCATTTACACATTCAGATTCCCATACATTCAGATGCTTATATACACACACACACACACACACACACACACACACACACACACACACACACACACGTTCAGATGTTAATACACACACCTTCAGATGTTCGTACACACACATTCAGATGCTCATACACACACATTAAGATGTTCAAATGCACACACATTCAAGCTTTCATACGCACACATTCAGATGTTCATACGCACACACTCAGATGCTCATACACATTCAGATTTTCACAAACATTAAGATGCTCATTCACATACATTCAGATGTTCATATGCAAACACATTCAGATGTTCCTACACACACACATTCAGATGCTCATATGCACACATATTTAGTGTTCATACACACAGATTCAGATGTTTATACACATTCAGATGTTTATACATACACATTCAGATTTTCATACACACACATTTAGATGTTCATACACACATTCAGATGTTCATATACACACACAAATTCAGATGTTCATACACATTCAGACGTTTATACACACACATTGATATGTTTATACACACACAATCAGATGCTCATATACACACACACACACACACACACACAATATGATGTTTACACACACACTCATTCAGATTTTCATACACGTACACACGCACATACACACACACACACACACACACACACACAAACACATTCCGATGCTCATAAGCACACATATTTAGATGTTAATACTCACACATTCAGATGCTCATACACACACATTCAGATGTTTATACACAGATTCAGATTCCCATACATTCAGATGCTTATATACACACACACACACACACACACACACACACACACACACACACACGTTCAGATGTTAATACACACACCTTCAGATGTTCGTACACACACATTCAGATGCTCATACACACACATTAAGATGTTCATATGCACACACATTCAAGCTTTCATACGCACACATTCAGATGTTCATACGCACACACTCAGATGCTCATACACATTCAGATTTTCACAAACATTAAGATGCTCATTCACATACATTCAGATGTTCATATGCAAACACATTCAGATGTTCCTACACACACATTCAGATGCTCATATGCACACATATTTAGATGTTCATACGCACACATTCAGATGCTCATACACACACATTCAGATGCTCATACACACACATTCAGTGCTCATACACACACATTAAGATGTTTATACACAGATTCAGATTCTCATACACACACATTAAGATGTTTATACACATTCAGATGTTCTTACACACGCATTTATATGCTCATGCACGCACATTCAGATGCTCATACGCAAACACATTCAGATGTTCATACACACAAATTGAGATGTTCATACACACACGTTCAGACGCTCATACATACACACATTTATTTACTCATACACACACATTTAGATGTTCTAATACACACACATACACTCAACACTCATATATACACAAACACACACATTCAGCCACTCAGACAAATACATTCAGATGCTCGTAAGCAGACACAGTTAAAGACTCATACACACACATAAATACAGTACACACACACACACACACACACACACACACACACACACACACACACTTCCTTCCACCGATTTATGTGACATTCTCCCTAGATCTCTTCAATATATTTAGTATTTTTATGATTTCCTCGATATTCTCCATCATCCCATAAACTTGACAACCCCGCTCCCTATCTCCACCTGTCACATCAAACGCTGCAGTTTCCCCATCACTTCCTAACTGACACCTCATATCACCCCCAGTCTTATTGCTCAATCTCACATTTCATCTCTGCTTCAGGGGCTGACAGGCTTTTTGCTTCCATTTTATCTGCCTTCCCTATGTATATTGAGGGGTCTATTTTATAAAACGGTACAAATATTGCATTCTTATGATTTTTTTTCTTATGTAAACAGATTATCATAATTACATATTCATGGGGAAACATGACAAATGGAGAAGGAACCGAACACTATTACCTCTCACTGGCTGTTACATATCTCTGTTTAATTAAACAGTGAGACATCAGGCAGACTCAGCGGTAGCGTCCTAGGCAAACATATCCCTATGATTAATGGCCAAACCTATTACCGCAGGGAAAGGGTTAACTGCTCAGTTTAAGCCTCTGAGAATCGAAAGCGCGAAAATTCCTCCAGATCATACACTGTATATTGTGTCCTCCTGATAGAAAATTGCTGTGGCAGTTAAATGAGCAACTCCAACAAGATATATATACTCTTTTATCCAGTATTATAGTAGTTATATACTTGTATATAGGAGCAGTATTATAGTAGTTATATACTTGTATATAGGAGCAGTATTATAGTAGTTATATTCTTGTATATAGGAGGCAGTATTATAGTAGTTATATTCTTGTATATAGGAGGCAGTATTATAGTAGTTATATACTTGTATATAGGGGGCAGTATTATAGTAGTTATATTCTTGTATATAGGGGCAGTATTATAGTAGTTATATTCTTGTATATAGGGGCAGTATTATAGTAGTTATATTCTTGTATATAGGAGCCGTATTAGGGCGGGTTCACACGTGGCGGAATTTCACTTAAATTCCGCTGCGGACACTCCGCAGCGTTAATCCGCAGCGGAGCCGTTTGTCCATTGACTTCCACTTTAATTTAGCAGTGTTCGTTTAGACGATGCGTAAAATTCCGCTGCGGAGCATAGGCTGCGGAGCGGAATTTGGTGTCCGCAGCATGCTCTGTCTGTTGCGGAGCAGTGGCGGACTCATGGCGGAATTTCTCCATTGACTTCAATGGAGATTCTAATTTCCGCAATGAAGTCCGCTGCTGTCATGCACATGTTATGTGTGCTGCGGATGCGTCTTGCTTTTTTGACAGGACATTTCTTCATTCTGGCTGGACCTATGTATTTCTAGGTCTACAGCCAGACTGAGGAAGTCAATGGGGCTCCCGTAATGACGGGAGCGTTGCTAGGAGACGTCTGTAAATAGTCACTGTCCAGGGTGCTGAAAGAGTTAAGCGATCGGCAGTAACTGTTTCTGCACCCGGGACAGTGACTACCGATCCCAATATACAGCAACCTGTCAAAAAAATAGAAGTTCATACTTACCGAGAACTCCCTGCTTCTGTCTCCAGTCAGGCCTCCCAGGATGACGTTTCAGTCTAAGTGACGGCTGCAGCCAATCACAGGCCAAGCACAGGCTGCAGCGGTCACATGGACTGGCGCGTCATCCAGGGAGGTCGGGCTGGATGCCGAAAGAGGGACGCGTCACCAAGACAACGGCCGGTAAGTATGAAATTCGTTTACTTTCACTAGGGAAAGTGCTGTCCCTTCTCTCTATCCTGCACTGATAGGGAGAAGGGAAGCACTTTTCCCGCAGTCCGCAGCAGCTAGTCCGCATCAATTTACTGCACATTTTGGGCAGATCCGCAGCCGTAATCCGCAACCCGGATTAGGTGCGGCATTGATGCGGACAGTTGCGGAGGAAATCCGCCACGTGTGAACATGCCCTTATAGTAGTTATATTCTTGTATATAGGGGGCAGTATTATAATAGTTATATTCTTGTATATAGGAGGCAGTATTATAGTAGTTATATTCTTGTATATAGGAGCAGTATTATAGTAGTTATATTCTTGTATATAGGAGCAGTATTATAGTAGTTATATTCTTGTATATAGGAGGCAGTATTATAGTAGTTATATTCTTGTATATAGGAGGCAGTATTATAGTAGTTATATTCTTGTATATAGGGGTATTATTACAGTAGTTATATTCTTGTATATAGGAGCAGTATTATAGTAGTTATATTCTTGTATATAGGGGGCAGTATTATAGTAGTTATATTCTTGTACATAGGAGGCAGTATTATAGTAGTTATATTCTTGTATATAGGAGCAGTATTATAGTAGTTATATTCTTGTATGTAGGGTCAGTATTATAGTAGTTATATTCTTGTGTATAGGAGCAGTATTATAGTAGTTATATTCTTGTATATAGGGGGCAGTATTATAGTAGTTATATTCTTGTACATAGGGGGCAGTATTATAGTAGTTATATTCTTGTATATAGGAGCAGTATTATAGTAGTTATATTCTTGTATATAGGAGCAGTATTATAGTAGTTATATTCTTGTATGTAGGGTCAGTATTATAGTAGTTATATTCTTGTGTATAGGAGCAGTATTATAGTAGTTATATTCTTGTATATAGGGGCAGTAATAGAGTAGTTATATTCTTGTATATAGGGGGCAGTATTATAGTAGTTATATTCTTGTATATAGGAGCAGTATTATAGTAGTTATATTCTTGTAAATAGGGGGCAGTATTATAGTAGTTATATTCTTGTACATAGGGGGCAGTATTATAGTAGTTATATTCTTGTATATAGGAGCAGTATTATAGTAGTTATATTCTTGTATATAGGAGCAGTATTATAGTAGTTATATTCTTGTATATAGGAGCAGTATTATAGTAGTTATATTCTTGTATGTAGGGTCAGTATTATAGTAGTTATATTCTTGTGTATAGGAGCAGTATTATAGTAGTTATATTCTTGTATATAGGGGCTTTATATATATTATTATATGGCTATGACTGTTATATACATACACGATACCCATAATTGGTCATCAGTATGATATACCCATTTACGTATTATATGGCAAAAATCGGTATATGGTATACATAATTACAAATTTGCTGTCTAAATACCACCTTCGGAGCTATATACAATAACATACATTTCTCATTTGTGTAATATATTTTTGTTCACCGCACTCAATTTAACATATAAGGATCTATTGATTTACACTAAATACTTTGCTGAACTCTCTTTCTTTTCCTTGCCACCCGGTCCTGTGTTTACAACATCTCATGGGATACCTTAAATTTTAGTAGTGTTTACCTGTGCGCTTGAGTCGGGAAGGAGCCCCCGCTTCCTCCAGTCCTGCGCGTCTCTATTGGGGTGGGCGTGTCTCTCCGACGTCAGTCGCCGCTGGGTCACGCCCCCTTGATGACGCGCGTTCGGAGGTGAATGACGGGTGTCCCCGCCCCCGGCACCTGACGCCATTGTACACACACTCACGGTCCCATGTGATGTCAGATACGTCTGTGATTGGTTGGCCATATATTTTAAATGAGGAGCTTCCTGCAGGAGAGACGACACCCCCGGACGAAGGCATTTCGCCGAAACGCGCGTCGGGACTGACGTTCTCTCCTAGCAGAGGACCACAATGGGTACGTCACATGTTTCCTTTCCTTGCTTTGGTCTTGTTCTACTCATACTTGCCTGTATCTTGCATTACTAGCACACCAGTATTAGTTTTGGACCACTGTTGTTCACTATGTGTTGATAACCAACGTGGTAGCTATATGTGTTAGCTACATTCTTTCTTCGCACAATGCATTATCAAATTTTCAATGTGATCAGGCTTTTTGCATCCAGATCTAGGATATAGATTTTTGACAACTGTCAGGTATCCCTTTGTATTTGCATGTTCTCTGCTAGTGTGAGACGTCTCTGTGCTTTTGCTCAGTACGACCTATCTTTTAATGTTGCATTTTCTCAATAAAATTTGTTATATTTTTTGTATTTACTTGTGTTAATCGTGCCCTATACGCTTTTAGGTTTATATCAGTCATTTAGGGCAATACACCAAGAGTCACTTGGTTTCACCAAGGTCTAGCTTTTATATATAGGCTATAATATAGCATATATTTATATGTATATTATTTAGACCTTTTTCCTGCATGTACCTATTGGTTTATGTTGTATATAGGGGCAGTATTATAGTAGTTATAGTCTTGTATATAGGAGCAGTATTATAGTAGTTATATTATTGTATATAGGGGAGCAGTATTATAGTAGTTATATTCTTGTATATAGGAGCAGTATTATAGTAGTTATATTCTTGTATATAGGGGGCAGTATTATAGTAGTTATATTCTTGTATATAGGAGCAGTATTATAGTAGTTATATTCTTGTATATAGGAGCAGTATTATAGTAGTTATATTCTTGTATATAGGGGGCAGTATTATAGTAGTTATATTCTTGTATATAGGGGGCAGTATTATAGTAGTTATATTCTTGTATATAGGGGGCAGTATTATAGTAGTTATATTCTTGTATATAGGAGCAGTATTATAGTGGTTATATTCTTGTACATAGGGGGCAGTATTATAGTGGTTATATTCTTGTATATAGGGGGCAGTATTATAGTAGTTATACTCTTGTATATAGGGGCAGTAATATAGTAGTTATATTCTTGTATATAGGAGCAGTATTATAGTAGTTATATTCTTGTATATAGGGGGCAGTATTATAGTAGTTATATTCTTGTATATAGGGGCAGTATTATAGTAGTTATATTCCTGTACATAGGGGCAGTATTATAGTAGTTATATTCTTGTATATAGGGGCAGTATTATAGTAGTTATATTCTTGTATATAGGGACAGTATTATAGTAGTTATATAGGGGCAGTATTAGGGCAAAGCCACACGTGGCGGAATTGCTCTTGAATTCCGCTGCGGACACTCCGCAGCTTTAATCCGCAGCGGAGCCGTTTCTCCATTGCCTTCCACTTCATTTTAGTAGGCTTCGTTTAGACGAGGCTGAAAATTCCGCTGCGGAGCATAGGCTGCGGTGCGGAATTTGGTGTCCGCAGCATACAATGGATGTTGCGGAGTTGTGGCGGACTGGTTGCGGACTCATGGCGGAATTTCTCCATTGACTTCAATGGAGATTCTAATTTCCGCAATGAAGTCCGCAGCTGTCATGCACATGTTATGTGTGCTGCGGATGCGTTTTGCTTTTTTAACTTGACATTTCTTCATTCTGGCTGGACCTATGTATTTCTAGGTCTACAGCCAGACTGAGGAAGTCAATGGGGCTCCCGTAATTACGGGAGCGTTTCTAGGAGACGTCAGTAAATAGTCACTGTCCAGGGTGCTGAAAGAGTTAGGCTGGGTTCACACGTGGCGGAATTTCACTTAAATTCCGCTGCGGACACTCCGCAGCGTTAATCCGCAGCGGAGCCGTTTGTCCATTGACTTACACTTTAATTTAGCAGTGTTCGTTTAGACGAGGCGTAAAATTCCGCTGCGGAGCATAGGCTGCGGAGCGGAATTTGGTGTCCGCAGCATGCTCTGTCTGTTGCGGAGCAGTGGCGGACTCATGGCGGAATTTCTCCATTGACTTCAATGGAGATTCTAATTTCCGCAATGAAGTCCGCAGCTGTCATGCACATGTTATGTGTGCTGCGGATCCGTCTTGCTTTTTTAACTTGACATTTCTTCATTCTGGCTGGACCTATGTATTTCTAGGTCTACAGCCAGACTGAGGAAGTCAATGGGGCTCCCGTAATGACGGGAGCGTTGCTAAGAGACGTCAGTAAATAGTCACTGTCCAGGGTGCTGAAAGAGTTAAGCGATCGGCAGTAACTGTTTCTGCACCCGGGACAGTGACTACCGATGCCAATATACAGCAACCAGTCAAAAAAATAGAAGTTCATACTTACCGAGAACTCCCTGCTTCTGTCTCCAGTCCGGCCTCCCAGGATGACGTTTCAGTCTAAGTGACGGCTGCAGCCAATCACAGGCTAATAACAGGCTGCAGCGGTCACATGGACTGCCGCGTCATCCAGGGAGGTCGGGCTGGATGCCGAAGGAGGGACGCGTCACCAAGACAACGGGCGGTAAGTATGAATTTCTTTGACTTTCACAAGGGAAAGTGCTGTCCCTTCTCTCTATCCTGCACTGATAGGGAGAAGGGAAGTACTTTTACCGCAGTCCGCAGCAGCTAGTCCGCATCAATTTACTGCACATTTTGTGCAGATCCGCAGCAGAATCTGCAACGCAGATTCTGTGCGGCATTGATGCGGACAGTTGCGGAGGAAATCCGCCACGTGTGGTCATGCCCTAAAGCGATCGTCAGTAACTGTTTCTGCACCCGGGACAGTGACTACCGATCCCAATATACAGCAACCTGTAAAAAAAATAGAAGTTCATACTTACCGAGAACTCCCTGCTTCTGTCTCCAGTCCGGCTTCCCAGAATGACGTTTCAGTCTAAGTGACGGCTGCAGCCAATGACAGGCTGCAGCGGTCACATGGACTGCCGCGTCATCCAGGGAGGTCGGGCTGGATGCCGAAAGAGGGACGCGTCACCAAGACAACGGCCGGTAAGTATGAAATTTGTTTACTTTCACTAGGGAAAGTGCTGGCCCTTCTCTCTATCCTGCACTGATAGAGAGAAGGGAAGCACTTTTACCGCAGTCCGCAGCAGCTAGTCCGCATCAATTTACTGCACATTTTGGGCAGATCCGCCGCAGAATCTGCAACGCAGATTCTGTGCGCCATTGATGCGGACAGTTGCGGAGGAAATCCGCCACGTGTGGGCATGCCCTTATAGTAGTTATATTCTTGTATATAAGGGGCAATATTATAGTAGTTATATTCTTGTATATAGGGGCAGTATTATAGTAGTTATATTCTTTTATATAGGGGGCAGTAATATAGTAGTTATATTCTTGTATATAGCGGGCAGTATTATAGTAGTTATATTCTTGTATATAGGGCAGTATTATAGTAGTTATATTCTTGTATATAGGAGCAGTATTATAGTAGTTATATTCTTGTATATAGGAGCAGTATTATAGTAGTTATATTCTTGTATATAGGGAGCAGTATTATAGTAGTTATATTCTTGTATATAGGAGGCAGTATTATAGTAGTTATATTCTTGTATATAGGGGGCAGTATTATAGTAGTTATATTCTTGTATATAGGGCAGTATTATAGTAGTTATATTCTTGTATATAGGAGCAGTATTATAGTAGTTATATTCTTGTATATAGGAGCAGTATTATAGTAGTTATATTCTTGTATATAGGGAGCAGTATTATAGTAGTTATATTCTTGTATACAGGTGGCAGTATTATAGTAGTTATATTCTTGTATATGGGAGGCAGTATTATAGTAGTTATATTCTTGTATATAGGGGGCAGTATTATAGTAGTTATATTCTTGTATATAGGGGCAGTATTATAGTAGTTATATTCTTGTATATAGGAGCAGTATTATAGTAGTTATATTCTTGTATATGGGAGCAGTATTATAGTAGTTATATTCTTGTATATAGGAGCAGTATTATAGTAGTTATATTCTTGTATATAAGAGTAGTATTATAGTAGTTATATTCTTGTATATAGGAGCAGTATTATAGTAGTTATATTCTTGTACATAGGAGCAGTATTATAGTAGTTATATTCTTGTATATAGAGGGCAGTATTATAGTAGTTATATTCTTGTATATAGGGGAGCAGTATTATAGTAGTTATATTCTTGTATATGGGAGCAGTATTATAGTAGTTATATTCTTGTATATAGGAGCAGTATTATAGTAGTTATATTCTTGTATATAAGAGTAGTATTATAGTAGTTATATTCTTGTATATAGGAGCAGTATTATAGTAGTTATATTCTTGTACATAGGAGCAGTATTATAGTAGTTATATTCTTGTATATAGAGGGCAGTATTATAGTAGTTATATTCTTGTATATAGGAGCAGTATTATAGTAGCTATATTCTTGTATATAGGAGAAGTATTATAGTAGTTATATTCTTGTACATAGGAGCAGTATTATAGTAGTTATATTCTTGTATATAGAGGGCAGTATTATAGTAGTTATATTCTTGTATATAGGGGAGCAGTATTATAGTAGTTATATTCTTGTATATAGGGGACAGTATTATATTAGTTATATTCTTGTATATAGGGGCAGTATTATAGTAGTTATAGTCTTGTATATAGGGGCAGTATTATAGTAGTTATATTCTTGCATATAGGGGCAGTATTATAGTATTTATAGTCTTGTATATAGGAGCAGTATTATAGTAGTTATATTCTTTTATGTAGGGGCAGTATTATAGTAGTTATATTCTTGCATATAGGGGGCAGTATTATAGTAGCTATATTCTTGTATATAGGAGAAGTATTATAGTAGTTATATTCTTGTACATAGGAGCAGTATTATAGTAGTTATATTCTTGTATATAGAGGGCAGTATTATAGTAGTTATATTCTTGTATATAGGGGAGCAGTATTATAGTAGTTATATTCTTGTATATAGGGGACAGTATTATATTAGTTATATTCTTGTATATAGGGGCAGTATTATAGTAGTTATAGTCTTGTATATAGGGGCAGTATTATAGTAGTTATATTCTTGTATATAGGAGCAGTATTATAGTAGTTATATTCTTGTACATAGGAGCAGTATTATAGTAGTTATATTCTTGTATATAGAGGGCATTATTAAAGTAGTTATATTCTTGTATATAGGAGCAGTATTATAGTAGCTATATTCTTGTATATAGGAGAAGTATTATAGTAGTTATATTCTTGTACATAGGAGCAGTATTATAGTAGTTATATTCTTGTATATAGGGGAGCAATATTAAAGTAGTTATATTCTTGTATATAGGGGACAGTATTATATTAGTTATATTCTTGTATATAGGGGCAGTATTATAGTAGTTATAGTCTTGTATATAGGGGTAGTATTATAGTAGTTATATTCTTGCATATAGGGGCAGTATTATAGTAGTTATAGTCTTGTATATAGGAGCAGTATTATAGTAGTTATATTCTTGTATATAGGGGCAGTATTATAGTAGTTATATTCTTGCATATAGGGGGCAGTATTATAGTAGTTCTATTCTTGTATATAGGGGGCAGTATTATAGTAGTTATATTCTTGTATATAGGGGAGCAGTATTATAGTAGTTCTATTCTTGTATATAGGGGGCAGTATTATAGTAGTTATATTCTTGTATATAGGGGGCAGTATTATAGTAATTATATTCTTGTATATAGGAGGCAGTATTATAGTAATTATATTCTTGTATATAGGAGGCAGTATTATAGTAGTTATATTCTTGTATATAGGAGCAGTATTATAGTAGTTATATTCTTATACATAGGGGTCACTATTATAGTAGTTATATTCTTGTATATAGGGGGCAGTATTATAGTAGTTATATTCTTGTATATAGGAGCAGTATTATAGTAGTTATATTCTTGTACATAGGGTGCAGTATTATAGTAGTTATATTCTTGTATATAGGGAGCAGTATTATAGCAGTTATATTCTTGTATATAGGAGCAGTATTATAGTAGTTATATTCTTGTATATAGGGGGCAGTATTATAGTAGTTATATTCTTGTATATAGGGGGCAGTATTATAGTAGTTATATTCTTGTATATAGGTGGCAGTATTATAGTAATTATATTCTTGTATATAGGAGGCAGTATTATAGTAGTTATATTCTTGTATATAGGAGCAGTATTATAGTAGTTATATTCTTATACATAGGGGTCACTATTATAGTAGTTATATTCTTGTATATAGGGGGCAGTATTATAGTAGTTATATTCTTGTATATAGGAGCAGTATTATAGTAGTTATATTCTTGTACATAGGGTGCAGTATTATAGTAGTTATATTCTTGTATATAGGGAGCAGTATTATAGCAGTTATATTCTTGTATATAGGAGCAGTATTATAGTAGTTATATTCTTGTATATAGGGGGCAGTATTATAGTAGTTATATTCTTGTATATAGGGGGCAGTATTATAGTAGTTATATTCTTGTATATAGGGGAGCAGTATTAGGGCATGCCCCCACGTGGCGGATTTCCTCCGCAACTGTCCGCATCAATGCCGCACAGAATCTGCGTTGCAGATTCTGCTGCGGATCTGCCCAAAATGTGCAGTAAATTGATGCGGACTAGCTGCTGCGGACTGCGGTAAAAGTACTTCCCTTCTCCCTATCAGTGCAGGATAGAGAGAAGGGACAGCACTTTCCCTTGTGAAAGTCAAAGAAATTCATACTTACCGGCCGTTGTCTTGGTGACGCGTCCCTCCTTCGGCATCCAGCCCGACCTCCCTGGATGACGCGGCAGTCCATGTGACCGCTGCAGCCTGTTATTGGCCTGTGATTGGCTGCAGCCGTCACTTAGACTGAAACGTCATCCTGGGAGGCCGGACTGGAGACAGAAGCAGGGAGTTCTCGGTAAGTATGAACTTAAATTTTTTTTACAGGTAGCTGTATATTGGGATCGGTAGTCACTGTCCCGGGTGCAGAAACAGTTACTGCCGATCACTTAACTCTTTCAGCACCCTGGACAGTGACTATTTACTGACGTCTCCTAGCAACGCTCCCGTCATTACGGGAGCCCCATTGACTTCCTCAGTCTGGCTGTAGACCTAGAAATACATAGGTCCAGCCAGAATGAAGAAATGTCAAGTTAAAAAAGCAAAACGCATCCGCAGCACACATAACATGTGCATGACAGCTGCGGACTTCATTGCGGAAATTAGAATCTCCATTGAAGTCAATGGAGAAATTCCGCCATGAGTCCGCAACCAGTCCGCCACTGGTCCGCAACAGACAGAGCATGCTGCGGACACCAAATTCCGCTCCGCAGCCTATGCTCCGCAGCGGAATTTTACGCATCGTGTAAACGAACACTGCTAAATTAAAGTGGAAGTCAATGGAGAAACGGCTCCGCTGCGGATTAACGCTGCGGAGTGTCCGCAGCGGAATTTAAGTGAAATTCCGCCACGTGTGAACCCAGCCTTATAGTAGTTATATTCTTGTATATAGGGGACAGTATTATATTAGTTATATTCTTGTATGTAGGGGCAGTATTATAGTAGTTATATTCTTGTATATAGGAGCAGTATTATAGTAGTTATAGTCTTGTATATAGGGGCAGTATTATAGTAGTTATATTCTTGTATATAGGGGCAGTATTATAGTAGTTATAGTCTTGTATATAGGAGCAGTATTATAGTAGTTATATTCTTGTATATAGGGGCAGTATTATAGTAGTTATATTCTTGTATATAGGGGCAGTATTATAGTAGTTATATTCTTGTATATAGGGGCAGTATTATAGTAGTTATATTCTTGTATATAGGGGGCAGTATTATAGTAGTTATATTCTTGTATATAGGGGGCAGTATTATAGTAGTTATATTCTTGTATATAGGGGGCAGTATTATAGTAGTTATATTCTTGTATATAGGGGGCAGTATTATAGTAGTTATATTCTTGTATATAGGGGCAGTATTATAGTAGTTATATTCTTGTATATAGGAGCAGTATTATAGTAGTTATATTCTTGTATATAGGGGGCAGTATTATAGTAGTTATATTCTTGTATATAGGGGGCAGTATTATAGTAATTATATTCTTGTATATAGGAGGCAGTATTCTAGTAGTTATATTCTTGTATATAGGAGCAGTATTATAGTAGTTATACTCTTATACATAGGGGTCACTATTATAGTAGTTATATTCTTGTATATAGGGGGCAGTATTATAGTAGTTATATACCTGTATATAGGAGCAGTATTATAGTAGTTATATTCTTGTATATAGGGAGCAGTATTATAGCAGTTATATTCTTGTATATAGGAGCAGTATTATAGTAGATATATTCTTGTATATAGGGAGCAGTATTATAGCAGTTATATTCTTGTATATAGGAGCAGTAGTATAGTAGTTATATTCTTGTATATAGGGGCAGTATTATAGTAGTTATATTCTTGTATATAGGAGCAGTATTATAGTAGTTATATTCTTGTATATAGGGGGCAGTATTATAGTAGTTATATTCTTGTATATAGGGACAGTATTATAGTAGTTATATTCTTGTATATGGGAGGCAGTATTATAGTAGTAATATTCTTGTACATAGGGGGCAGTATTATAGTAGTTATATTCTTGTATATAGGGGGCAGTATTATAGTAGTTATATTCTTGTATATAGGGTGCAGTATTATAGTAGTTATATTCTTGTATATAGGGTGCAGTATTATAGTAGTTATATTCTTGTATATAGGAGCAGTATTATAGTAGTTATATTCTTGTATATAGGGGCAGTATAATAGTAGTTATATTCTTGTATATAGGGGGCAGTATTATAGTAGTTATATTCTTGTACATAGGTGGCAGTATTATAGTAGTTATATTGTATATAGGGGGCAGTATTATAGTAGTTATATTCTTGTACATAGGGGGCAGTATTATAGTAGTTATATTCTTGTATATAGGAGCAGTAATATAGTAGTTATATTCTTGTATATAGGGGGCAGTATTATAGTAGTTATATTCTTGTACATAGGGGGCAGTATTATAGTAGTTATATTCTTGTATATAGGGGGCAGTATTATAGTAGTTATATTCTTGTATATAGGGGGCAGTAATATAGTAGTTATATTCTTGTATATAGGAGCAGTATTATAGTAGTTATATTCTTGTATATAGGAGCAGTATTATAGTAGTTATATTCTTGTATATAGGGAGCAGTATTATAGTAGTTATATTCTTGTATATAGGGGGCAGTATTATAGTAGTTCTATTCCTGTATATAGGGACAGTATTATAGTAGTTATATTCTTGTATATGGGAGGCAGTATTATAGTAGTAATATTCTTGTACATAGGGGGCAGTATTATAGTAGTTATATTCTTGTATATAGGGGGCAGTATTATAGTAGTAATATTCTTGTACATAGGGGGCAGTATTATAGTAGTTATATTCTTGTATATAGGAGCAGTATTATAGTAGTTATATTCTTGTATATAGGAGCAGTATTATAGTAGTTATATTCTTGTATATAGGGAGCAGTATTATAGTAGTTATATTCTTGTATATAGGGGGCAGTGTTATAGTAGTTATATTCTTGTATATAGGAGCAGTATTATAGTAGTTATATTCTTGTATATAGGGAGCAGTATTATAGTAGTTATATTCTTGTATATAGGGGGCAGTATTATAGTAGTAATATTCTTGTACATAGGGGCAGTATTATAGTAGTTATATTCTTGTATATAGGAGCAGTATTATAGTAGTTATATTCTTGTATATAGGAGCAGTATTATAGTAGTTATATTCTTGTATATAGGGAGCAGTATTATAGTAGTTATATTCTTGTGTATAGGGGGCAGTATTATAGTAGTTCTATTCCTGTATATAGGGACAGTATTATAGTAGTTATATTCTTGTATATCGGAGGCAGTATTATAGTAGTAATATTCTTGTACATAGGGGGCAGTATTATAGTAGTTATATTCTTGTATATAGGGGGCAGTATTATAGTAGTAATATTCTTGTACATAGGGGGCAGTATTATAGAAGTCATACACTTGTTTTTATTTTCTTATCATTTCTTGGTTTAGTGTTAAATATTTAATCATGTGACTTGAGACTTGGTGTACCCTGGCCCTGCGCTGGGTATTTCAGTGTAGAAGAAGCTGAGTAGCTGTAGTAAATAGATGGGGTGATTGAGCCATCTTCTGAAACTTCTAGATAAAATTAAGCCCTTTATCTCTGCCTTGTGTGGGTTATAGATGAGGGGTCCGTCATGTTACTGCCTCCTGCGTTTTCCTCTGTATTCACAAGGTCATGTCTCCTGTCTAAGCTCTACTTGGAGGAGTACTCGCTCTATTTTCATCCACTTTTGATTTAACGATAAAAGTTCTTATTCACCATTTCTTTCTTGCTGAGAGTGAATCGAAACATTCGTGTTTACATCCCGAGGCTGATAACCTGCATTGGCCTAATACATCTTACAGATGAGGGTTTGTTACAATATATCCAGCCTATACAATCCTTTGGGAGCCAAACAGACTGAAACAATTTACCTGCACTGATATATTGTAACAAACTATCAGGACAGGAGAAAAACTTGTTTTTGCTGCGGTATTTACGTGCTGAACAGCCCCATTGACTCCAGATTGGTTGCTGTTAGAGAGCTCATAATATATGTAAAACATTAGCCAGCTGATTGGCCGAGGAATCATGTAATCGGCTTCTTGACTGCCTTCAAGAAGCATAAGTTGGATGCAGTCACATAGGGGCCCGGAGACTCAGGTTCATGTCTCCTTTTATACAGGGTGATTACTTTTTCCTATGTGCCGCTACTATGCAGCTTTTAGTTTTTGCAGAAGATCTGGTATATATGACATTGCTCTCCAACCCTAAATTTCTGGGGCCGCTTTAAAGGGAGAATCTATCACACGTTCTCTTTAAAATGGTTCCAAACAAGGGAATCCGTCTAGCAAAATATATCTTGGTAAGCTCAGTGTTGGATTAGGGTTCCTTGGACCCACCAGAGGAGATGACTCTGACGGCTCAGTCTCGATCTATACAGAACATGTGCACATTCACGTATAAAAACAACATAATCTTTTTTCTTATCATTGTACCCACAGGACAGATCATCAATAAGTTCTAATAGGTTATATGTGAATTATCCCAGCGTACGTTCGGCGTCAGCTGCTGGCACATACGTCGAATGTATCCGTTTTCACCGGATGAATACCAAAAGAGTGTCCTGTTGGGATACGTCGGGCCGGCATACATTTTTTCCAACTGTATGGAATAACGTAGTCGACTATGCTATTCCATACAGAGGCATCCAATAAAAAAACGCATACCAAGCGGTATACGTTTTATTAACATAGGAGCCTATGGGCTAAGAAGTAGACCCTAGGGGCAAATGATTAACTCCAAAGTCAGTTCTAAATGGGGCACATTATTGGGGCAGAGAAAGGACCCATCGGTGGGTCCTCTGGTATTCTTATGAGACAGTCTGATCTTAAGTAAGAGTTAATGGAGCTGGCGGAGGACCGTGATGTTCTTCTTTCCATCACCCAGGCATTACGCATATCCCATCTAATGGTTTCATCACTAGTCTGTGAACGGAGACTCGCAGTGACAGTTGTTTATTTATTAATGCTGATTTGGGGATTTTTTTTGTTCTCCTGCCCTCGCGTGTGTATGAGAAGCGCAGATGGAGCGTCCTTAAGTGGAGGGTTATACAGCGTGGGGGATCGAGGAGAAAGATTCTGTCAACACAATTGTGTTGTAACTATAAGATCATAATATCAATAACTGGGACCCCGTGAGCGTGCGGCTGAGGATTCATGTATAATTGTATGTATGATAATTACACTTTACTCTCGCTCGATGAAGGTTTGGAAACAACTTGTCAGTTTTTAGTTGAGGTTTTTTTTCTATACCTTGTTACTGAAGAACACGACATTGAGAGGAAAACTCTATCAAAACTGATTTACTATAATATTCCTAGGACAGGGGGCGGTGCATGACCTCTTTTTTTTTACCCTGCTTTGACTCCCTGTGTCATGCTCCGCCCCCTCAGGCCCTACACTAATCATAACACAATGTATCAATTTTGAAATGTTCCTTTAAGTTAAAACTTCAACCAACAAATAGGATTATAGGGGATCTCATTCTAGGACACCGATGGCGACCAAGCCTGGATTAGAAACGTATACATGTTATATAAAAAGTTTTTGTTAACTCCCATGATGCATCACTATCATTTTGCAGATTTTTCCTAATCTGGGCAGAGCCTATTTGTCACATGACTGTGTGCACCTGTCAGAAGTCTATGTAGATAAAGGGCATAAAGGGGTGGAGCCTGACACATATTGGTTGGTTTGGGAAAATTTTGCTTGGAGATAATAGTCACTAGTTGATACATTGTACAAACCATACTGTAACTGTTAAGTGAAATATTCTGATACCCCATCAGCCCCTTACTTTAAAGGGGTTGTCCCAACTTTATCCCTACTCAAAAAGTAAGCCTCAGGCTGATGAAACTCAATGGTGATTGGCTGATATTGCCTGGGAAGCTTTGGGAGGCTACTTTGCAGGGTGAATGGGCCGTTGTGTATTACATGGTTGGAGCTGCTCTGAGTAATAGAGAAGGGTCTAGTCGCGTAACTATAGGGCCCGCGGCCCCCCGCACCAAATCAATGAAAAGTTACTATAGTAACTGGGGCCCATGTAATTAACTACACGGGCCCCCGTTACTATAGTAACTGACAGTACTTACATTCTTCCTTCCGGAGCGCAGCGGCGGTCCTGACGTCACAACGCTATGCGCTGCACACAAAATCCCGACCCTGGATGGAGGAAGGACCTCCGCTGTGGCCGAAGAGGAGGGTAAGATTAATATTACTGTCTGGAGCTGATGGGTTGGGGTCCGACTCTCGGGACCCCCAACAATCAGCTGTTTTGAAGGGGGTGCAGAGCTCGTACGATCTTTCATTCCGGTCACTTTCTCACACTGAATCGCCGGCACGGACATGTCAGCGATTCACAGTGTGAGCAAGTGAGGGAAATTAAGGGAAAGCAGCACTCGTATGAGCTCTACACCCTCTTCAAAACAGCTGATTGGCGGGGTCCCAGGAGTCCATCAATGTTTAGGGACTGGATAGGATAGGCCATCAATGTTTAGGGACTGGACAACCCCTTTTAAGCCATACTGTATAAGATTACTGTCTGCTGGACCCTGTATCTAAGCCTACCTTAGGCTTAGATACAAGGTCCAACAAACAGTATCACACATGCACTTGGGCCCTGTATATAAGCCTACCATATGTGTTAGGCTGTGTTCAAATCAGCGTTGCCCTTCCACTGAGGATTTATGTCTGAGATTTCTGTCGGGTAACCCCTCAACAGAAAGGCAAACTGAAACCTCAGCCTCCGTTTCCATCACCATTGATCTCCATGGTGATGGAAACGTTGCTAAAAGTTTCAGTTTGTCAATATAAAATAAGAGCTGCATACTTTTGCATAGTGGTTGAAGCCAGACGAGTTGCTAGTGTGTGCCCTGATACAACCATAAAGTCAATGCAGACGTAGAGTTAAACTATAAAATTCTGTCTACCTGCAACCACCACTAGGGGGAGCTTAAGAGCTTACTGCATACTGATTTATCATTGCGTTTAATGTATAAACTGTATGCAATAAGCTCCTAAGCTCCCTCTAGAGGTGTCAAATTTTGTCACTTAACACTAGGTCTATGCAGGTGAATTGGTGCTCGATATCAGAAAAACGGATCTCCCACCACCATAAAGATATATTGGGAAATTTATCAGAACAGAATGTTGGACCTAAAATTGATGTGGGGTTAAAAGCTTATATCCTCTACATTAACCACAGTGATCCTTCTCATATATATCATACACAAATGTTTAAAGAAGACCTGTCAGTTCTCCTACTATTTTAGAAAATTCTTGTATTCCCCAAGAAATAACAATTCTGAAACATATATTCTTATAACTTTTCATTGTGCCGTTCCTCTGTTATTCCTCCTAGAAATGTAAGAATAAAATGACAACTGGGTGTTACCCTTCACATTGTCAAAGGGGAATATCCCTACACAGCCTCATTCTGCCAGGACTGATTGGACAGTGTCAATCTGCATAGGGACACACCCCCAACTGGTAACACCCAGTTGTCAATTTATTCCTACATTTCTAGGAGGAATAACAGAGGAACAGCACAATGTAAAGTTCTAAGAAAAGAATCTCCGGAAATGTTATTTCATTGGCCATATAATTATTTACTAAAACAGAATTGTCAGGAGAGTTGACAGAGGTGACGCGGAGCTGGTCGCCGGGGGTCCCTGCCTCTTTGTATTGTCATCACACTGGCTGCCATAGTCACGTGGTGTGGGGCGACACAATGCGATGAGGACAGGGTCGGAAAACATCTTTAATATATCCAAGCATTAAATATATCTGGACTCTCAAGTTCTCAGTGCCGACCCATGTGTCCACTTACCTAACCTCGATGAGATAAAGGCGCTGAAGTATATGATATATATATAACACATTCCCAAGTCCATGAAAATAAATTAGATGCTCACCTTCTAATAACAAACGTTAAATCATTCTGTTGTTGAATTGAGTATAATAGCAGTGCCGGTATCTCTCGCACCGCAGCCTTTCCAGACCATGTTTGTATATGTTGTCTCGGTTCCCAGAGGAACCCACCTAACCAGGCCGGGAGACAAGTGGTGATGTCCATCTTCTATGACAACTCAGTCATTTATTGTTCTGGGACTGACCTTTGTGAGGAGCAGGAACAATAGTGGAATCTCATTACTATTAACGAAGCAATACAATAAAAATGAAAGACTATCCGCCCAGCGTCACAAGCTAATATTTTTGGTTGCCGTTGGTTGGGGGTTCATAGTACGGACCCGCAACTTCATGTGTCGTCGTAGGGTTTCTCCGTATTCTTCCCCTAGAAAACCCCTTGTCCTGGAATCCATGAGAAAACATCTCCATATAAAATCTGAGGCACATGGTGGTACAATATAGGGCCGTGAACCCAAACAAAAAAGATCCGTGATACAGCTGTGTGCATGGAGCATTATCCTTACGGTCAAGTTATGAAGGGATCTTGGAAACTGAGTCATTTGGGTGGAGGTATCCTTTATACTGATACAATTCAAGACTTTAAAGGCCATCTCCACTCAAAATGAGAATATATATTTTGAGTCTTTTTGGCTATAATATAGTATAATAAAATAAACACATAAGACTTCTTCCATCTGAAGCATCTGTTCGGATGGGTTAGCTTTAAAGGTCCTTCGAAACTGGGAAGTGTATTGCTAAAGACTGTTGAAGGGCGGAGCTAAGCATTAATGGTTTCCAATTGCAGACAGAGAAGTGGGGGAGTGCTCCTGCTGCAGCCAGTTGCCTTACAGAAAGAAAGAGGTATTGTAAACGAGTGTGGAGGGGAATGTTGATGTCCTGGGACATGTAGAAGAATTCTTCATATATTAATCGCATTTTTAAAGCAATATGAAGCAGAATATGAGCTAAGGAGAGGAAGATATAAGGATATTTAATACTTTAAAAAAAGGAAAAGTATTTCCAGTATGTGGGCATGATAAATTTCAAGAATGTTTTAAATCCACGCACATAAATCCAAGGTAAAAGTTAACAAAGCAATAGCCGGATTATGTGTTTTTACTGAACTTGCACTTTTGAAGTCCTCCTTTGTTTGGTAGATACAATATGCGGCACAATATGACCTGCTTAGCAACCAAGATTAGCCTGAAGACTGCATTCAGTTAAGAATCATTAGTTGATAAACAATGTAAGCAAGTGCATATAGAAAAAGGCAGTGACATCACTGACACACTTCAGCCATTGTGTGGGATCGGTCGTTACTACTAGGAATCGGCTCTCTAATTGCACAAGGTACGAGATACATTCCTGGACCATGGAACATCTCATGAATTTATACATTGCATTGTTAAAGCTAGTAAAGGAAAAATAGTGACCTCTTTTATAAACTGTGCATCAAGGTCAAAGAATGAGCAACCCCCATTGAATAATAATATGTCATCTCAAGAACCTTCATGTTATTGGAAAGGCTTGCATTGTATCTATGGAAAATGATTGTCCTTGATATTCATTAGCGAACCTATTTTATCTTCTAGTTAGTTGTACAAATTGCCAGCGCCAGGACTCTACCCGCCGGATAACACTAAGACACGTCAACATGATGTTGATATTATAATTTTCCCCCAAGAAACAGTAATAAATGTGAATTCATGAAACTTTTTAGGGGAAGACGGTACGCTCACCTTCCAGCAGCTTGTTGTTCCTCTTTCCTTGCCTAAAGGTTCCCTCAATATGTTCAAAAACTTCCTCAGTCACCAAAATGTCCTTCTAATGTAATACAGTAAAAAAACAGACAATGAGAAGGGAGAGGAGGGAGATGCAGCTGCAGATTCTGTTTCTGTGAAACAGCACGAGGGTAGAGGGAGAGGGAGCAGCAGGTGGAGGCATCTGATTGGCCTGGAGCAAACACTACAGCTCTGACATCACACCAGGAAGACCCGCCCACTCAGCAGGCTTTAAGAGAGAAAATGTACAGTTATAAGAACCATCAAAGAAAAGGAAAAATACCCCAAATCTACAGGTTACACTCATAATTTCTGGCTGCACTACATCTAATACACATCTCCAGGTGCCCGAGGAGGGTTTGGGATTATGCTTCAAGATGTAGAAAGGTTATACAAAATATATGAGAAGATTGTGACCAAATTGAAGACGTTGTCCTAATTTTATGTGAAGATGGGTCCCAATAGTCGATGCTATGATTGAATCGTGGTGAGTTGAAGAAGAACTTTCTAAGTGAATGGCCAACAATGTCAACGTCTCTAGGTAGCCACCGTGAACATCTCGAAAGAATAGACCACATTGACTTATCATCAGTAACTCAACATCTTGAATGCCAAGACCCTAAATATCAGGATCAAGTGACCATCATTCTTAAAGTCGGAAGACTCAAATGTGTCAAATGGAGTGACCCAAAATTAACAAGCGCCATGCTATGAATACGTATATCATATATACACTGGGTATGTGACCAACATTGGAGAGGCCATGAGTGAGGAACAATGTAACATCGAAGAGTGGATACCCAACATTGTAACTAATATGACTGAGCAAGAGTAGATAGTCAACAATCATATTGCTATAGGCATACCTACTAGGGTCAAGGTATAGTAGCTGCTCTGGGGGACCACTGTTATTGATAGTTAAGCCCCTTAAATCTTGATTTGAGTATAACATTCATGAGTAAGTAACTTTATCAAATCAATGAATGGGTGAGGAACCTCCTAAGGCTTTCTTCATGTTGGCCTTTCTGAACAGAGCCATGACCGCCATGATGGATCTGTTTCCAAATGGATCCCAATGAATCCTGACACCATTGACTTATAATAGGGTTGGTAAGGTTTCCGTTGGAGAAAAAAAAAGCTACATACTACGTTATCCTTGCCCTGAAAGGAACAGTATATGATGCCAATGTAAAAAGAGCCTAAAAGCCAAGATGATGTAACCAACAATATGGGTTACCCACATCCTAGATGCCATTAGAGAAAGTGACCAACGTAAAGGAGAAGAACCCAATGATTACCAGCCAAAGTGACAGACCCTGAAGTTTCTAAGGGGTCCTTGGAGAAGGGGGCCCAGCCCTGGTAGGTCTCATTCCTTTTGCTACTGGGTGGCAAGAACTTGTGCATTAGGAACTACATTGTTAGCAAATATGGGAGTGGGGATTGGGCCCAAGGGTTATGGAAAGGGTGTGGAGGGGATAGTAACCACCAGGCCCTTGAGTCAATTTAATGGAGGGCCCATTCGGATCTTTGCTATGGGGCCCCTCTCTCCTATATACACCACTGAGTAGAACCAATATTTTTGATACTACTGGCTGCTGTTTGGTGACCAAAAGACAAAGGTATTCAAGTCTTTGACTAAATGTTATAGAAACTTTCCAAAGTCAATGAAAGACCAAAATTTCCATTGTCCTAAGTGTCAATTATTCTAAAAGCCTTATTTTTGCAGTATGGGATATGTGTAAATGGTCCAATGTTTTGGATATTTCGTGTTACATGTGCATGATGATCTTCTACGTAGAAAGGACCAACATTACAATCACTTTTAATTAGATTTTTGGGATTGATAGTTTTAATATAATGGTGAAATGTTCGGTATATTGCCAAAAAATCATCTCTGCTGTCTGTATATCAATAAAGCACGGGTATACAGCCAGATATATACTCTGCTGCCTGTAATTACCAGGCACGTGACCTGGGCGCAGCCTTGGCTCTGGCACAGGGGCACAGTTTAATGTTTGTCGCTGTCATGCTGTATGTGTCCTGTCTTTATGGCTCAGCCCGACATGTACTTGCTAAATGAATAAATGGTAATATGATTCAACCTGCATTATTCATTCACCAATTGATTTATGCAGCAATTCAATTAGACAGCGGCTATTACAGTCCTGTGCCCAGAATGTTCTTTATTTGAAGAAAATAAAAAATAAAGGCACACTCTCATCTAATGTGCCGCACTTCTATGGAAATGGATAAATTGCCAATATAATAGTTCAATATCATGTCTTCCTTCCTTTCTACCTTCCCTTCTTTGTTTGTTCCTTCCCTCTCTTCTTCCTTCCTTCCTCCCTTCCTCTCTTCTTCCTTCCTACCTTCCCTCCTTTGTTTGTTCCTTTGTTCCTTCCCTTCTTCCTTCCTTCCTTCTTTACTTCCATTCTTCCCTCCTTCCGCCATCCCTTCCTTCCTCCATCTCGTCCTTCCCTTCCTTCCTTCATCTCCCTTCCTTCTGTTTCTTTATTGCAGTGCCTTCCTTCCATCCTTTTGTTACTCCTTACTTCCTTCCCTTTCTCTCTTCCTCCCTTCTTCTGTTTCTTCCTTCTCCCTATTTTCCTCCCTCCATTTCTTCCCTCTCTCCCTCCTCTTCTCATTTCCCTCTTGCCTTTCCCTTTCGCCGTTTCTTCTTCCTTTGTTTTCTCTCTCTTTGTCACTCCCTCCCTCCTTTTCTTTCTTTCTTTCTTTCTTTCTTTCTTTCTTTCTTTCTTTCTTTCTTTCTTTCTTTCTTTCTTTCTTTCTTTCTTTCTTTCTTTCTTTCTTTCTTTCTTTCTTTCTTTCTTCTTTCCTCCCTCACTCCATGCCTCTTACATAACTCTTTGTCTTCACTCCTTTCTTGTTTTCTCACTCCCTTTTTTCTCCCTTTCTTCCTCTTTATTCATTCCTCTCTATTTCCGATTTTTACTTCTATATTCATTCTCCTTCCTTCCTCCAAGCCTCCTTTTCTTTCTACGTCCCCCTCCCTCCCTTCCTCCCTTCCATCCTTCCTCTTTGCCTTCCCTTCCTCCATTTCTTCTTTCTTTCTTTCTTTCTTTCTTTCTTTCTTTCTTTCTTTCTTTCTTTCTTTCTTTCTTTCTTTCTTTCTCTCTTCTCTCTCTCTCTCTCTCTCTTTCTTTCTTTCTTTCTTTCTTTCTTCCTTCCTTCTTTCATAACTCTATCTCTTCACTCCTTCCTCGCTTTCTCCCATCCTTTTTATCTTTATTTCTTCCTCTTCATTCTCTCCACTCTATTTCCGATTTTTCTTTCTACGTTCATTCTCCTTCCTTCCTCCAAGCCTACATTTCTTTTCTACTTCCTCCCTCCCCGCCTCCCTCCCTTCCACCCATTCTTCCTTCCTTTCTTCCTTCCTTCTTTCCTTTCTTCCCTCAGTCTTTTCATTTCTCCCTTCCTTCCTTCTTTCCTATCGTCCTTCCTCCCTCCCTTTCTCGTCCTTCCTTTTCCCAAAATGTACACTTCCTTTGTGCAATTTTAATAGGAAACAATATTGTGAATTATGTATCTGCACACAACTAGTTAGAGATATTGATATAGACAAAAGATTTCCACATGTCCCTATTTCTGAGGATGAGTGGATAATGGAGTTTGATCTTGTCCACGTGGATAAGCCATTAATCTCTGGGTAATAGTACGAGGTTGGGTGTCATTACCTGGGCACTTCATTATACACAAGCAGGGCTTTATGAGGTATAGTTATGGCACCCAGGTCAGCCCCCCCTGCAGACCAATACTGGTACTGCTAGAAGTGACCAAACCAACTTTAACTTCACCCATCTTAATAGGTGTTGTTGAATTCATCGGTAACATGTCTCTTTGATCGTCTCCATATCTCAACGTTGACTCCCTGGACCAGATTCTAGATAGTTAATATGTTGGCAGCTGCCGGGTTACCACATGCTGTGCCACTTTTTGGTTATATCTTGAACACAGATCATACAACTTGACAAAGCCGCTCGCCTTTAGGGAAAATGTCTGAATAGATTTCCACTCCACCCACACAGTCATAAAAGCCGGGACTGTGATGTTTGTTTCTCTCCGTATACTGGATATATTCATGGAACGCTGTTGTAGAGATGTCTTTTGTCTACGTGAAGCCCCACTGCCCTCAATTATCCTGCTGGTGGGCATTGCTTGTAGAAATCTCAATCCAATAATCCTTTCCTGCCAGATTTTCATGTCAACGGTTCAGACTTAAATACAGAAGAGATCTGCAGAAGTTTGTAATTCTGAAAGAACGGCATTAATCCCAAAGACAATAAACGATGAGAAAAAACATGGCGAATGCAGTCCATGGGCGGGACAGGCATTGAGATTGAAGGGGGATCTTTGGTTTAGACTATCCCTTTTTGTTAGAAGGGTCCCCAATGATAAGCCAGGTGTCCTGGTGCTGAGACCCTCAGCGATCAGCTGTAATTTGTGGGAAAACCTGTTAGTAAGTGTTCAATTTCCCTACAGCGCCACCACAGGAGAAATAAAGCATTACACAATTGACGCACAAGAGACGCTCTTTGTAGCCACTTTGACTAATAGATGAGGGTCCTAAACAGGGGACAACTCCGCCACCCCATCTATTAACTCCCTTAGAGGGTATTTAAAAATTGTTTTTCTAAACTAGACAATCCCTTTAAATCAGGTGCTATATCTGTATAAAAAGCTAGAGACTCATTTAAACCTAATCTGATGACGTGTCTGTGAAACTGAATCTGGTTTGGTGACAAGTATACAATGCTGGGTTTAACATGACACATTGTTTATGCTTGGTCTACCAAACTGTTGCTGGTTTGATCACAAAGTCTACAATGTGCTGATGATGACCAGTCTGCTAGTCTACCAGTCCACTATTCAATGACAAGTATACAATGCTGAGTATAATCTAATACCTTGCTGTATACCAGTTTACAAAACTGATTTTGATTGGAGGACAAGTATACAAGGCTGGATCTAATCTCATACATTGATGAGGACTAGTTTGCAAAGCCCATTCTGATTTGGTGACCAATATACAATGCTGGGTCTAATCTAATACATTGATAATGACTAGCCTGAAAACCAATTCTGGGATGGTGACAACTATTATACAGTGCTGTGTCTAACCTAATACATTGCTATAAACATAGTTTACAAAATTGGTTTTCATTTAAAGACAAGTATACAATGCTGGAACTAATCTTTTACATTGCCCATAGTCTGCAAAGTGTATTCTGATTTTGTGACAAGTATACAATGCTGGATCTAATCTATTACATTGTTGATGACAAGTCTAAAAAACAAATTCTGTTTCGGAGACAAATATATAAGGTAGAATCTAATCCTATACATTGCTGGTGATGATTCTGCAAAAATAATTCAGGTATGGTGACAACTAATATCCAATGCTGGTTGTTATCTAATATATTGTTAATGACTAGTTTACAAAAGTCATTTCGATTTGGGGACAAGTATACAATGCTGGTTGTCGTCTAATATATTGTTAATGACTAGTTTACAAAAGTAATTTCGATTTGAGGACAAGTATACAATGCTGGTTGTAATCTAATACATTGCTGGATTCTAGCTTTTAAAAATAATTGAATTTGGTGACAAGTATACAAGGTTTAGCCTACTCTAATACCCTGTTTATTTTTAGTCCTCATAATCAGCTCTAATTTACAGACAAGTATACAATGCTGAGTTAATAGTGCCAATTTTTTGTTTTCAAAACCAGCTCTAGTTTACAGACAAGTATACAATGTTAAATGTCATCAATATATTGCTCATAACTTGACTTTTATTTTGTTACATCTGAAGGTCCAAGCTGTCAACCTTTCAGACAAGGGTGCGGGCCATGCGGGGGCCCTAAGTCATGGGGCCCCTCCCTGCACATCGTATACCCCTAATAGTCAGCAATCCGAACCCTATGTAAATGAACGTCTTTAAACCTCAGCTATAAAGTTGTTGTAGTATAAGAATATCTAAACCTACAAAAATGTGGTAGGTCAGAGGGGCAACACCGATGACCCAAAAACTACCAGGGAATAGAAGAAGGACGAGCCCTGACCAGAGGGGCCCGGTCTGCGAAAAGCTTTAATGAACCGTAATAAAAGTGGTGCCCAGATTTGTAGGAATCATTAAATCTATAACTACGACTCTTCGCGGAAAAAGGAAATGTGGGTCAAGAGCCGGAGCGGGGGCCGCATTGGTTTTAAATTACATCCATTGATTTATTCATTAATTTCTGGTATATCGGGGAAATTCATCACCATGGTGTGGCGCCGGCGCCGGCCGCGTTCTGTCATAGGTAATAGAATGAACTGCTTTTATTACAATGGGAAGTGTCATTTTACTTAGAGCTTGTCTGGTGTTATATTTTATTAATCCATTATTTGTTCATACAACACTTAGGGTAATTCAGCGGGGGGCGCCGAGTGCACTCAAAATACACAAACACTACAGGTGAAAAGTTTCTGCCCCCCCCCCCCCACTCACTAGAAAAAAAAAAAAGCCGAATTAGATAACCATTCCTTAACAAAATTATTATTATTTTTTTTTTTACTGTAGAAGTTTCCTGACAGTGGCGGACATAGAAAAAATGGGGCCCCATAGCAAAGGTCAAAATGGGCCCCTCATTATGGTGCTGGGTTTCCCCCTTCGCACCCTTTCCATTAATTTCCCAGCCCCTTAAAAGGAGAGTCCTGCACAGTTTCTTTTCAGGGGTTTACCTATAGGAGGTGCTGATGAAATAGTCACATCGGGGCCCTGGCACCTGAAGGGGCCCAATGCGAGACAAGAAGATACTAGTACTATATATCGGACAGGATAATTTGGGGGATCCTTTTGCATATTTTGCATAGGGGCCCAGGGGTTTTAATTTATGCACCTGGTTCATCGTGCACAATTGGATCGGTAGACCCCCATAGCGGCCGCATCGTCCCCTCTATGGCATATACACTCTTGTATAATAACATGTTGGGTTGGATATTATAGCAGCCAATAGTCTAGAGCAGCAGTGTACCCCAACCAGCGGCCCCCTATAAATAGCTCTCCAGTGGCAGATCTGATTGGCCCAAAGGTATAATAGCTCACTATAGGGGATCAGGAGATATATCGGGTGACAACCCTTATGGCATTTGTAAGGGTAGCCATACTGGTTGTCATCCAGCTTTCCCAGAAATATATATAATAGAAACATATTTGACCCTCACTTTTCATGGGGAAAGTGTAATACATTATTTCTCCTGTGGTGGTGCTGTAGGGAAATTAAACACTTGCTGACAGATTACAGCTGATCGCCGGGGACATCCTTTGATCAGCTTATGATCGGAACCCCTTCTAACAAAAAGGAATTGCCATGACTGTTCACACATTCCTGACATTTTGTGATGGAAATATAACCGTGATTTGAGACTGTTCCACAGATGCAGAGCTATTCCCGCTCGCTCACTTTGCCCGCTATAAAAGACTCGCTGGTACACTGTAATATTTGCACTAAGCAAACGCTGCCGTCTGCTCTCCCGACGCTGTGTTTGGTAAACAGTGCCACTTTGGTTTGACTTAGCTCTCCTGATAAATACGGCCTCGGCCAACGTCCCATTTGTCAGCAGAAGCATCTCCGCGGTTGGTGCTGCAGACAGCGATGTATGGGCACCGACTCTTCCGCTTCCAATAGCCAAAGTAAATCCAGTTTATTATGTTTAGTGGGAGAACTGGGATAAATCACGATTAGGAAAAGAATACACAAAGGGCGAGAACTAAGACAGCAGGAAGGCAGAATTAACTGTACGACTGCTACTATGATGAAGAGCTACTGAGGCTGGGGCTGCCTGGTGTCTCCATCCCAGGGGCATGGTGGTAGGAGAGGGCAAATAAATTGAAAAATGACCCCTCTGCCCTCCGCTGTGCACAATTTTTCAGATTATTTCCTTAACATCTAAAGCTTTATATTACAGGAAAGACTGAATTTGTCAGAAATACCACTCAGAGCACAGTGCACGAGGCTTCAGGGCATGCTGGGACTTGCAAACATTTTGTTTAGACACTGAACAAGTAGGAAATGCTTAGAGATTTCAGCTCTGAAGCCTGCAGAATCGTGGATCCAGCCTTCACAAATCTGCAGGCTTCAGAACTGAAATCTCCCAGCATTTGTTGCTTGTTCAGTTTCTGCAGAATTTGCATTCTGGGAAGTGAAGTTTTTATATCAGGGACTGTACAGGAAGAACTAACTGTCCCACTGTATTATAGGAGCTAAGATAAGCTGTTAGGGGGAGTGTCTGATAAAAAAAAGCTTAGTGACTGCTTCCAAAGACAACCAGCAGAATAGTGAGTGCAGCTCTGGAGTATAAAACAGGATGTAACTCAGGAAGAGTACAGGATAAGTAATGTAATGTATGTACACAGTGACTCCACAAGCAGAATAGTGAGTGCAGCTCTGGAGTATAATACAAGATGTAACTCAGGATCAGTACAGGATAAGTAATGCAATGTATGTACACAGTGACTTCACCAGCAGAATAGTGAGTGCAGCTTTGGAGTATAATATAGGATGTATCTCAGGATCAGTACAGGATAAGTAATGCAATGTATGTACACAGTGACTTCACCAGCAGAATAGTGAGTGCAGCTCTGGAGTATAATACAGGATGTATCTCAGGATCAGTACAGGATAAGTAATGCAATGTATGTACACAGTGACTCCACCAGCAGAATAGTGAGTGCAGCTCTGGAGTATAATACAAGATGTAACTCAGGATCAGCACAGGATAAGTAATGTAATGTATGTACACAGCGACTCCACCAGCAGAATAGTGAGTGCAGCTCTGGAGTATAATACAGGATGTATCTCAGGATCAGTACAGGATAAGTAATGCAATGTATGTACACAGTGACTCCACCAGCAGAATAGTGAGTGCAGCTCTGGAGTATAATACCGGATGTTACTCAGGATCAGTACAGGATAAGTAATGTAATGTATATACAGTGACTCCACCAGCAGAATAGTGAGTGCAGCTCTGGAGTATAATACAGGATGTATCTCAGGATCAGTACAGGATAAGTAATGCAATGTATGTACACAGTGACTCCACCAGCAGAATATTGAGTACAGCTCTAGAGTATAATACAGGATGTAACTCAGGATCAGTACAGGATAAGTAATGTAATGTATGTACACAGTGACTCCACCAGCAGAATAGTGAGTGCAGCTCTGGAGTATAATACAGGATGTAACTCAGGATCAGTACAGGATAAGTAATGTATGTACACAGTGACTCCACCAGCAGAATAGTGAGTGCAGCTCTGGAGTATAATACAGGATGTATCTCAGGATCAGTACAGGATAAGTAATGTAATGTATGTACACAGTGACTCCAGCAGCAGAATAGCGAGTGCCAGCTCTGGAGTATAATACAGGATGTATCTCAGGATCAGTACAGGATAAGTAATGCAATGTATGTACACAGCGACTCCACCAGCAGAATAGTGAGTGCAGCTCTGGAGTATAATACAGGATGTATCTCAGGATCAGTACAGGATAAGTAATGTAATGTATGTACACAGTGACTCCACCAGCAGAATAGTGAGTGCAGCTCTGGAGTATAATACAGGATGTAACTCAGGATCAGTACAGGATTAGTAATGTAATGTATGTACACAGTGACTCCAGCAGCAGAATAGTGAGTGCAGCTCTGGAGTATAATACAGGATGTAACTCAGGATCAGTACAGGATAAGTAGTGTAATGTATGTACACAGTGACTCCACCAGCAGAATAGTGAGTGCAGCTCTGGAGTATAATACAGGATGTATCTCAGGATCAGTAATGTAAGATGTTTACAAAGTGAAGCAACATTTTATGTACATTTATTCTATATCCTTAAAATGGTTTAATGAGGGAGCTAAACTCTTATACGCTATGCATTTCTATAATAGGAGCTCTTGTTCAAAAACCTTACAACAGAGTGTATTAAACATACACCCCTAATCCACCTGCTTGCATTGTGCCCTAGTTGGGTGCTTACCCCTTGCCCTGGCCCTGGGGAGCATTGCAACACCATGTAAGAGGGTTCACCTACCATAGTCTTGGGTTGTCCATCATGTGACTATTACAGGGATCCTTCCCGATCCTTTAGGATAGGCACATTAACATTGCCCCTCCCCCGAGTTCCTGCTAGGAGCTCCTTCCCCATTATCTCCATATACCTTAAAAGTGTTCCACACATCATGACTCTTGTTTAGCGCTCCATGTGAGGTGTTGATATTGAATACTAACAAGCAATGTGGTGATCTCAGGGTGATCTTGTCCTCCTCCTCTTTAAGCCCCCAGCCGTGTTCTAGAAATGTCAGCTGTGCCGCCTCCGGTCGTGTCCCGTATTCACTTAATTGTTCTGTAGACTGCAGCTGCGAACAAGGTGTCATTCTCACCCGTTACTATGTGCCAAGGTGATCTTAAAGGTGCAATCCCGAAGAGATTTCAGTTATTGAAACGCTTCCAGCTATGATAAATGACCGCACTAAATTTTAGAACGTTATTGTTATGTTCTACCGTGTGGGGGGAAATGGCTACATGAAATAATATTATAGTGGAATTCCATGGTACTCGATCATCCGGGATTCCTAATTATCTGAAATTGCCCAAAAAATGGCCCAATGCCGGATTACCAGGAAATTTCTAATTTCTGGAAGTTGCACCAAGATGGTATAATGAGTCCATCAGAAAATCATCGTTACCATGCCCCCTGAGGCTTTGCAGTTGGTACATCATCAATGGGGAGCATCAAACTTTTTGGGATTTACCCCGTTGAAATTCTTACAGAGGTCCAGTCTGCTCTTTTCTTAAGCTCTGATCTTGAGCTTTGTTCTGGTACAAAGCTCCAAATCCCCTGCCTAGACATAGCGTTAAGGGATAGGTCATCAATATCAGAATGGTGGGGGTCGGACACTTTTACAAGACACAGTGCCATACATTTGATAGTGGCTGTGCCTGGTATTACAGCTCAGTTCCATTTACTTGAATAGGACTGAACTACAGTGACCTGCAGTGCCAGGCACAGTCAGCAGATCGGGAGGGGTGCCAGGAGTTGGACCCACACTACTCAGCTATTAGTAGCCTATCCTAAGGATTAATCATCAATTTTATAGAACCCCTTTAAATGATAACATTTTGTGTGCCTAAAGCTGCCACTAGAGGGAGCGTATGATCGTCCGGCATACTGTCTACACATTGAACTCAATGATAAAACAGTATGCAGTAAGCTCCTAATCTCCCCCTAGTGGTGGCTGCAGGAAGCCAGAATTGTATTATTTAACTCTATGCCGGGGATTTGGAGCTCTGTATCAGAAAAACAGAGAAAATGATCAGCACAGAATTTCAGACCTAATTAGATTATAAAACAAAATAGTGAACATTTACTTTAAAGAGGCTCTGTCACCAGATTTTGCAACCCCTATGTGCTATTGCATGTGATCGGCGCTGCAATGTAGATTACAGTAACGTTTATATTTTTAAAAAACGAGCATTTTTGGCCAAGTTATGACCATTTTTGTATTTATGCAAATGAGGCTTGCAAAAGTCCAAGTGGGCGTGTTTAAAGTAAAAGTCCAAGTGGGCGTGTATTATGTGCGTACATCGGGGCGTGTTTACTACTTTTACTAGCTGGGCGTTCTGACGAGAAGTATCATCCACTTCTCTTCAGAACGCCCAGCTTCTGCCAGATCACGCTGTGACGTCACTCACAGGTCCTGCATCGTGTCGGCCACATCGGCACCAGAGGCTACAGTTGATTCTGCTGCAGCATCGGCGTTAGCAGGTAAGTCGATGTAGCTACTTACCTGCAAACGCTGATGCTGCTGCAGAATCATCTGTAGCCTCTGGTGCCGATGTGTCCTCGCTCGTCTGACACGATGCAGGACCTGGGGAAGTGACGTCACAGCGTGATCTCTCGAGAACACACTGTGTCTGCACTGCCAGAAGCTGGGCGTTCTGAAGAGAAGTGGATGATACTTCTCGTCAGAACGCCCAGCTAGTAAAAGTAGTAAAAACGCCCCGATGTACGCACATAATACACGCCCACTTGGACTTTTACTTTAAACACGCCCACTTGGACTTTTGCAAGCCTCATTTGCATAAATACAAAAATGGTCATAACTTGGCCAAAAATGCTCGTTTTTTAAAAATAAAAACGTTACTGTAATCTACATTGCAGCGCCGATCACATGCAATAGCAGATAGGGGCTGCAAAATCTGGTGACAGAGCCTCTTTAAGGGTCTCATTTTTATAACCAACACAAATGCCCATATCCCAATGCTACATAAAAAGCTGTATTTTGTTTGCTAGCTTTTATCCTTGAGCCCAGAAATATCAGAACGGTAGCAAAAATACCCAAAAAAAAAAAAAAATTTTTTTTTTAGTCATATGCCCAAAAGTCATTAAATTAAAAGGAATGAGAAAAACGGGAACATTTGCCAGTTTTCATTAAGCGCTTGGAGCTTCCCATGGGCTGTGAGTACCAGTGGCGGATTATCATATGGGCGTTTCAGGCGGCCGCCCGGGGCCCGAGGCTCCCAGGGGGCCCATGGCAGCCCGAAACGCACATCATCTCCTAAATCTATTCAGCGCGCTAGCGCTGCTAACGGCCGAAGATGAGGAGGAGCAGGGAATTGGCCGGGAAATAGGTAGGACACGCCTCCCTGACAAGTGCGGGCCGCCGCCATTGAGTAACAGAACAGCGACGGACGGCTGTTCTGTTACTCCAAAGCAGCAAGATAAGAGCCGGGCGGGCGGTCACCGGCGCTGAGGTCAGTACAGGCTTATCCTCCTGCCCAACTGGTTCCCGACCGCTGGCTGTATTTTTACGGCCATCGGTCAGGGACGGGTCCTTAAAACCCGAGCCATAGACTTTCTACGGCTCGGGTTTTAACTTGCTGCCCGCGCGATCGGGCAGCTGAATGTCGGGTCTCCGGCTGTCAGTGACTGCCGGGGACCCTGAGGAGAAGATAGGAGCAGCTTTCGCTGCTTCTGTCTTCTCTGATCTCTTTTACACAGTGTTCAATGAACGCTGTGTACAGGAATAGAGACAGCAGCAGCGGCGCTGTCTCTATTCCTCCCGGTGATCATGTGACTGGTCACATGATCGCCGGGTGCCGTTAGTGGCAGACTGTATCTGGGTCTTACTAGACCCAGCACAGCCCTATTAGTGACAATCGTCACTGTGAGAGGGCTGATTTCCCCTGTAACTGGGGCTGCTGTGCAGCCCCAGTTACAGTGGAAAAACATGGTGTAAAACAAAGAAAAAATATATATAAAGTTCCCCAAAGGTCTTTTTTGACCTTTAAGGGACAGACCATAGTAATAAAAAAATAGTAAAGTGCAAAAAAAAATTAAATAATAAATACACATAAAATACCCACCCCAAAAAAAACGTTCCCCCCGCCAATCATTGTTGTAATGCTAGCGCTGACCCAATTACCCTAATATAGACATGTAATATATTAAAGTTTACGGTAGACAATGGCGATCACAAATAAAAGGTCTATTTTAGGGTAAAACTATGTTATTACCAAAAAAAAAATAGCTAAAACGTAAAAAAGCTTATTTTTTTACTATTATTTTCAAACTTTATGAATAAAAATTCTAAAATAGCAAAAAAGGTGTGTATAAAAACGATAAAAAACTAAACCTGCATTGTCTACGGAAAAAACTTCGCAAAAATCACGTTGGTTTTATTTATTTTTAATAAAAATGTGTGTTTGGTGCAACTTTGTAATTACGTTTTATTAAAAAATATTTTCACTTTTTGAGATACAGCTGCTTTGTATCCTGTATCCGTCAGGTCAGCAGGACTGACGGGATCAGTGAAACGGGCCCTGCGCTAAATTATAATCTTAGATGTGATAGATTTGAGGTGGATCCTGCGTGTCACTGATCCTGTCAGTCCTGCTGACCTGACGGATACAGGATACAAAGCAGCCGTATCTCAATAAGTAAAAATATTTTTTAATAAAATCAATCAATCACACTGATACACACACATACTATATATATATATATATATATATATATATATATATATATATATATATATATAATATAACGTTTTTAAATGTGTACATAGCATTGTGCCACTATATACAAGGGGGAGCGCTGTGAGGCACTATATACAAGGGGGAGCGCTGTGAGGCACTATATACAAGGGGGAGCGCTGTGAGGCACTATATACAAGGGGGAGCGCTGTGTGGCACAATATACAAGGGGGAGCGCTGTGAGGTACTATATACAAGGGGGAGCGCTGTGTGGCACTATATACAAGGGGGAGCGCTGTGTGGCACTATATACAAGGGGGAGCGCTGTGAGGCACTATATACAAGGGGGAGCGCTGTGTGGCACTATATACAAGGGGGAGCGCTGTGTGGCACTATATACAAGGGGGGGGCTGTGTAGTGCTATCCACAGTGGTATGTGTGTGGCGCTCTTTATAGGGGGGGCTTTTTGGTGCTATTTACAAGAGGGGGAGGGCTGTATGGCACTATCTATAGGGGGCTGTGTGTAACGCTCTACGAGGGGGATGTGTGATATATAGAGGGGGCTGTGTATGGCGATATCTATGAGGGTGTGCAATATCTATGGGGGTGTGTAATATCTACAGGGGCTGTGTGTGGCACTATGTACAGGGGGCTGTGTGCAGGTGGTGTTTTACAGTGTGTGGTATTATTATATTCAGGCACGCAGTGTTTGGTGCTATTATATTTAGGGGCACAGTATGTGGCACCATGATAACTTTATTTTCGTTTATAGGTGTGGAAATGTTGGAAAAGTGAGGAGACGTCTAAGTGGAAAATTCTGCAGAAATGAGTCATGGCCGGGAGAAGTCGTCATGAGTGCTGGACCGGATGGAGAAGAAAAGAGGAAAAAAACTACTAGAATCTGAGACGTCGTCACCTGTGAGTCACTAGATTTATAGAGAATCTGTCACCTTTCCTGACATGTTTATTATAGGAAATCCTTGTATTTCACAAAAAGTCTTTCTGCAGTCCAGGACTGATAGACAATTCCCCTTGTCAGGAGGTTGTGTCCCTGCACAGTGTGATCCTGTCAGTATGTAGGGACACCGCGCTGTGACAAGGGGAATCGTAACACTGTTAATGCTTGTCCAAAAAGGTAGTGTTAAAAATAGTTACGGTGCGGCAGGGCGGCGGTGAGGAAGGGGGGCCCAAGTTTGGGTAACAGCCCAGGGCCCATGGTCTACTTAATCCGCCACTGGTGAGTACAATGTCTATATGGCGTTGCCCGGCTATAATATTCCGGTCATGTTGGCAATTCAACCGTAATATATTTCTGGCCAAAGACAATTCCTTAATTTCATTTCTGCTTATTAAAGCAATAAGTGTATCCAAATTTGGTTCCTCAAACTCATTCTTCCAAATCGATTTCCTGCTTGTTGTTAAATGTATTTTAACACATTTTATGGTTTTTATTGATTTTTTATTTCTTGGCTTCATTGTATTTAATGAGATGATATACGGTACAAAATAAAATTAAAAAAAAAAGGACTCTTAAGTAGCTCCAATGCCTAAAGTATGTTCAAAAAAATGGTTTGGAAAGAGTTAAAGAGAATTTTCTGGAACGTTTTCAAACAGCCAGAGCGACCGGTAGCTCATTATTCTGGGAACAACAACCCCCAACATTTTCTATCAATGCATTCTAAGAAATTTTAAGTTTAACTAAGTTTTAATCCCCCTATGGGATTAAAAAGAAAATGAATAAAAAAAAGTAATATAAAAAAGTAATAAAAAAAATAGTTTTTTACAGTAAATAAACTTTATTAAATACAATTCCCCAAACAATAATATACACATATTTGGTATTGTCACGACCATAACAAACTGCACAATAAATGTATAGCATCGTTTGTGATGTTTGGTGTAAAAAAAAAAAACAAAAATAAATAAAGAATTGCTTTTTTCTGCATTTTTGCCCAAATAAAAATGTATATAAATTAAATGTTAATGTATATATAGAGAGAAAAAAAAAGGCACCTACATAAATAGAAACTACTCCTGCAAAAAAACAAAGCCTCATATATATATATATACACATTAAAAATAAAAAAGTTATGACTACCGGAATACAAAGAGAATAAAATAAAAAAATTGCCCTGGTCCTCACGGGGTTAAAGGGGTTGTCTTTTTTGGACAATTATTTTTTATTAAAACGGTCACCTAATGATAAACTGATCACAGTGATTTATTTTGCTGATTTGTAAGGGTACCCAACAGCAAGTGTTCATTCCCTACAGCGCCACCACAGGAAAAATGAGGCATTACACAGATCCCATTGAAATCAATAGGCTGTCCATGTAATGCTTGTACATGCTGAGTCCTCCAGAGTGTGAGACACTATTGCCAATTGATAGAGGTCCCAAATAAGGGACCCCCATTTTTAGCTCCCTAATAGGGTATCTGCCATTGGGATTTCTAAATCAGATGGCCTTTTTAAGAAGAATGTTTTGACCAGCATCTTCCTTCCCACTTGATGACCTGCATCATTGAAGGTTAATGGTTTCCTCAAGATTAATACATGCCGATAATCTTACAAATATTATCATTACTATATCCTTACTACACTGGTGGGACCTGTAGGCCTCGGAACCAATGTAGATAGATGGTACCAGGAGCTACTGTCCCGTACTGAAAACATGATTACAGTACGGGACATTTGTCCTGCAGCGAGGCAGGGACTCCTAGCGTCGTACATAACTATGATGCTAGGAGCCCGGCTCCCTGCACTGTGTTCGGTCCGGTACTTGTTGCCGAAATACGTCCGTCAATTACGGATGTAATGACCTCGTGTGAACATACCCTAATACTTAGAGGACTCACGGAAGCTGAGTCATATGAAGTTGTTTGATGGGATCCTCATTAGTGGCGTAACTACCGCTGGAGCAGCCATAGCGGCTGCTACGGGGCGTGTGGCATGAGGCCCCCACACATGGCCGGAGGCTCCGCTAGCAGCCGCTATGGCTACTACAGTGCGACGCCACTGAACACTACGGCAGAGCAGGGAGGTATCTCCCCGCTCTGCCATTAAAGGGGTTGTTCCTACAAAACACGTGCATTCCCCATCCACAGGATAGGGGATACATGTGGGACCCCCAGCGATAAGGAGAACGGGGGACCGAAAGTCCCCCGAAGTTCTCCATGAGAAACCTCGGACTTCCGGGGTCTGTGTCGGCAGCTCCATAGAACTGAATGGAGCGCCGGTCGCGCTTGTGCGCATGCGTGACCAGCGCTCCTTTCATTTTTATTGAGCTGCGCAGACTCCGGAAGTCCGAGGTTTGTCATGGAGAACTTCGGGGAACTTTCGGTCCCCCGTTCTCCTCATCGCTGGGGGTCCCACATGTATCCCCTATCCTGCTGCAGGCCGTTTTGTTTTTTTGGGGGGGGGGGGTGTTGGGGCTGTATGGTGTTATCTACAGGGGGGGCTGTATGGTGCTATATACGGGGGGCTGTATGGCGCTATAGACAGGAGGGGGGCTGTATGACGCTATCTATGGGGGGGCTGCATTGTGCTATATACAGGACTGCTGTATGGTGCTATATACAGGGGGGCTGTATGGAGCTATATACGGGGGGCTGTATGTTGCTATACACAGGGGGGCTGTATGTTGCTATATAAAGGAAGGGGGCTGTATGACCCTATCTACAGGGGGGGCTGTATGGTGCTATCTACAGGGGGGGCTGTATGGTGCTATCTACAGGGGGGGCTGTATGGTGCTATCTACAGGGGGGCCCAGTCTTTCCTAGTTACGCCCCTGGTTCTGAGTGAAGTTGGGCTTTAATGTCTCCACATTTTGACGTTTCCTTGTGAATTTTCCAATGCTCAATTATATATAGAGGTCGACCCCCCCCCCCCCTCCAGCATTTGTTTTAAGTATGGGGGGT
The DNA here is from genome assembly GCF_050947455.1 of Rhinoderma darwinii. Taxonomy (NCBI): domain Eukaryota; kingdom Metazoa; phylum Chordata; class Amphibia; order Anura; family Rhinodermatidae; genus Rhinoderma; species Rhinoderma darwinii. The sequence continues at coordinate 9,912,969 of NC_134689.1, read as the reverse complement.
GGAAAGACTTTGCTAAATTGGATTTTATCAGCCAAAACTTCTTGGACCACCACCACCTAAAAAATCCACACCCCCTCCATCCTCATGAGTAGTTGGTGGAGATGGGCGAGTAATAAGCCTCATCCATAGGGCTCAACCCCCTCTCTTTATTCAAGCCTTGTGGGTGTGTAAACTTTTGCATCTCATGACATTTACGTCTATATGCTCTTTTTTAAGTTATTTCCGCTTTGAAAATAAGAATAAAGCGGAGCCCAATTGTTATGTAAATGAACATTTTTTATTATTTTAACCCAGATACATCCTCTCAATATCAGACGTTAGAGAAATATTCACTATTAACCAGTGTTATTGAAGGTTTGGCATATAGAGAGGTGCGGAGGGGGTGCTGGAATCTCGAGTACTGTGGGGGATTTTTAATGAGCACAATCATTATAACGAAAAAACAAAAGACTGTGAATTCCGGTAATAGGAGAGATGGGGCAGCTTCAGCCGCGCAATTGTACTCAGATGAGACGGCAGAATTAACCAGGAGTCCTGCATAATGTTATCGTCTGCAAAACAAAAGCTGAAGATAAACTCCCGACTTGAACATATTATGACTCGCAGACTTTGAACGCCGGCTTTAATAGGACAGGGCCGCAGTCAAAGGCCATCGCTCATAAACGGAATGACTGATAAGGCCAATTTATGACTGCGCCATTATTAAATGTAGCGTTTGCCGGATAGGAAGACGATCTGGAGATGGTATTAATAGTGTGATCGTAATCACTTCTGTCTTGTGCTCTCTCGGACCAAGCAAAACACTGAGGTTTTTTTTCTTTTTAATCAGTTTTATTACCCAGAGGCCTCTAGTTCTTTGTCTTTCGTACAAGCTATGGTGATCGGGGTAAAGTGCAGCCGCCAATGTACTGCCTGCAGACAGTGGTGACTGAGGGCAGACACTACATCTCCAAATTCCTTGGTACCCGCAGAGGAGATGGCAAATGCCCCCTTATTTTACTCACTTTGCCAACTTTTTACATGTACTACATCTTACGCTTTTACATAGGGTCGTTTAGGGGTTAGCAATAGTATGTAAGTTCCCTAGTGGTCTAGAGGGGTCTAGTGGTTAATAACGGTAGAGGTCCAGGGTAGTAAAGCGGTTAACGATAATATCTGTGGTCCTCTAGGGTAGGAAGGGTTAACACCTAATATCCCATGTGGTCTAGAGGGTCTAGTGGTTAATAACAGTAGAGGTCCAGGGTAGTAAAGGGGTTAACGGTAATATCTGTGGTCCTCTAGGGTAGGAAGGGTTAACACCTAATATCCCATGTGGTCTAGAAGGTCTAGTGGTTAATAACGGTAGAGGTCCAGTGTAGTAAAGGGGTTAACTAATGTCTGTGGTCCTCTAGGGTAGGAAGGGTTAACACCTAATATCCCATGTGGTCCAGTGGTTAGTAACGGTAGAGGTCCAGGGTAGGAAAGGGGTTAATGGTAACATCTGTGGTCCTCTAGGGTAGGAAGGGTTAACACCTAATATCCCGGGTGGTCTAGAGGGGTTTAGTGATTAATAACTCTGGTGGTCTATGGTAGTGTAGGAGTCGCCATCAATGTCCCTGATCCTCTAGGGTGGGTTAAGAGTTAATACCTAAAATCCTTGTAGGTCTAGGGTGGGTTAGAAGTTAAAGGGGCTCTCCAGGACTAGTACGTCAATATTCGATCTCCGGGGACCCCCCCAGTGATTGGCACAATTTAGGGGTCGGGGCGATCATTTGATTAGAACAAACTGCAGTACCAGGCACAGCCACTCATACGCATGGGCCGCTTTGCCTATGTAAACAATCAGAGAGACTCCTAATTTTTACTCCAGAGTGAAAAATTTCCTGTTGCTACCTTGAAATCATCAATATGCTGCTGTTGACGGATCTGTTATTCTTATTTTGTGTCTCTATTTAGTACTTAGTGCGTATAGGGGGTCCTGCTATAAATAGGCTGTAGATATTCATATTTTCATGAACATATCTGTCCTGCATTCATGTTGGCTATAAATAGGGTAAAACACACTAAGATCCGACAACAGCAATAATGCTTGTTGATGGTTTCCATGTACTTACGTTTTTTTTTTATGACCCTGTAAAAGTAGAAATGAACTAAAAAGTGACATAAAAACAGCAAAAAGTAATGAAGATACGTTAGATTTAGTTTTGGTTTTTTTTAACTAATGTTAACATTAACTAATAATTTTAAAATATTCTGTGACAGGGAATACTTTTTTTTTTGTAATGACGAAATTCCCTCTCCAGACTCTGCGCTCTCATTTACGTCCCATCATTTTTCTTAAAATAGATCAATACAGATGCTTTGCAAATTAAATGCTCCTTCTCATTTCATGGGGTGACTGTGTCAGGATCCCATTCATTGTTCATCAGTAACTGGGAATAAAAATCAATTAACCGCCTGCATTAAGCGCCATTCGGCCCTAATTCCAGTTTGCCTATCAGCAATCGAGATGTCTGCCAAGCCGGGTTCTTTATAATGAGATCTAGCAGCAGCCAAAGAGGCTAAGGAACACAACGGGACAGAAACCACTCACTAAAGAAAACTCACTAAAACAAAGACTGTGTCATGTCTAACTGAGATTTTCTTCCATCCTTAGGGTATATTCGCACGTCGCAGTCATATCGCGTTTTTTATCTCCAGACATTATAGCAGTCAATGGCGTAAACTTGAAGCTCCAGTCCTGAGCCCCGATGCATAATCTGTAACGGAACTCCCCAACTATCCAGATTCTTCAATAGTACTTGTCTCCTAAAAGGGGCACAGTTTGCATTGGCGTAGCTATAGGGGTCGCAGTTGCGACCGGGCCCCTAAGCCAGGGGGCCCACAGGCCCCCTTAGTACACTGTCCACTGTGTAGACCCACTGACGTGACGTCCACCGGGGGTCCAACTGTGGAGGATTGCAGGGCTGAACATCGGCAGGCTCTCCTGTCTCCCAGAAACTGCCGACGGAGGTGAGAGGCGGAACAAAGTTGGCGACGCTCGCCCAGGTCATGGCCAGGCAAATGTCACTGATTCCACCCCGTCACTGACGCCGCCCCTGTCACTGACTCCACCCCCATCACTGACTCCACCCCGTCACTGACTCCACCCCCGCCCATTACTTTCTGGGTGTCAGGAGAGCCCGTGCAAGTTCCCGAAAGCGCTGGGGGGGGGTGGAGGAGGGATTAAAAGATTATAAGATTTCTGTCTGCTGGGGCCCAGTATCTAAGCCTACCATGTGCTGGGCTTAGATAAAGAGCCCAGCAGACAGTATCACACATAGACCCTGTATCTAAACCTATCATGCGAGATACTGTCCACTGGGCCCTCTAGCTAAGCCTATCATATGTGATACAGTCTTCTAAGCCGCTGTATTTAATCCTATCCATAGCTGTAGGGGTCGTAGTGCTATAGATATGCTGTCCCTTTGGCCATGAAGAGTTGGGCGGCACGTGAGGAACTTTTTCACTGGGGCCTATGAGCGAAGTCCCCGGGCACAGGGACCCATAGCGTCCCCTTAGGCTCCAGGGCCTGGGTTCGAATGCAACCTCTACCCCCACTATAGTTACACCCCTGCCTGCAGTGATTGTGGCTGTAAGGGTATGCATGTGCCAATGTGACTTTCACCTTTATTACTAACTTTGTTGATTGTGATAAGTCTATTAAGGTGAATTACAAACAAGGTAATTAAAACAATATATACATTACAACATTTATTCACCCTGGACTCAGGACTTTTCTAAAGCTTTTAAGATTCTGACAATCTTGGAAGCTGCAGCTTCTTTTCTCAGCCTGTGGGAGGATCAGTTGTTTATCTGCCTGTTTCTAACCCTGTAAAAGCTGTGATGTAATATGACTCTTCATACACAGATTACCACTGAGCTCAGCCATTGATATAAGGGTTGAGAAGGAATGGGTAAATTAAGCTTTGACTGGGGGAAGCAGGATACAGGACCTGCAGGACCTGTAGCAGGCACTTTCCTTCTGCGGAATAATTATTATGTTCTAATATAAAATATTTAACCTCTCTCTTTCCTCTGGTATATTTCCCTCCGCTTTTAAACATGCCATTATAAACCCATTACTGAAAAAAACAACTCTTGACCCATCCAGCACTGCTAACTACCGACCAGTCTCTAATCTGCCCTTCATCTCCAAACTCCTGGAACGCTTGGTCTACTCTCGCCTTATCTGCTATCTCTCTGCTAACTCCATTCTAGACCCCTTACAATCTGGTTTCCACACTCTACACTCCACAGAAACTGCCCTTACTAAAGTCTCAAATGATCTCTTGGTGGCTAAATCGGACGGTAAATCCGCTTCTCTTTTCTCTCTACACAGCTCCTATTGGACAAACCATCAGCAGATTTGGCCTCCAGTACCATCTCTACGCTGATGACACCCAATTATATACCTCTTCCCGTGACATCACCCCCGCTCTAATACAGAACACCAGTGATTGTCTGTCCGCTGTCTCTAACATCATGTCCTCTCTCTATCTGAAACTGAATCTTTCCAAAACTGAGCTCCTTGTGTTCCCACCATCTACTAACCTCCCTAAACCTGATGTCTCCATCTCTGTGTGTGGCACTATCATCACTCCTAAGCAGCACGCCCGCTGTCTCGGGGTTATTTTTGACTCAGATCTTTCCTTTACTCCTCACATACAATCACTTTCACGCTCCTGTCATTTTCACCTCAAAAACATCTCCAGAATCCGCTCTTTTCTTACGGAGGAAACCGTCAAAACTCTCATTGTTGCTCTGATTCACTCTCGTCTTCACTACTGTAACTCATTACTAGTCGGTCTTCCCCTCACTAAACTCTCCCCTCTCCAATCTATCCTCAATGCAGCAGCCAGGCTCATCTTTATCACCAACCGCTACACCAACGCCTCTAATCTGTGCCAGTCACTGCACTGGTTGCGCATCCCCTTCCGAATAAAATTCAAACTTATTACTCTCACCCACAAAGCTCTCCACAGTGCTGCACCTCCTTACATCTCCTCCCTCATCTCTGTCTACCACCCTACTCGGGCTCTACGTTCTGCCAACGACCTTAGATTAAAATCCTCCATAATCCGAACCTCCCACTCCCGTCTCCAAGATTTCTCTCGTGCTGCACCCGTCCTCTGGAATGCGCTACCCCAGACAATCCGATTAATTCCCAATATCCACAGTTTTAAACGTGCCCTGAAAACACATCTATTTAGAAAGGCCTATAACATTCCCTAATCTGACTCCTTTCCATGGCCCTCCATTTAGATTAGTTATCAGAATAAGATTCCCTCCCACTCCTTCTCTTCATGTCCGTCATACACGGATACTGGCTGGTGACCGGCTCATGCAGCTTTATGTTACCACCCCATGTGTATTAAAATGGCCGGACCATTGTACAGAACAAACACTGTTACACTTTGTGTCTCCCTTATTTCCTCATAGATTGTAAGCTCTTGCGAGCAGGGTCCTCACTCCCCAGGTTTGAATTGTAAATGATCTTTGTCACTATGTAATGTCTGATATTGTTTGTTTCATGTCCCCTCTAAATTGTAAAGTGCTGCGTAATATGTTGGCGCTATATAAATAAAGATTATTATTATTATTATTACAACATGAGTGACAAGGAAGAAAGAAAGACTGGTCTGTAAAGCTTGGGATAAAATGGGGTGGAGCCTGACCATCTCAAGAGTCTGGCCATATGGGCAGTTGTGGCTTCTTTTCTCAGCCTGTGGGAGCATCAGCTGTTTATCTGCCTGTTTCTAAGCCTGTAAAAGCTGTAAAGTTATATGACTCTTCACTCACAGATTATTACTGAGCTCCCTCTTTGATATAAGGGTTGAGAAGGAAGAAGATTTCTTATCTAATGCATAAATTATGCTTTGACTGGGGGGAAGCAGGATACAGGACCTGCAGGACCCGTAACAGACACTTTCCTTCTGCTGAATTATTATTATTGGCTAATGCAACATGAGTGACAAGGGAGAAGGGAGGGGGATGTAAAGAATGGTCTGTACAGCTTGGGACAAAAGGGGTGGGACCTGACCATCTCAAGAGTCTGGCTATCTTGGAAGCTGTGGCTTCTTTTCTTGGTCTGTGGGAGGATCAGCTGCTTATCTGCCTGTTTCTAACCCTGTAAAAGCTGTAATGTAACATGACTCTTCACTCACAGATTATTATTAATCGTCCTTTTTGATATAAGGGTTGAAATGGAAGAAGATTTCTTATCTAATATGTAAATTAAGCTCTGACCGGGGGAAGCAGGGTAAAGGACCGGCAGTGCCTGTAACAAGCACATTCTTTCTGATAAATTATTAATATTAGCTAATACAACATGAGTGACAAGGGAGAAGTAAAGAATGGTCTGTATAGAGCTTGGGACAAAAGAGACAAGGAGAAGAGTTGTGGGAATATTTGTGTCATGGACAAGACATATAGAGCTCTATAAGCTACTAGCAAATGAAAATAGTGTAACTGACAGACATAAGGACAGGAGGGTAGGTTGGTCCTGTGGGCACTGTCTACTTAAGCTTTTCTTTGTTTTGCCTGGAATATGCCTTTAATGTGGGACATGCTATACCTATAGCCTATGTCAACTCTATAAATTGCCCATAGTCTATAAAGGACATCACTATAACTTGAATGGGGCTGAGCTGCAATACCCAACATGGACCAGGGTGGCGCTGTTTATGGGGAAAAAAAAGCAGATACTTATTGTAATCTTATATAAACCCTATGAATCGAGGAAAAAAATATCTAATGACCCCCTTAACTGGTATTAAATAACAACTAGGACTTTATCTCAATACGGTGGTTCTAGTAGGTATCGGGCACAGAAAATATCCTCCTCTCCGAGACGCGTTTGTACTTTGCTCAGGGTGTTCAGTCCAGCGCTCACCTCTGGAGAGTTTCCAGGCATTCCAGTTATTTAATGTGTGTGCAAACAGCCTCCAATCCTCGGAGAATTTATCCGTAGGCTTACATTACGATCATCTCAATTGGTGTATTCTTCTACGGTCCACTGAGAACCGAGCTGCCCTGCTAATGGGTCCAAGATAAACATACAGAGACGGAGATGTAATACAAGGTGATAAGGTTAGGACTTAAACAACGAGAGTTCCAGTAATTAGAACTATGACCCTCACCAGGTAATGGGGCCATTTGGTTAGATCCTATTTATATTGTAAGATAATGAGGAGCTGGGCAAGGAATAAATAATCTCCTAACTGCTATGTGCGAATCATAAATAATTGCAAGGCGCTGTTCTCAAGCCTTACTGGAACAATAGCTAGAATCAGGATCCACCAAAAAACTAGAGGAACCTCTTTTGGGTCCAGGCGCTGATACAGTAATAGGCCCCTAGTACAACAGGGCCCAAAAGGTCTAGTAGAATGCGCATGTATCCATTAGGGCATACCCATGGGAATATTACAGGACAGCTTTGTTAGACTCTGGTCCGTCAGTATAAAACCGTCAGTCTAAGTGATTAGAATGCCCAGGATGGTGAGGAATTGTCCCGCTGCTTAGACTACAGTAAATTGGGGGGGAGCCCATAAGCAATTTCCCAATTACCCTGCAATACCCAGACCTCCCGCAGTTCAATGGAACCAAACTTAGGTTTTCAATGGTAATCTAAGTTTGGTTCAATAGGACTTTGGGACTTCTGGGTGTTCCATAGGGGCAAAACTATAGGGGTGCAGAGGTAGAAGTCAGTCTAGGGCCCTGGTGCCTAAGGGAGCCCAAAGTCCCATAGAGACAAGTATTCTAAATAGTACATAATAGTTGAAGGGGGACCTTATTATAGAATTGGGGTTTAATTTAGTGTTGTGACTGTAATACAGACACTAAAATGCATTACGACTGTCGGAAACTGGCCAATGAGAAGGAAATTAAATCAGAGGGAAATGAAGGTCAGGTGATGCTGGTATTTCAGGATTGGTCAATGAGATATGTTCATATTACAGACTCCAGAGTTCAGCACCACGGACAGAGCACTGTATGGTTGTATCTTGTGACAGTATGTGTGCTGGTTGATAAGAATCTTACAGGGGTTGTATGAGATTGGAATAACAGGGCTGCTTTTTTTTTCCAGAAATAGCACCACTCCTGGTCACAGGTTGTGACTGGTATTGCAGCTCAGTGCCACTCATTTGAATACTGAATACAATAATATACACAGCTAGTGAATGAGAGTGGAGATGTGTCTGTAAAAACGCAAAAGTTTTCTTCTAGTTTCATGCAATCCATTGGAGCTGATGTCCACTATTTTACATTCTACATATAGATATATAATACATGAAAAGTAAAAAAAAAAACACTTTGTGAATGCATTACATTACTTATCCTGTACTGATCCTGAGTTACATCTTGTATTATACTCCAGAGCTGCACTCACTATTCTGCTGGTGGAATCACTGTGTATATGTGTATATACATTACATTACTTATCCTGTACTGATCCTGAGTTACATCCTGTATTATACTCCAGAGCTGCACTCACTATTCTGCTGGTGGAGTCACTGTGTACATACATTACATTACTTATCCTGTACTGATCCTGAGTTACATCCTGTATTATACTCCAGAGCTGCACTCACTATTCAGCTGGTGGAGTCACTGTGTACATACATTACATTACTTATCCTGTACTGATCCTGAGTTACATCCTGTATATACTCCAGAGCTGCGCTCACTATTCTGCTGGTGAAGTCACTGTGTACATACATTACATTACTTATCCTGTACTGATCCTGAGTTACATCCTGTATTATCCTCCAGAGCTGCACTCACTATTCTGCTGGTGGAGTCACTGTGCACATATATTACATTACTTATCCTGTACTGATCCTGAGTTACATCCTGTATATACTCCAGAGCTGCACTCACTATTCTGCTGGTGGAGTACATACATTACTTATCCTGTACTGATCCTGAGTTACATCCTGTATTATACTCCAGAGCTGCACTCACTATTCTGCTGGTGGAGTCACTGTGTACATACATTACATTACTTATCCTGTACTGATCCTGAGTTACATCCTGTATTATCCTCCAGAGCTGCACTCACTATTCTGCTGGTGGAGTCACTGTGCACATATATTACATTACATATCCTGTACTGATCCTGAGTTACATCCTGTATTATACTCCAGAGCTGTACTCACTATTCTGCTGGTGGAGTCACTGTGTACATACATTACATTACTTATCCTGTACTGATCCCGAGTTACATCCTGTATTATACTCCAGAGCTGCACTCACTATTCTGCTGGTGGAGTCACTGTATACATACATTACATTACTTATCCTGTACTGATCCTGACTTACATCCTGTATTATACTCCAGAGCTGCACTCACTATTCTGCTGGTGGAGTCACTGTGAACATACATTACATTACTTATCCTGTACTGATCCCGAGTTACATCCTGTATTATACTCCAGAGCTGTACTCACTATTCTGCTGGTGGAGTCAGTGTGTACATACATATCATTAATTATTCTTTCTAGGGTAACACATTTAGAATAATAGCCGGAGGACATGTGTTGCCTGTTATAGTCCCATAAAACTACTTTAGTGGAAATTTCTGCTATTGGTTAATTGTTGACTTATGTGCTTGATAAACAGGAGTAAAGGTAACTTTCGAGAAAGCTGCAGTGTGATAATAACTGTAATGTTATATGCGATAATGTCCTCCATACGGTAAATTATTAGAGGTCACTGAGGTGTCCCTGGACCATATAAAGCACGAGGCCACTCGCTATATATACAAGTCACACAACACTGAGGTGACTCCTAACATTCCTATACTTTACAGTAGGGGCATTATTCCTAGTAATACAGCACAGCAGCCGAGGTGTGTATATAATGATGTTCTGCAGAAGCTGAGGTGTGTATTATGATGTTCTGCAGAAGCTGAGGTGTGTATAATGATGTTCTGCAGCAGCTTGAAATGAGTGAACCCCTAGAGTAGTCAGAGCAGCGCTTGTCCAGATCCTCTCCAGTGCAGGTAGCTGAGTGCATGAACCAGATCTACCACACCTCATGAGACGGTCACGCTTTACTGTAACGTAGAATGTTGTCAGACATCGATGTCTTCAGAGTCTCTGTGGAACATATAAGAATAATTAATAGTGACGCTCTGAATATCTACACTGTGATCACGTATTACTGTCTCATGAAAGTGTGAGTCTCAACCATAGGGCAGGACTGATAAACATAGTAATGGAGGCCTGGTAAAGGGCTTGTGGGTCGAAACGTTGCACTATAATATATGTGAGAAAATTATAATTATACATATGATTTGGATGCTGTGGAACTTAATTTTTCTTTCTATATTTATGCTTTTAGAAATACTTCCTTCCTTTCCACTCTACTTCCTTCCCTTCCTTCCTTCTCACTCTCCTTTCTTCCTTCCTTCCTTCTTACTCTCCTTCCTACCTTACCTTCCCTCTCACTCTCCTTCCTTTCCTAGCTTCCTTCTCACTCTCCTTCTGTAATGTCTATGGCCGCGGACCGTCATCCTTATTTACCCTCTGATGGCCGCGGCCATGGACGAGCGAGTGCCCTTCAGCATCTCCCTCCTGGGAGACTCCGGCACTCACTTACTGGTCCAGACACTGACTCCTGCAGGGCGTGCGTGCCCGTGCGTGCACGGCCTTAAAGGGCCAGTACGCGCACAGTTGCAGAATACTTCAATTAGCCCAGAATACTTCTGGACTATAAAAGGGGCTCTGCCCTCTCGATCCTTGCCTGAGCGTTGTTGTGTTACCTTAAGTTTGTCCTTGCAAATTGTCTCCTAGTGTTTTCCAGTTCCCAGTGTTACCCATTCCTGCTGCCTGTACCCTGTATCCCGTGCTACCATGCCTCTGTGCCTTCAAGAGTTGGAGTCGTGTTGTGCCCTCCACTGCATCTATTGTGTCGCACCCCGCCGTGTGTCTGTTTACTGTCGGAGCCTCATCTTAGCCTGAATCCACCGCTACTGTCTACATTGCCTCAGGTACCCTTTCTGAACTATAGACATTGCATTATACCTGTTTGGCCAGCTGCTATCCCGCTACGCGGTATGGTCCAGTGGGTCCACACCGCGCGCCATGACACTTTCCTTCCTTACCTTCCTTCCTTCTCACTCTCTTTCCTTCCTTACCTTCCTTCTAACTCTCCTTCATTCCTTCCTTCCTTCCTTACTTCTCTCTTTCCTTCCTTACGTCCTTCTTTCTCACTCTCCTTCCTTCCCGTCCTTCCCACTCTCCTTCCTTCCTTCCTTACCTTCCCACTCTACTTGCTTCCTTACCTCCTCTCCCACTCTCCTTCCTTCCTTACCTTCCCACTCTACTTGCTTCCTTACCTCCTCTCCCACTCTCCTTCCTTCCTTACCTTCCCACTCTCCTTCCTTCCCTTCCTTTCCACTCTCCTTCCTTCCTTCCCACTCTCCTTCTTTCCTTACCTTTCTTCCCACTCTCCTTCCTTTCTTACCTTCCCACTCTCCTTCCTTCCTTCACCTTTCTTCCCACTTCCCTTCCTTCCTACTCTCCTTCCTTCCTTACCTTCCTTCCCACTCTCCTTCCTTACCTTTCCACTCTCCTTCTCGCTTTCCTTCCCGCTCTCCTTCCTTCCCACTCTCCTTCTGTCCTTACCTTCCTTCCTTCCTTACCTTCCTTCCTACTCTTCTTCCTTCCTTACCTTCTAACTCTCCTTCCTTCCTTACCGTTCTTCCCAATCTCCTTCCTTTCATACCTTCCATCCCACCACCGGTGAATGAAGTTCATATGTTCTTCTTCTTTATGTGGGCTGTTTCTGTTTTCTCTCATTTCCTCCCAGACTCCATAACCATATGTGATTCCATTAGGTTCCTTTGAGAGAGGTTCTAGTGTGTTCATACTTGAAAGTAGTAGGGTATGTCCACTTTTGGAACCCATACTTTTATCGCTCCAAAATTACTCTAAAATAATAAAAAACACAACTTTGTAATTAGTCTTGATTGAAATACCTCCTATAATTTTGTGCATACAGCTCCTATGCAGAGCTATGTGTGACCAGAGTACCCAAGGATTCTCCGGTGGACCCAGGTTCTGAAACAACAATAAAACCCCTAAAAGTCCAGCAGAAAAGAATCCCATTGGAGCTGACTTTGGAGCCAATCATTTTCCACTGGGGTCTTCTTCTTATAGGATGAAAAAAAAAACTATTAGACCTTATTGATGATCTGTCCTGTGTGTGTAATGACCACAACAAAGTCTACAATGCAAATAATAGTAACATAGACCTATAGATGGAGGTGGGTCCTCAGAATAATTACTTCTTGTGGGCCCAAGGAACCCCAGTCCAAAACTTGGTCTGCATAGGAGCTGTATACCGAAAACGGAAGAAGACTTTAAATCAAGGCTATGTGCAAAATTTACTTATTTGATCTTTTTATACATATATATATATATATATATATATATATATATATATATATATATATATATATATGGATATTCCCTTTATGGCCAGCAGATCTCCATCACCTTATATCTGTTGCTACCAAAGCAATATCTGAAGATCTATGTTATACAGGTCACTCCAAGTGGGAAAACAAGTCTTCCGACAATGAAATTGATGTCACTGTCAAGACAAATAAAACACAGAGATAATTACACCCGGCCTGACAGTTCCCTCATGTCTCTTTCTAATTATATACAAAGGACTGTGGTGTGAAAACAGCATTCCCGAAAAATAAATAAGAACTGATTAAGGAGCGCGCGCTCTATATGTGCAATTATTTGTAATTATTTTTGCACAATGCGAAAAAATAAAATAAAAGGGAAAGCCGTCAGCTGAATAGACAGATAAGACATTGTGTTAGGAGGGTTGGTAAGTTATAGTCTTGTGAAATCTGCGTAGGAAACAAAGGGACAGAAATAAGAGCGGATTATTAAGGGACTGCTTGTCTTCTGGGAAGTAGAAGTTTTGGCAGCGAGGGTTCACATATATTATCAGCGCCGCAGTTGGCTATAGACACATGCATTTAGAGGACGGGTCTGCATCGTAGGACTTGGGGGACTTCTCATGCGTAGGGTTTACCTTGTGTGACTACCGGGTGCAATATTTGTCCCTACTAAAAGGGATGCTGCGGGATGGTAGTTGTACCGGATCCAGCTGCATTGCCGAGTTTATGAATTGGGCAGTGGTATTAGTGTTATTTGGGCACCTTATGTCAATATTTTTTGGGCATTTAATGGCTGCTTATACTGTATCATATTATTTGGCCACTATATGTAATAGGGCGGTAGAAGGTACGGGACAGGGCACTATACAACCTGAGGCTTTATGGTTTATGTAGATGTGGCACCAACATACCCAGTAATACAGAGGAGCGGATTCATGAATATATTTTTGGTGATGGGCAAATTTCCTATTACGGAGCCATGTTTGCCCCCATATGAGTTGATGGAGTCTTAAAGGGGGTGGTCGAATCTTGACAACCCCATTACATATGTGCTGTTAGGCCGTATGGACAGCAAAAGAATGGCGGACCGTGTAATACATGAAATACCTGCTATGTGGCTGCGGAGCTAGAGGAGGATTCAGCACATAACTGGCAGCAATGTGGATATGGATGAAATCCAGACTGCCAGCCACGCGGAACATAGCAACAAACACATCAGCCTAAAGAGTATGTATATATATATATATATATGATTGAATACAACGGGCATCAAAGCTCAAGGGATCCAGAAGTGTTTTCTAGCAGGACTCGGACTCGGTCACTCCAACCTTGTACCCTCTGTTATCATTGTCTGAGAGGGGGCAGGGAAGGGTTAAGTTACGTACTTGGTTATGCAATAAACATAAACCATTAACATCAGTCATTATTGATTGCAGAATCTGTTCACAAGACCCAGGATACATATCATTTTATCAGGCAATTTATCCATTACCAGTGAAAGTTATCAATATAAATAGATAGATATGAGATAGATAGATAGATATGAGATAGATAGATAGATAGATAGATAGATAGATAGATAGATAGATAGATAGATAGATAGATAGATAGATAGATAGATAGATAGATAGATAGATAGATATGAGATAGATAGATAGATAGATAGATAGATAGATAGATAGATAGATAGATAGATAGATAGATAGATATGAGATAGATAGATAGATAGATAGATAGATAGATAGATAGATAGATAGATAGATAGATAGATAGATAGATAGATAGATAGATAGATAGATAGATATGAGAGAGATAGATAGATAGACAGACAGACAGACAGATAGATAGATAGATAGATAGATAGATAGATAGATAGATAGATAGATAGATAGATAGATAGATAGATAGATAGATAGATAGATAGATAGGTAGATAGAAAGATATGAGATAGATAGATAGATAGATAGATAGATAGATAGATAGATAGATAGATAGATAGATAGATAGATAGATAGATAGATAGATAGATAGATAGATAGATAGATATGAGATAGATAGATAGATAGATAGATAGATAGATAGATAGATAGATAGATAGATAGATAGATAGATAGATAGATAGATAGATAGATAGATAGATAGATAGATAGATAGATATGAGATAGATAGATAGATAGATAGATAGATAGATAGATAGATAGATAGATAGATAGATAGATAGATAGATAGATAGATAGATAGATAGATAGATATGAGATAGATAGATAGATAGATAGATATGAGATAGATAGATAGATAGATAGATAGATAGATAGATAGATAGATAGATAGATAGATAGATAGATAGATAGATAGATAGATAGATAGATAGATAGATAGATAGATAAATAGATAGATAGATAGATAGATAGATAGATGATAGATAGATATGAGATAGATAGATAGATAGATAGATAGATAGATAGATAGATAGATAGATAGATAGATAGATAGATAGATAGATAGATAGATAGATAGATCGATAGATAGATAGATGATAGATAGATAGATAGATAGATAGATAGATAGATAGATAGATAGATAGATAGATAGATAGATAGATAGATAGATAGATAGATAGATCGATAGATAGATAGATAGATGGATAGATAGATATGAGATAGATAGATAGATAGATAGATAGATAGATAGATAGATAGATAGATAGATAGATAGATAGATAGATAGATATGAGATAGATATGAGATAGATAGATAGATAGATAGATAGATAGATAGATAGATAGATAGATAGATAGATAGATAGATAGATAGATAGATAGATATGAGATAGATCTCTCTTCTCTCTCTCTCCCCCTCTCTCTCTCTCTCTCTCTCTCTCTCTCTCCTCTCCTCTCTCTCTCTCTCTCTCTCTCTCTCTATCACTCTATCTATCACTATATATACTTGCCAACAATTTTCTTCTACAATCTACATTGAATTCTGTATTCTGAAAGAGAGTGTCCCAATTCATATAAGCAGATTTATTTATTTTATCAGGATTCCCAGGAGCCGCCTATCTGTGGCTTGTCAACCGTTGTCTTCTGTAATCTTCATTGGATCAATTTAAGCCAAGCTAAGAAGCAAACAAAATAATATTTAAAGAGTAATTTCAGAGAGACAGCTATTAAATGATGATCAGATGAAGAACTAGCGAAGGATGGAGGAAAGAAAAGGCAGCATGGAAAGAAGGGAGGGAGGAATGAAAGACTGAGGGAGGAAGGAAGGAAGGAAGGAAGAAGGAAGGAAGAAGGAAGGAAGGGAAGGCAGCATGGAAAGAAGGGAGTGAGGAATGAAGGACTGAGGGAGGAAGGAAGGAAGAAGGAAGGAAGGAAGAAGGAAGGAAGGAAGGAAGAAGGAAGGAAGGAAGAAGGAAGGAAGGAAGAAGGAAGGAAGAAGGAAGGAAGGAAGAAGGAAGGAAGGAAGAAGGAAGGAAGGGAAGGCAGCAAGGAAAGTAGAGAGGGAGGGAAGAAGGATTTTAATATTTAAAGGGTTATTACAGAGAAAAGTAAGATTTCAGAAAGACTTATTTGTAATGTGCAAATAGAGAATTGAAGAACTAGGAAAGGAGGGAAGGCAAGAAGGCAGCAAGCAGAGAAGGGGAAGGAGGGAAGGAAAAAGGAAATAAGATAGGAAAGACTGGAGGAAAGGAGAAATGGGGAGAAAGAAAGAATTTTAATATTTGAAGGGTAAATACAGAAAACATTTTTTAAAGACTTTTTTTTTAAATGATGTTCAAATAGAGATCAGAGGAAGAACTAGGGAAGGGAAGGCAACAAGAAAAGAAAGTAACAGAGGTAGCGAAAAGGAAGGAAGAATGAAAAGAGGGAGGAAGGAAAGAGAGGAAGACAGAATGGAAGGGAAGGCAGGGAGAAAAGTAGTGAGGAAAGGACATATTTTAATATTTAAAGGGTTAATACTGAGAAAACGAAGATTTCAGAGAGGCTTATTTATAATGTGCAAATAGGGAATTGAAGAAGAACTAGGGAAGAAAGAAGGAAGAGAAGACAAGCAGACAGCAAGCAGTGAAGGGGAAGGAGGAAAGGAGGAAGGAAGGGGGAAGCGTGGAAGGAAGGATTTTAATATTTAAAGTGTAAATACAGAGAAATATAAGACTTTAGAAAGACTTATTTCAATGATGTGCAAATATAGAATAGGAAGAACTAAGGAAGGAAAGGAGGGAGGGAGGAAGAAAGGAAGGAATGAAGGAGGAAAGAAGAAACTCACAATCCAATAGCAGCGGAGTTGGTTTAGCCAGGGTGGGTCCCATCTCCCTGAGGGCCACATAGCAGCCTTATGGGCTGCCTCTATGGTATGTAAGCCCTTGGTAGTATTTAATGGTCTGAATGAGGCTGAGCTGCAATACCAGACACAGCCCATAGACCAGGGTGGCGCTGTTTCTGGAAAAAAGTAGGCCTATTTATCTAATCTCCTACAACCTCTTTATGAGCCGAGAATTCACGAAAATGTCCGTCCTGCTCAGTAGTAAACAGTATATGGGCAGTGTAATAGACTAGTATTGATTTTCTCGCGTTATCTCTTCACTTCCCTGCCTTCCTTCATTATTATAAGCTGCATTTTATTACAATTTGTATCCAGCAATATCAATTGTCTTCTGCGTGAGGTTCCGCTATTGAAGGGATATTAATTTTTTACGCTTCATATAATCCTTGACTGTTAACAAAAGTTTCCACTGGTGGCTCCAGCTCTTTGGGGATCCATGATTGTACCTTCACTGAGGAAGACAATGTAGGCCAATTGGTTCTCCATGGATGTAGAGGTGTCCTGGTCCCCATTATTAATGGAGAGATGACTGTACCTGTCCTACCACCTCCCCAACTAAATCAATGGGATTTAGGAAAACCTACTAATGAGAGCGCTAGTAGATTCCCATATCTTCCATTCAGTTCTATGAAGAGGTGACTACAAAGTCATGACCATCTCTCTGAAGACAATGGGGGCCGAGACCCCTAATTGACTTCTCTTAAAATTGTTTTGTTGGGAAACCCATTTTCCACATCAGATGATGCCTACGGTGATGAAAACCGGCCAACTAACCGGTTGTCCAACAGTCCTTTTGGCCAAACAGAAGAACAAAGCCATAGACAAAGATCTTCAGATGCAAAAATGAAGTTGCTATTTTATAAAATCGTATCGGCCTCAAGTTGGCCAGGTATAGCATTGGCTTTATATTACACAAAACCCAACAAGGCAATTTAGATTTTTCCAATGGCGTACTTACATCGAGGCAGCCCAAACGGCCTAAGTGGGAGGGGGCCAAGGACTCGTTGATCCTATCCCCTTTGGGTGGCAAGACCTTGTGCAGAAGTCCTCTTTCTCAAGGGCTTTGTTGCAAACAAAAGGATGGGTTATTGTCCCAAGGGTTATTAAAAATGTGTAGAGGTGGGAGGACTCAAATACAAAGCCCCTCTGTCCTGGGCGGCAAACAGGGCACCATAATTGTGGTCATTTTTTTTTTTTTCTATAACACCACCCTCTCCTGTCTATGACCAGGTTTACATCAGTCATGCTATTAATTTTAAGATGCCCAGACCTCAATATAATATTGGACTTCTACTTCTGACTTAGATCAGTGGCCTCCAACCTGTGGCTTTCTAGCTGTTGCGAAGATACAACTCCTAAATTTGCAGGCCGTCAGGGCATGCTGAGGGTCGTAGTTTTACAACCGTTGGAGAAGTACAAGTTGGAGACCACTGGTCTAGATTATATGAAATTTGACATTCATCCAAAAATCTTTTTGGTCCATGATCATTATTATTTTTGGAAAAACAAAATTTTTTCTCTAAATTAGGATAAATTGACACTTTGTAGCCACGTGAGGATTAGACGGCAATTACTGAGAAGAAAACAGATAGGTGAGTAGTAGACTCGTCTAATCAACAAGCGTGGGTTGTGTTAACACTTTCTGTCAGTCAAGGGCAAATGCTTTAAGCTGCTGAAAAAAAAATCCATATATCATTGGCGAGTACTTATAAACAAGGCCTCCGAGCCTCACAGGGCACATCATAAAATAACTGTTTATCTGTGAGATCCATTGCGGGGAACAGGGTCAAGTGTTAGCATTTTATGGATTGAAGCCAAAGTATATGAAACGTGCTCTCCATCGTCTATGTATACAGCAAAAGTCCACAAACTTCTCGGACTACATCTCCGATTATCTGCTTTTCCAAATTTTTAAACTGCCCTTCACATTTCGACAAGTCAAACCACTCAACAAATGTTTATGTTGACCCAAAACAAGTCCACGTCCATTTTAACCCAGAACCATCACAAAGTCTAAAGCAGAGGTCCAACCCACGACTCTCCGGCTGTTGCCAAACTACAACTTCTAGCATGCCCTGACAGCTGCAGGCTGGGAGTTGTAGTTTACTAACAATTGGAGAACCATGGGTTGGACCACTGCTTTAGGCTCTGTGATGGTTCTGGGTTAAAATAAACTTGGACTTATTTTGGATGGACATCAAATTTTTGTAATTTTTTTCCGACCATGATGATTTTAACCCATAAATCCCTACTCCAGGCCTCATAATGGGTTAGGGTTAACCATAACCAGATCTTGTGCATTTAGGATGCTATATTATTTACTTCAATCCATTCAATATTCCATTGAAAATATTTGAATGACAATTCAGTTCGAGAGTCAAAAAGTTCTTTGTCCAAATAAAAAAAT
The DNA here is from genome assembly GCF_050947455.1 of Rhinoderma darwinii. Classification (NCBI taxonomy): domain Eukaryota; kingdom Metazoa; phylum Chordata; class Amphibia; order Anura; family Rhinodermatidae; genus Rhinoderma; species Rhinoderma darwinii. The sequence goes on along the minus strand of NC_134689.1, from coordinate 9,893,795 downwards.
TCCATGTGCTTGTAAATGTTTCCATTTTCTTAGCCTGGACAGTATTTGACCTGTTAAGGCTTATTCACACATACGCGATAATCAGCCGTGTGATGGCCAATTTTGTAACGGCCATCACCCTGCTGCATTAAAATCAATGTTCTTCTATGGGGCTATTCACACGGCCGCTGTTTTAATGGACTGTGTGAATGGCCCGTAAAAAAATTGGACGTGTCCTATTTTTGCCCATTTTCAAGGATCCCGTAATAGACCCAAGTAATCTGTGAAATCGGGTCCCACACGGATGCAAATTGGCCGTTTTTCACAGCTGATTTGACACCCGTTCATGTGAATAAGCTCTAAGAGTAGCAGTTTGTGCTCTAGAGCTGCTGTTCCTACTATCACTGGGAACAGGACGTCTATAGTCAGCCATTTTGGAAAGTATGGAAAACTCATTTTGGTCAAACGGTCACCCAACCTATATACATACAAATATAAAAACACTGTGGCTGTTTCTGTTGTAGGGTCAATGTAGCTGGCCACCCTAGGGTACACCGTTCTGGGGCACTTTGGCTCTATTCTGGGGACAATTTGGCTCTATTATGGGAGCACCTTGGCTCTGTAGCACTTCTTCTTCCACATACCGTGTGTCATTTATATTATTGATGCCTTCTTCTGTAGAAGAGGGACCCTTGGGCCGCTTAAAGCCCAAGGACCTGTGCACCACTATAGATATGTCCCTGACGACAACTCCTCTACTTCGATGATTCACAGGCTATACAGGCTTCCATAAACAGCAGTAGCAGGAGAATTGATTTTCCTCTTCGCTCCCTTACCAAAGTACACTCACAATAAATACAGTATAGAAGACGAAAACCAAAAACTTTTAAAACTGTATCAGATCTTTGAAGGTCACGCAACATCTCCAACTTGGAAAGATTTGCTTGCCGGCCCCAAAGCGCGTTGTGTGTTGTTTCTGCAAAGTAAACAGACGTAATATCGATCGCCCCCTTCAACAGGGTGTAACGAACTAAGCTGAGTAAACAAGGGGTAATCCGGCCCGTTATCTGCGGGTCATTCGGGAGCTCACATCTTTAGTACTGATGCATTTTATTTCCAGCCTCTTTCCCTTGAATCCCATAGAAAATAATTCTAAATCAAGACGGAGGGGAATAGCCGATATTGGCAAATAAATCTGAGATGTTAATCCGTGGCATTATACACCTGTAACGTGCCCTGCGGCCCAGACAATTTTTGATAATCTGCATTCAGCCTTCGACTTGGAATGTGATTATTGTAATTGACATTAAACAGGAACATGATGTTATTATTAAGGGAACATCGGGCATGAGCCGTGTGTGTGCAGAATGAGCGCGGGGCCGGAGTACCAGCAGGGCATTGCATTATGCTGTGCCGGGGCATTGTGTCTCCGGAGATGCTGTAATGTCTGGATAAGTGAAAGTCATGAATGAGATGTCACCTTGATGTGATAGGAAAACAACTCCTAAGAGGGACTGGCTGCCATCAATTAACATTTCCTGACTTGCCTGTAGATACGACGCAGGCGCTGCTGGTGATAGAGATATTCATATTTTTCTGGCTTTTATGGGATTGGGGGGAGAGGGTGGCAGGGGCAAAAAATCCAGACGGAGACAGAGACTCTGCTTGAGGGGGAGGGGATAGAAGCGGATGGCAAAAGACTCTGTGAGGGGGCAAGGACATCGAAGACAAAAGTTGGAAGAGGCTCTGTTAGGGGAGGGGGCAAAGAAGGTCGAAGGGGTACTGCATAGAAAAGGAGGGACATGAGGTGTCAAGAGCACTGGGAGAGTCGGGGTGCAGATGGAGACAGATGATCTGTTAGGGGAGGGAGGACAGAGGCAGGTGGCAGCGGCTCTGCGTGTGTGTGGGTGGAGGGCCACATGTGCTAGGGGCTCTGTGTGTGTGTGTGGACAGGGGGCCACAGGGGCCATGGGCTCTGTGTGTGGGTGGTGTGGCAAAGGTGCCAGTGGCTCTGAGCAAGGTTGGGGACATTGAATACAAAAGTGGGCATTGGCTCTGCAAGGTGAGGGGGTACAGAAGGTGGTAGAGGTACTGTGGTTGGCATGGAATTGCGGTTGGAGAAGGTACCAGGGGTTGGTTAAAGGAATGGGCCCCATAATGGTATGCGCCTGTTCCTCTAATCTAGATGAAACTTTATGGGATTTGTTGTGTCTGATTTTCGAAGGTGGGAGGCAGTGTGCCCCTTTTTATTACACTTGCAACTGAAACCCATATGGCAGTACCCCTAGAACTGCCTTGATGGCAGCCCTGTGGGAACAGGTTTGGACTGGCACACCAGAGAACCAGAGAAACATCGGGTGGGCCCAGACTCCCAGAATATAATGAGCCCCAAAGTTCCAGCAGAAGACATCCCCATTTGGAGGTGACTTTGGGGCCCCTAGGGTCTATTTCTAATGGATTGGTTCACAGATAACCTATTATTTGCATGTAATTATAAGTGGGCTTGCACATGTATAGTATAGATGAAGCGTGGCCCCAGAATCACTCCATCTGATGGCCGAAAAATCCTGGTCTGATATTGGCTGGAATGTCTTTATCTCAGAGGAGTTGCTTGATGCTCTTGGACCTCAATCTGCGCCCATCAAAGCTTTATCTGGGTCTGCACCTCACTGATAACCTAACATGTGCCGCATGTGATCAGATAGGATCTACAATATATGCTGCAGGTATTCAGCATACCAGGGGTCCTCAACTGGTGGTCCTCTGTCTGAACCCGGACCGTGGACATCAGTTGCCCATACCGGTGATGTCACTGGGTGCTGGTGCCTAACTCATGAACTTTCTTGTTAATATCTATTTTTGAATTTATGGGGAAAATGTTCTACTTAAAGAAGTTCTCTGCTTTTGACGATAACTTTTTTTATAAAAGGATGCCCCAAAAAGTAGTTTCTTCTATTGAGAGCTCTAGCAATCAGCTGCAATCAGTAGGGGAACTCAGGAGCAAGTGTTCAATTTCTCTGCAGCGCCACCACAGGGGAAATTAAGCATTACACAGCTCTCATTGAAATTAACATGTCGGGTCCTCCAGTGCAAGAGATACAATGTAACCATTGACTCTACACTCCAGCTAATGGATGAAGGTCCCAAATAAGGGACCCCCTCTATTAAGGATGCCCTAGTAGGGTATTTGAAAAAGGGTTTTCTAAACTAAGAAGCACTGAAACTATGCCGGCAAAGAAAGTGTTAATAATGATTTAAGGTTGGGATTATTAGCTGTAAAAAAGAAGAAAGAGGGGGGAAAACAATGGCTAATGATCACTTTATCTCCCCACTGAATTATGTATGTCTTTTCTAACTGTGCGTCCCAGTCTTTATCTCTCACCCAAGCAAGAAGATTAGATCTTGTATCTTCCTCGCAGCCAAAGAAGAGGGAACGAGGGATGGCGATGAATTCTAATAGATGAAAGTTTCAAGGATCGGATGGATCGGGAGAAGGAGGAGAACTACAGGAGTCCGATACGGAGAAGGATTGTGGGGTAACCAGTCAAATATTATCTTCGTTCCGTCTATTACAATGTAAACTGGGCAGCTACTGGTTACATCTCATGAATAAAATTCCCGAAACACTATAGGCACTCCGCTGTTATCAACAATCTTGAATGGGATAATCGCCAGGGGGTGCTAAAAATATATCTGCCCCATCATTACTACTAGATAGCAACAAAAAGTTTAGACGAGTTTGATATTTGTAGCCAGTATGTGAGGTTCTCGAAAAGGAGTCAGAAGCATTATGTTAGCCATGCGAGACATGCCATAACCCCCCCCCCCCCCTTTGTAAGACATTCAGAATTTACATTTTGCTATAATGCTCTCTGGACAACAACCAGATGGCACAATAACCATTGGCAATCCTATATTTACAGCTAGCCAAATACCTTTCCCTAAAACACTCAAATTGTTGCTACAGGTGCATTTTAGATGTAGTATTCCATGTTTTTTTCATCTGTGACATGGACTGCCATAGTAAAAGCATTCAAATTTTTTCCATCCGTGACACTGGATGATTTTTTTCCACCTGTGATCCACTCAACCCAGTGTATCAACTAGGAATCCCTTCCCTCCCTACCTTCACTAGACATTCCTAGGTCTATAGTTAATAAAGTTTATAGTGAAAACCACCTTAAGGTTCTAGACAAACTCATAAAGCCCCTCCCCCCTCAAAAAAAAAACCCACTAAAAATGAAAATATATATATGATTTTTTTCTTTACTAATTGGGTCGGTTGGCCAGATTTAGCAAAACTCCACCAAAGCAAAAGGACATCTTTAATCTAAGACTCACTTCCTTTCATCTATTTTCAGTGCTGAGAGACTCCAATAAGTGATATCAGCAGCTCCTCTTAAAGTGCTGCATGTGTATAAGCTACTGAATGGGTGACAATCTAGGGGTATGTGGACTCACTGGGCCGCTCCGCCACAGCGGAGAGGCAGCTGGCCAAGTCACAGTTTATGCACAAGAGTACATGAGATAGTCCGGACAGTGGCAGAAGCTTTGGCACAGATGGGACTAGACGTGGCAGGTAGCGGCAGACGTGGCGGATGATATCAGGAGTGGCAGATGACACCAGACATGGTGTATAACAGTAGACGTGGCAGATGACATAACACGTCTCCAACGCTAGAAAGGCTCAGGAACAAAACACAACACGGGATACAGGTAGCAGGGCACAGGAACACTGGGAGCAGGAAACAACTAAGGGACCATTTGCAATACAAACATAAGTAGACAACCACAACGCTCAGGCAAGGAGGGAAGGGGCAGGGCCATTTATATAGTCCGGGATGATCAGGGATATATTAGGGAATTTTTACCAGGTGCGCACGCTGGCCCTTTAAGGCCGGGACCGAGCGCGCGTGCACCCTAACATTAAGAGCAGGGCTGGACAACTGCAAGTGCCGGTGTCTCCTAGGAGGGAGATGCTGGCAGGATGCCAGCGGTCTGTGGTCGCGGCCGTCGCCAGGTAAGGAACGGCGGCGGTCCGCTACCACGGCCATGACAATGGGTAAGAGGCCCTTTAAAAAAGTGGCCTATATGATTGCTCCTACTAATAAATTAAATAGGTTGTCCAGGTTTAGTACAATGGGTGTGATTTTTTTTCCAGAAACAGCACCACCCTTGTCCATAGGCTAAGTGTGGTATTGCAGGTTATCATTTAGGTCAATAGCCTTTAAGTCAGGAGCATAATTGACTGACATAAAAATCAGCACTTTTTGATAAAATAAGATTTGCTTTAACCCCTTCCTGATGATTGTACGGGCATAGCAGCTGTGCCCAGCCAATCACCGCAGAAGTGCCGCTGTGATTGACAGATCTGCTCCATGTGTATTGTTTTCTGCTGTAACTGACTTTGTTAGTTTATATTTGTACCCCCTACGGATCCTCTGCCTGATCCTCCACTATTGATTAGAAAATCTTTAGACTGTCCCTGTTTGTCGGCTGCTACTATGACCTTCTGCTCGATACATTTTTATGTTTTTTATTCATTTATTTGTTATTTTGTTTTTTTTTTGTTCACACTTAGGATTCTTTGGATGTATAAAAAAAGGAAAATGGACCCAGGGCTGGGCGGCATTTTGTGCTGCTTTCTGCAAAATTTGCTATTTAATTAGCTTAAAAAATGTTAATCAATACGGTGAGATTTTCCCAGCTGGGGTGAGAGGGAAAGTTAGTGCAGCGCGCTAAAAGCTTCTGCTGTGGTATTGCTTATCACCTAAATAATGTGCTAAATTAGAGCAAAGCCATAAAATGAATGACCCATTAGGACAAAAATAATACTAAGGCTGCTGAAAATGGAAAAAAAATAGTAAACACTTTGGTATACCGAGCCCCCAGAAGACTAAGGGGCTAGGAGTTGTAGCTAGGCTTTTTTCCACCCGGGGAAAATACTCAGTTCGCTACATTTGTCCTGTGTCAAAATACCCTTGGCAAGGTATAATGGCTCGAGGAGCCCCACTGGTGCCCAGAACCCAGGGCACATGCCTGCCAGACCCCCCTATTTATGGCCCTGTGCCTAGGAATGCTAAAATATCCCCCTGGGGCATAGCTATAAGAACTCTGCTAATATTATAAATGGCACATGGTAGATGAGGGGGTGTTACGCCGCTGGTGATGCTCAAGACCGCAATACCAGACAATCGCTGTCACATGGGTGAAGCACGCATCAACACTGACAGAAAACAAAAGGCACAAGTACTCACCAGTGGATGAGCAGAACCGAGCACCGAAGGCAATAGAAGATGGAGACGATGCATAAATGGAGTGGATGGCAGATGAATAGCATGCAAGTAGTTAACAGATGAATAGACCGTGAACAAGATTAAACAGCACTCATTGACCCTATCTGAATACTATCCCACAGCAGGGTAAGACAACAGCTTTGCAGCAGAGCAAACGCACAGGAAAGACAAACAAACATTGGAACCACTATCCAAAAACTAGATCTCTCAGAGGACCAACAGGTCCCACAGTACAAATATACACATAGACAAGAACAAAGACACCAACAAGAATCTGGAAATAGTTTATCAGAAACAGTATAACCAGCAGCTGAGTAAAAAAGTCTTCTACCCTAATAAACTAGGCAAAGCTAAATGATGACCAAATCCAGGCTCAGACCAAAGACATTGCCTATCAATGCCCAAACAGAGAGATAACAGAAATCACTGCTAATTGTAACAGAGGGCCTGTTACAGATTTTATATTGGGGCCCACGAGCTTCAAGTTAAACCTCTGGTATCCACTGCTGCTATGGGGACCATGGAATTGGGGAAGGGAAAAAAAATTAGGAGGCCTTAAAAGGGATATCTCATAAAGACAACCCATTTCCATGTGTCCTATAAGGACATATGGACATCAGGGAAAATAGTCCAATGTTGGGGACATCTTCTGTTAACCAGATTAGAAAGCCGCTATCCAAGAGAGCCCAGCTTCCCTGTCCCGGTATGGCAGTGACTTAAAACAGCACCTCTATAGGTGGCAATATTTTGGCCCAAAACCCCTCAGCAGAACATATCATGGTAGCAACTTGATAAGTATGGCTCTTAACATAACACAGGTTGTCTAAGAAAGACAAGTTCTTAAGTCTAGGACTTGAGTTCCAAGGGCAGTGTCGAAACCCAGACTTTTTTGTTCCCGTTAATATATAGTTAAGTTTTGATTCCATGCTGAGTCCTTTTTTAACTGAAAGATAATAAGTTCCCTTTGTGATGTGAGCAATGTCATCTGCATTCTCTTCAAAGCAGATTTGGTTCTAAATATTATTTTACTACCGCAGGCATGTCAAGGTGACGGGAGGCAATGACGGTGCCGGCACAATATCCCTTGATATTGCTGGAAGGAATAAGTTGTGTGAGGAGATTAAGTCTATAAGTAGGATTTTATTTATACATAGTTTATGCAGAAGCAAAGTATTAATCCTCCAGAGCAATGTCTGCTGGAAGTTGTGGATGGGACCGGAGGGATGAAGGAGGGAGAAGAGGGAACCAGGCAGTAGACAGGCCACACTGGTCAATCTCTCTTCATGGTTCCAGTGGCATCAGGATCATCATCACATTTGCACCGTAGGAAGATGGTCACTAGGGGTGTTACAATCGATTGGCCAGGTTCAATATTTCTAGCCAATTAAAATGATTCATGTTTTGGAAAATCAATGGAGAATAGAATTTTTTAAGGCTTGCCCTTCTCTAGTGCCCAGACATGGTCAGATTTATTGGACCACTTCAGTGATGGAGCCATGTGTAGGAGGTTAATGAGCACTCCTGATGACCATGCATAGGGAGATATTGATCTCTTCTGATGACCATGTATAGGGAGATATTGATCTCTTCTGATGACCATGTATAGGGAGATATTGATCTCTTCTGATGACCATGTATAGGGAGATATTGATCACTTCTGATGACCATGTATAGGGAGATATTGATCTCTTCTGATGACCATGTATAGGGAGATATTGATCTCTTCTGATGACCATGTATAGGGAGATATTGATCTCTTCTGATGACCATGTATAGAGAGATATTGATCTCTTCTGATGACCATGTATAGGGAGATATTGATCTCTTCTGATGACCATGTATAGGGAGATATTGAACTCTTCTGATGACCATGTATAGGGAGATATTGAACTCTTCTGATGACCATGTATAAGGAGATATTGAGAACTCCTGTTGACCATGTATAGGGAATATTGAATACTCCTGATGACCATGTATAGGGAATATTGAGCACTCCTGATGACCATGTATAGGGAATATTGAGAACTCCTGATGACCATGTATAGGGAATATTGAGCACTCCTGATGACCATGTATAGGGAGATATTAAGTACTTTTGATGACCATGTATAGCGACATATTGAGCACTCCTGATGACCATGTATAGGGAATATTGAGCACTTCTGATGACCATGTATAGGGAATATTGAGCACTCCTGATGACCATGTATAGGGAATATTGAGAACTCCTGATGACCATGTATAGGGAATATTGAGCACTCCTGATGACCATGTATAGGGAATATTGAGCACTCCTGATGACCATGTATAGGGAATATTGAGAACTCCTGATGACCATGTATAGGGAGATATTAAGTACTTTTGATGACCATGTATAGCGACATATTGAGCACTCCTGATGACCATGTATAGGGAATATTGAGCACTTCTGATGACCATGTATAGGGAATATTGAGCACTCCTGATGACCATGTATAGGGAATATTGAGAACTCCTGATGACCATGTATAGGGAATATTGAGCACTCCTGATGACCATGTATAGGGAGATATTAAGTACTTTTGATGACCATGTATAGCGACATATTGAGCACTCCTGATGACCATGTATAGGCAATATTGAACACTTCTGATGACCATGTATAGGGAATATTGAGCACTCCTGATGACCATGTATAGGGAGATATTGAGTACTTTTGATGACCATGTATAGGGGAATATTCATCACTTCTGCTGACCATGTATAGGGAATATTGAGCACTTCTGAATACCATATATAGGGAATATTGATCACTTCTGCTGACTATGTATAGGGAATATTGAGCACTTCTGAATACCATATATAGGGAATATTGAGCACTTCTGCTGACTATGTATAGGGAATATTGAGCACTCCTGATGACCATGTATAGGGGAATATTCAGCACTCCTGATGACCATGTATAGGGGAATATTCAGCACTCCTGATGACCATGTATAGGGGAATATTCAGCACTCCTGATGACCATGTATAGGGGAATATTCAGCACTCCTGATGACATGTATAAGGAGATATTGAGTACTAGTGATGACTACGTATAGGAAGATATTGAGCTTTTCTGATGTCTATGTATAGGCAGGTATTGACCACTTCTGATGACTACGTATGGGGAGATATTGAGCACTCCCGATAACCATGTATAGGGAGATATTGATCTCTTCTGATGACCATGTATAGAGGATATTGAGAACTCCAGATGACCATGTATAGGGAGATATTGATCTCTTCTGATGACCATGTATAGAGGATGTTGAGCACTTCTGATGACCATGTATAGAGGATGTTGAGCACTTCTGATGACCATGTATAGGGGAATATCGAGCACTACTGATGGCCAGAACCGTTAAATATCTATTTTCGATTGACCGATGAGATATTTTCTAGGAGATAAAGGAGGATCTGATCCTTGCTAAACCGACTAGATCTAGTGGTTTGAGCGTTGAAAGACTTTTCAATGACCATGAGTACCAGCGAGACATCATCTAGTCTATGGCTTACAAGATATGCCAAATTAGATCATACAGATGTAGCCGTCTTTACCTTGACTTGTAACGCATTGAATAAACAGTGGCTAGATCTCTTATCTTGACTTTTTCAATGGCTTTTGTTGTGTGATATCACGCTGCAGCAAGTTATCAGAATCAAGTTAAAGATGGCTACATCGGTATATGTTTATTCTTCCCTCAAACCAATTCTAATAATAATAATCTTTATTTATTTATATAGCGCCAACATATTCCTGAGCGCTTTACAATCATAAGGTACTGGGAGGGGTGACCCAATAGGTGCAAAATTGGCAAGATCCCAACCCAGAAGACATTGAAAATGGTAGAGATGCAATAGTAACAGATTACATATCATCAGACTGGGGTTCCTTGTGCCCACCAGAGAAGATGATTCTGAGGGTCCACACTCTATCCAGGTCTATGTGCAGGTCCACTTTTAATTTTATATTATCTCAGTGGCTAGCACGGTATCCTTGAGATTTTTTTCATTCTACTGAAGCTGAATTCAAAGTGGAATGGGGGGAGGAAACCTCCAGCTCACCAGTCCAACGCCTGACACCTTGGCCTCGCTCGGATCTCCGCGACGGTCCACGGCAAACAATAGAAATGGCGCTGAAATATCCACCTAATACTGCCTTGATGCCCATATGCACCTGACATCGAATTTTTAAACCTTTTGATACAATAAAATTGGGAATACGTTCCTTTTTAACAACATACCTGCAGCGCTGGATCAACTTTCTTCACACCTGAATTCAAAGTGCCCAATATATAATAATTCAAGCTAAATCAAATTCTCATTTTCCTAAAAAAAAAAAAAAAATCCTAATCGGGTGAAAATAAGATATTTATCAGAAACATTGAGGGTTTTATTGGAATAAACCAGTAGATATTAATCCTCAATTTGTCTTCTTCTGTCAAGTTCCTAAAAATTTCTATTGAGTTTTGTAGTATCCAAAGTAGTTGGGTGGCAACCAAGACGGCCTCCATTACATGGATCTTTTCTATGTTGCTGTTTGTCACTTTTTGGACATTTTTTGGTTGTTTCAATAGAACTATTAATGTCTTTTTGTGTCTCCTGTGATGATCTTTAACAGAACACGGAGTTCCATGATGCACAATTATATCTGTAGGAATCCTACGAGGATTTCTGACTTCCTTCTGTCTCCGGTTATGGTACACCAAGATAAAGGAACATCTACTGTACTTTGGAGTTGACTAACAAGAGCCTAAGTGGCCCTCCTGTTCTTCACCCTTATCCCCCTTATGGAGGTTGGATTTTTCCTGGTTAGGTGCCTGTGGAGTAGCGACTAATTGGTAGAAGGAGCGCTGCTGAGGAGGTTAGGCAGGAATGTGGCGATGATACCAATGAGTAGGTCAGGATACCAAGGCAAGATACCCAAGATACCAGAAAGGTAATAAAAGATGGGCAGATGAACCAGGGAATATCCAAGATGTATCAAGAAGATGGAGGAGGATACCAGGAGAAAATCTGAAGGAGCAAGACAGGACATAACCAAGATCTGGAAAGTACAATACAGTGAGGTACACAAACCTGAGGTTCAGGCAACATCCGAACAATCACAATAACGCTCAGGCAATGATGGAAGGGGCAGGGCCCTTCTTATAGTCCAGGGTGAGTACAGGCTAATAACATATTAAATTCATGAGCGCGCGCTGGCCCTATAAGGCCGGGCACGAGTGTGCGTGCACACCCTACTGGACACCGCAGAATGAAGCGGAAGTGAGCGCTGGCATCTCCTGAGTAGGAGATGCGGGCCAGAGCTCACAGATCCATGACTGTGGCAGTCGGGAGGTGAGTAATCCCGGTGGCCCGTGGCCATGGGTGTTATAACTTGGACATTCTAGAACTTTTGTTGATTCTTTTTTTGGTCCTGTTTCTTATTCCTTATGGTTACTATATGTTGGTTAAACACAGTTGGCACAGATGTTGGGATAATACACAATAAATTGTGAGTTTCCTGTTTTACCAGTTTGGACAAGGTCCCTGGCAATAAAGTAAGATCCATAGCAAAAAGTTTGCTGAGTCCAATATAGAAGATTTGTACTGAACATTCAAGACCAAGTCCTACGCTCAACCCATCCAACATCTTTGGGATAAACTTGAACGTCAACTGGGAACCAGACCCAATTACCCAACATCATTCCCTGACCTCACTTGGATGGACCAGAGTCTTGGCAGTCCAATCTGGTGGAAAACCTCCCCAGAAGGGTGGACGATGTTATAGCAACATTGGCCATCTCAATGCCAACATTTTCATGTGGAGGTGATGTTCGGGTAGGGGCGGGGGTGCAGATATTTTTTTAATGTATCTCTTGCTGCTCTCCTGGAGCAGATTTACACTTTTAACATTTTGTCTTGAATGGCGGTAATTGAATTTCGTGGGTTGTGTCATTGTTTGTTTTCTGCTCGCTCTTTGAGTCAGTGCAGGGGGTGGGCGACATTCGGGGAGATTGTTTTTGCAGATCTGTTTTCTTACCTGTAATTTGCAATTACTGAGGTTTCCTCCGAGCACAAACTGTTCGGACTTTATATGAAATGAGATGACAGACGATGTTAGATTCCTTCAGAGGAGAATTTGTTCACTTGATTTTACATTCAGATTAAACAATGGGTCTCCGTCATTCATTGCCTGTAGGGCGGGGGCAGGGGCTGATCTATGGCGCTCCATACAAACGCTGTCCATGGTGCTGATGTCTTCCACTGCTGAAATGCTTCATTATTATCACTGTTCTCCATGTCTTAGGTTCTCAAAAGGTGTTATGTGTACCCCAGGGGTGACCTTCATGTCTCTACGGGGTATTTGCACCGTATCCATTGTTTTCTTTTATAAGCGCGTATGATCATAGACTTTGGGGTACTTCGGAGATTTGCTTCAGTAGGGGGTACTTGGCTTAGAAACATGGAGAAACACTGCTTTATATAGTCAGCGCCAACATTGTTACATATGGTAGGAAGAAAATAGACAGTCAAGTGCAACCTAGCTTCAGATGCAGCAGAGCTGAGTTGGTCAGATGCCACAGGACACAGTTAGAACAACCCACGGTGATGTTGCGATTAGTGTTTTCTGTGTTTTTATTTTATTGAGGTGTAGCAGAGCTGAACTTGTCATTTATGGGGCAGCATTGCTTGTGCATCGTAGCACCCGTTTGTGTTGAGGTAATGTAGTAGGATTTCCTGCAGTCCTATGTAAAACTACGGAAGCACATCGCAAAATCTTGAGGGGTTGAGCCACATATTAAATTCAGCTTGCCTACATCTGAATATTGATTTAAAGTGCAGAAATAATAGGGAATTGGTATAAATAATGGGTGAAATAGTATAACGGGATGAACCAACCTCATTCTGAGATGAGCTATTGCAGTAGGTTTACCTGAGGTTCTGTGTGACCCTACAGATTCCACATGACAAAATCATGATGAAGAACTGCGCCACATGACAAACTCAAATCTACTACATATAAAAAACCCAGTTCTGCTGTAGGATAGCAAATAAGCTCATGAGCTCCCTCTAGAGGTGGCTGCAGGTAGGCAGAATATGATCATGTAATACCCTATGAGGAGGATTTGGAGCTCTGTACCAGAAAAAAAGAGCTTAGACTGTTACAAAGATATATTAAGAAAGTAAAAAGCAGAGAATTTTGGATCTATTTAGATTAAAAAGCAAAATGGCATTCATACGTGGATGCAGATGTAGCAGAGCTGAGTTTGTCAGATGAAGCAGTAGCAGTGCTGAAAGAATCTTTTCCAACAACCTGTGCATTTGATATGTTATCTCCAGGTACACTAACCTCATCATCTCAACTCAGAGAGTAATCACAGTGCACAAATGATCTGGCTCCAAAAGGTCAAATGACGTATTTAGCTCTGCTACATTTTTATTACCCAACCATTTAGATATTTTTATTAGGTCTCATGGAGAAAGCAGTCATATCGATCTATGTCCTCAGATTTTTTTTAAATATAACTCATTTCATAGGTAACCCATGAAAAAACTTTTTTTTTTTTTTAGGGGGGGGACGGGACACCAGGGGGTATACAAATCATGGAAACATGAACGGTGAATTAACCTGTACTGTTATGGAAGGTTTTCTTTCTTGTTTGAAGCTCCCCTGAGGATAGGAGGATCACAAGGTGTCTCACTGCTGGGGAAACCTCACTACAAGTGTTTAATTTACCTGCAGTGCCCCCACAGGTGAAACGAAGCATTACACAGTTCTCATTGGAATCAATGGGCAGTCTGACTTTCATATGGCCGTGCTGGGTCCTCCAGAGCAACAGTCTCTGTAACTGCTGTCCGCTTTTATAGTTGGTTGGGGAACCCCTATGGGGCAGGAATGGCGGCCATATATGGTTGAATTATGTCCTTTCATATATGACTTGTGAAAGAGAATATTATATGTGATATTATTATATTCAGGCAAAACTTCTAGGATTTCTCTATATAGTCTCCTCCTGATTTAATGATTGATTGATTGATTGATTGATTGGCTTTCTTTTAATCCTTTATGAAAACACTGGAAGAACTGATACACTGTTTTATGCCTAATGCAGGGCCTTAGAGGGCGGAGCATGACACAGGGATTTTTTTAATTTATGTGTCATGCACCGCCCCTTCAGCCCCTGCATTATGCATAACACAGTGAACCTCATTTATCACCACTGCCTAATAGAAAAACTGTCCTAGTTTCCTACGATCAGACTACACACCGTTTGTAGGTATGCCTAGGAGCTGTGTACACAAAACGGAAGTAGTTATTTAATCAAGAATATTTCCAGAGTTGCTACATTTTATATTTTAGATGCATTTAGGCCAAAAAATATATCAGTTGCAAAAGTCTACACACCCTCTAAATGACCTCAAGTCACAAACCACAGGATCCTGACAATAAGGACACTTGACTTCTATTATCTCTTGGCCTATAAACCTTCAGAATGGCATTTCTATTCTACATTCTCAGCTATTGTAGAATAAACCTCCAGAGCCACATGTCTGAGTTAGGCATTACTCAAAATCATGCTGAGACGTAATAATATAGTATCATGTGGACTCAAATAAAATGGAACAGACCGTAGGACTTGTGTGTATGTGGGTCTAGCAGAAAATCGATGCGCTGGCCAAGCAAAGACCCAGGGGTCTGCATGCAAAGGAGGCGCCATGCCGACCTTTTCTGATTAGTATGTTGATATTTTCTATACACCGTTCTCCATGCTTGCTTGACAGCAGCAATTATGACAATATTTTCCATATTTCTCTGTTGTTTATAGGAGAGGACTGTATATATAGGATTAGGAAGATATCAGTGGTGTAGCTATAGAGGGTGTACATAGAAATGTATACACTCAATGCTGCCCAATATGACAACCCTCCCCCCCTACTTCTGCAGTCGGGGGATGTTACCCAGAATTTAACCTGTGAAAGTACAAGAGCAAAAAAAGGAAGAGCAAATGTAGAAATTTTCAGGGTCCATCCCACTTGATTACTAAAGGACAGGTGGTGGTCTAAAGTGCATTAGAGGTTAATGAGAATAGATCCCAGGTGGTCTAGGGTCACTTAGTAGTTAATGATCATTTCCAAGGTGGTCTAAGGTCACTTAGGGGGTTAATGATAATATTCCTGGTGGCCTAGGTAGTAAAATGGCATTATTAGCATCCCTGTTTATCTAGGGTAGTGCAGAGGTGAATTATAATATCCCTGGTGGTCTAGGGTAAAGAAATAGTTATTAGCATTTCCTAGTCATTTAAAGTATTCAAGTGGTTAATGATAGCAGGATGGTGGTCTAGGGTAGTAAAGTGGTTAATGACAGCATCCCTGGTGGTCTATGGTAGTAAAGTGGTTAATGACAGCATCCCTGGTAGTCTAGGCTAGTTAAGTGGTTGATGACAGCATCCCTTGTGGTTTACGGTAGTAAAGTGGTTAATGAAAGGATCCCTGTTAGTCTAGGGTAGTAAAGTGGTTAATGACAGCATCCCTGGTGGTCTATGGTAGTAAAGTGGTTAATGACAGCATCCCTGGTAGTCTAGGCTAGTTAAGTGGTTGATGACAGCATCCCTTGTGGTCTATGGTAGTAAAGTGGTTAATGAAAGGATCCCTGTTAGTCTAGGGTAGTAAAGTGGTTAATGACAGCATCCCTGGTGGTATAGGGTAGTAAAGTGGTTAATGAAAGCATCCCTGGTGTTATATGGTAGTAAAGTGGTTAATGACAGCATCTATGGTTGTCTAGGGCAGTAAAGTGGTTAATGAAAGGATCCCTGGTGGTCTAGGGTAGTAAAGTGGTTAATGAAAGGATCCCTGTTAGTCTAGGGTAGTAAAGTGGTTAATGACAGCATCTATGGTGGTCTTGGATTGTAAAGTGGTTAATGACAGCATCCCTGGTGGTCTAGGGAAGTTAAGTGGTTAATACAGCATCCCTGGTGGTGTAGGGTAGTAAAGTAGTTAATGACAGCATCTCTGGTGGTCTAGGGTAGTTACGTGGTAATATGACAGCATCCCTGGTGGTCTAGGGTAGTTAAGTGGTAATATGACAGCATCCCTGGTGCTGTAGGGTAGTTAAGTGGTAATATGACAGCATCCCTGGTGGTCTAGGGTAGTTAAGTGGTAACATGACAGTATCCCTGGTGGTCTAGGGTAGTTAACTGTTTAATGACAGCACCCCTGGTTGTCCAGGGCAGTCAAGTGGTTAATAACAGCATCTATGGTGGTCTAGGATAGTTAAGTGGTTAAAGGGGTTTTCCTGCTGCTGACAACTGATGACCTTTCCACCGGATAGGTCATCAGTACATGATCTGTGGGGGTCCGACACCCTGGCCCCGCACAGATCCGCTGGTCCGGTGCCTCCGTGCACGGGACGTACAAGCCAAGAGCAGTTAGCTCTGGCCACGGAATAACGGCCGAGCTGCAGTACTGTATTCAAGTGAATAGGAGCGGACCTACAGTTCTGCAGCACGGCCGCTGTGCTATGTACGGAGCCAACTGCTTCCGGGCTCCATACATAGCATTATGTGCCACAACATCCAGTGCCCGCAGGCCACCGGAGCGGCTTATCCGTGGATAGGTCATCAGTTGTCAAAAGGTGGACAACCCCTTTAATGACAATATCCCTGCTGGCATGGGGAAGTGCAGTGGTTTAGGACACCATCCCTGGTGGTCTAGGGTAGTGAAGGGGCTAGTTTATACCTAGTGGTCCAGTGGGTTACTCACCTCTCCAGGCTCCATTATTGTTCCTGCTATCTGGGACAGGAAGCTGGACGTGATGGCCTGATCACGGTCATTGTCCTCTTCCTGCCTGCACTGATCATAGAAAACAAGGCAGCTGTGATTTACCAACAGCACACAATTCTATATCATTAAAAAAAATCTCCTACCATTTTACATATACAGCTTCTATGCAAACCCATGTGTTTCCATGTTTACAGACTACGAACCCTGTTTGTTTCTGATCCTGCAGTCATGCTCCCCCTCTTCTACTCTCTGTAGTTTAGCAAGAAAAAGAGTCACAGGGAGTGGAGTAACACACAGGGTTTGTTTGTAGTCTGTAACCATGAGACATATAGGTCTGCAGTGGAGCTGTATACACAAAACGAAAGAAGACTATTTGCAAAGTTGCTTCATTTTTTATTCTAGATGCATTGGAGCAATACAATTGGTTTCAAAAGTATTCACACCCTTTAAAAGTTCAAATAGTTTCTTCGTTTTCCCAGAATATCGCTGCGTTGCCCCGCTTCTCGCACGTGTGATGTATGAAGGACAGGCCAGGAATATCAGACAGACAAGCCCAGGGGTCAATAGATTTTTGAAGCAAAGCAAAGAGACAAGATTAGAAAATTCAGTCCTGAGGGACACCAATAGACAGTCTGGTCCTGCTGCCTGAGAAATGACTTGTGATATAAAGCATATGTTATAGAGTGTGAGATACATGCCCCAGTCTCGTCCTATAACAACCTGCCAGTCAGGGAAACCCGTGATGGACTGGAGATGCTCGCAGGAGACTCCTTATGAGAACATATTATGTAGTCAAGAATCTTGAGCTAATGAACATCAATGGACTATGGGTGGCTGGATGACTTGTGAAGGACTAAATCTAGGGTTACTACTATTAATAGCCACCGTTGTTCGCTCTTGTGTCAGTCTTCACTGTCGTTATGGAATTTTATTCATGAAATACGATGATCAGGAGAAACTGTGCTACAGGTTCTGCCCAGTTATTAGATTGTTTAATAATGTCTGGCAGTGCCTATGACCAAAAGAAGACAGATAAAAAGCTTTATTTTAGGGTATAGGGTAACACAAAGTATAGGCCAGTAAAGATGGCCCCAAAGAATTGAATGCGGGCTCACAAGTAACAGACATATTGCCCACATTTCTAGAGCCATATGATAATAATGCATAAATAGGACCTAGTTATATGGCCAACGTGACCCCAGCAGCAGCCAAGAAGGTCTTCCTGCCTTCTAAGTACCAGATCTGTAGTGTCAACCTCAAACCCTGTGGCTCTTGCACCATTTAATCTGCAGTCATCCGTTACTCCACTCTCTTTGCTCCCTCTTCTTGATTGCCTACAGACAATAGGAAAGGGGCAGATGGAATTGATAGAGAATTAGTCTTGATAGAGAAAAAAATAATCTTCTACCGTTTTGGTGTATACAGCTCCTGTGCAGAGCTATGTGTCTCCAGGTCAAAGATTTTAAACAGATCCTGCTTCATGTGCTACTCCACTCCGTCTTTTCCTCTTCTTGACAACCTACATACAGTAGAAGAAGGGACAGATGGAAGAGATTAACACTTTAATGCAGGATCAGACTACACACTAGGTTTGTTTGTAGTCTGTCACCATGGTGACATATAGATCTCCATAATAGCTGTATATACCAAACGGCATAGGATTTTTAATCAAGACTGTTGGCAATGTTGATTAATCTTCTAATTTGGATGCATTGGAGTGATAAGCAATACTTGGTTGCAAAAGTCTACACACCCTTTAACACCCTGACAGGCTAGACTGAGGCTATTTCTCAGCATCCGTAATTGTGCGCTCAGTCATAATCCTCATACAGGTTTATATTATATAGAATAACATTCTCTCTACCAGAAATGTCACCAGTGTCCCAGGTCAACCATCAGTCAATTACACCTTGTACAAATGGCTTATACGATGCCATCCATCACGGGAGTGTGAAGACTTCAGTTGTATTTCAGTAAATCATTACTTCTCATCTAAAAACTGAGAAATGACCTGGAATCTCAGAATTATGAGCAGTAGTTTTGTTTTGATAAAATACAGTTGTAGCAGAGCTGAGTTTGTCAATGTAGAAGAGCTGTAAATGTAATATGGCACAATAAACTATCATATCGTGATGTGTTATCAGTGACTTTCCCTAGGACTGCCGAAAAACCTCTAAGGCCGGGTTCCCACAGGTCAGATAAAAATCACGCAGCGTATCCGACCTAGAACCCGCAGCACCTTCCGTCCGAAAAATCGTACCACATTGTTTTTTCTCCGCAACGTGGCCATGAAATACTAGATCTCATTCACTTTGCTGCTACTGTAAATGCTGCGGAATTTCCACACACAATTCCATTGTGGGAATTCCGCAACGTTTGCGGGAACCCAGCCTTAAAGGATCCCCAGCCCTTATTGGGGCTCATGTACAGCAGTTATCTCATTATCTTCTCTCCCGCTGGTGGTTGTAGTTTATAATCATTCTGTCCTTGCTGTAATGGAGGTTCTCCATACACTGGGCTTGTGGTGGGCTTATGCTTATTCTCAGCAGCCAATCTGAAAAAGCAGAGCTGCAATGTAAAACATGGGAGAGGAAAATAACAGTAGTAGGAACCCCTAATGAGACAGGAGGTGGATTTTAGACTACCTCAGACTCCAATAGACAATGCAGATAAGCTGGAGTCACTGATCTTAACTGCGCCTTAATAGAGCAGACAAAAATAAGGCTTGAATGTAGAGCAGAAGATCGGGAGACCGGACAGCACCACTAGGTAGTGGATAGGGAAGGATTTTTGTATCATTTTGGCCCGATCCCCTTCCATATTTAACTATAGTTTAGAGCCACTTCAGTATGTGACCAGTAGGGGGCACACTATACAGAACATTGACACCATAAACCCTTAGGGTATGTTCACACGGCCAAATTACGGACGTAATTCGGGCGATTTACGCCTGGAATTACGTCCGAAATTACGGCTTGAAAGCGTTGACAAACATCTGCCCATTGAAAGCAATGGGCTGACGTTTGTCTGTTCACACGAGGCGTATATTTACGCGTCGCTGTTAAAAGACGGCGCGTAAATAGACGCCCGCGCCAAAGAAGTGTCATGTCACTTCTTCAGACGTAAATGGAGCCGTTTTCCATGGACTCAATGGAAAACCAGCTCCAGTTACGTCCGTAATGGACGCGGCGTTCAAGCGCCTGCGCATGCCGTTACGGCTGAAATGACGGGGCTGTTTTCTCCTGAAAACAGCCCCTGTAATTTCGGCCGTTACGGACGCTGCCGTGTGAACATACCCTAATAATTGCTTCTAAGTCTTTCCATGACTCATTGATGGCCTACCTAAGGATAGACCATCAATGTCAAATCCTTTCAACCACCCCATGACCTGAGTGAAGAGTTGGGTGGTCCCTCTACACCAATGATCTGCAATTTGTAGCTCTCCAGGTGTTGGAAAAACGACAACTCCCAACATGCCCTGACAGTCCCAGGCTGGAAGTTGAAGTTTCACAACAGCTGGTGGGCCATAGGTTGCCCACCACTGCTCTTCTGGGTAGGGTGGACTAATGGTGGACCTTATGCATAGAGCAAAGGAGTATTTACTTTCTGGCCGTATCTATTTTCTCGAAAACCCAACATGAAAAAGACTCAGCGCCTAAAAATATCGCAACACGTCAGAGCAGCAGATGGGAAGATCTTTTTTTATTCACCACAATCTACTCCCGAAATGTTAATAGAAAGTGACAAGTGCACTTTAAGATCTGAAAATGGAATGAAATCTTAAGTCGAGTCGCCGAACCATCTCCCCTAAAATCCAGAGCGTTCCCGAGGCAGACATATGAGGTTGACCTCCCGAGGCTCGTGCTGCAGTCACATTTCTTCACATTCATCGACGTCTTTAATCAACCCAAAAAAATGAAAGACAAATACGGGGGAACCAGGTAATTGGGATGGAAATGAAGAGCACGCCGGGGAATGTTAATTAATGATATATCTCGATAATCACAAGGGGCAGCGAGAAGGACATCACAAGGAGACCATCTCATCTGATTCCTCTATTGGCTGAACATCAATTTTGCATGTGAACATTACCGAGAGGTGGAAAAAACTTAAACTTTTTGAAAAAAAAAAGTTTCGACAGAACCTTTTTTGAAACAGGACTTAAAGGGATCGCAAGAGGACTCATTTGATCTGGCATCCCATAGACGAAAAGTTCTGATAATCAGGCACTAATTCCGACACACCACTGCCAGTTCACCTGGAGGCATACAACACTGGCCAGATGATGAGAGTTGTGTATTTTATATTAGTATTTTATTCTGTATGGCAGTCTTCCTAGAGGTTTTCTAGCCAACTTGGACAGCCCGATCTTCGATTATACCCACTCTGGCATCTCCTGATCACCTGATCGTCATGGGTCTGACTTCTCTAATCACTGCCGATCAGCTGTTAATAAGCTCTGTGCTGCCGCTCATTTTCCCCACAGTGACCTCTGCAGGGTAAAAATGGTGTTACATGCTGGCCATTCAAATGAATAGGCAACCAGGTAATACAGGGTATCATTGAGTCCGCCAGAATAGGACATTTGCAGTAGCTATTGGTTCTGGCTCATAGAGTAGCCCTCTGCTCAGGACTCTATGATTTCCATAGGCCCTAATAGGCATCCCACTTAAAGTGCAGGTGGAGGGCTGGTGTCCGCACTAGGCAAACCTAGGCCCATGCAGAGCCACGTGGTTACATGGCCCATAGTAATCAGAGGAAATATTCTCTATGCTTGTCAAGCCCCAGGAGGGGGAAAAAGAGGCCCGGATTTGTGCCCCTTCAGCCCCTTAAGGCCCAGGAGATTTTGTGATTTTTTTCAATTTCGTTTTTACTCCCCGCCTTCCAAGAGCCATAAAATTTTACTTTTTCTGTCAACATAGCCGTATGAGGACTTGTGTTTTGCGGGACAAGTTGTATTTTTTTAATGGAATCATTTAATGTACCCTATAATGTACTGAAAAACGTGTAAAACATTTTGGGTGGGGTGTGATAGGAAAAAACAGAAATATCCCTGTTGTTTTTTGGGTTTTGATTTTATGACATGCACCATGTAGTCTATTGATATGATAACTTTATTCTGTGGGTCAATATGATTACGATGCTCCCAAACTTTTATAGGTTTTTTTAAGTTTTACTACTTTTGCAAAAAAAAACAACATTTGTTTTAAAAATAGTTTTGTGTTGCCGTATTCTGGGGGATTGCATTCCTGTGGGGCACGCTGTCATTTTTACTTGTACTATTTTAGGGTAAATACAACTTTTTGATCACTTTTATAAAACATTTTTGGGAGTTTTGTTGTTGTTCTTTTTTACGGCGTTCACCGTGTCGGATAAATATCATTATATTGTAATAGTTTGGACTTTTACGGACACGGTGATACTAATTCTATTTCTTTTTTTCATTGTTATTTAATGGGAAAAAGGGTAAATGTTTTTAAAACTTTAATTTTTATTTTTTTTTGCATATTGTTAAAAACTTTATCAAACTTACATTTACATTCTTTTTAATTCCCACAAGGAGAGTTGACCCTTTGATCACGGGTACAATAATTCTACTTTTAACCATCTACTTTTAACCACAGCATCTAAGTGGTATAAAGTCCGGCATTGAAATTATCTTTAATCCTGGCCATTAAAGCGAGGTGTCAGCTGTAATACACAGTTGACACCTGCAGCGTATAGATCGGGCTTAGCCCATCCACCTGCTCCATACACCGCCCCTCTCTCTATGATGTACTCGTACATCATGCTGTGGGAAGGGGTTAAACATGAGACATTTCAGAAGATGTTATAGGATTAAAGGAACTGCAGTGCTCGGGCGAGACCTGGACCCCTTTGGGTTCCGTTGGCTTCACAATTTTGCCATCTTTTTAGTAGTTGGTGAAGGTCTTGGATCAGGGACTCTGAACTAATAACAATTTCTGGAATATTTAATTACATAAGATATTTAAAGGTATACACACCCATTAAGGGCCTCAGTCTGCAGTCAACCATAGTAGCTCTAATGAAGAGTTGACCTTAGGGTATGATCAGACGTGGCATATTTCTTCCGCCACTGTCCGCATCAATGCCGCACAAAATCTGCGTTGCAGATTCTGTTGCGGCTCTGCCTAAAATGGGCATTAATTTTATGCGGACTAGCCGTTGCGTATTGAGGTGAAAGTTCTTCCCTTCTCTGTACCAGTGCAGGATAGAGAGAAGGGACAGCACTTTCCCTAGTGAAAGTAAAAGAATTTCATACTTACCGGCCGTTGTCTTGGTGACGCGTCCCTCTTTCGGCATCCAGCCCGACCTCCCTGGATTACGCGGCAGTCCATGTGACCGCTGCAGCCTGTGATTGGCCTGTGATTGGCTGCAGCCTGTGATTGGCCTGTGATTGGCTGCAGCCGTCACTTAGACTGAAACGTCATCCTGGGAAGCCGGACTGGAGACAGAAGCAGGGAGTTCTCGGTAAGTATGAACTTCTATTTTTTTGACAGGTTGCTGTATATTGGGATCGGTAGTCACTATCCAGGGTGCAGAAACAGTTACTGCCGATCGCTTAACTCTTTCAGCACCCTGGACAGTGACTATTTACAGACGTCTCCTAGCAACGCTCCCGTCATTACGGGAGCCCCATTGACTTCCTCAGTCTGGCTGTAGACCTAGAAATACATAGGTCCAGCCAGAATGAAGAAATGTCATGTTAAAAAACCAATACGCTCCGCAGCACACATAACATGTGCATGACAGCTGCGGACTTCATTGCGGAAATTTGAATCTCCATTGAAGTCAATGGAGAAATTCCGCCATGAGTCCGCCACTGCTCCGCAACAGACAGAGCATGCTGCGGACACCAAATTCCACACCGCAGCCTATGCTCCGCAGCGGAATTTTCCACAACGTGTGCACGAACCTCACTAAAAAGCTGTGGAAAGCAATGGAGAAAATGTCTGCTGCAGATTTCCAGAGCAATTCCGCCACGTCTGGCCATGCCTTTATAGTCTGTAGTTAACAACTCTCATCATTGTCATTATTAACATTAGGTAAAGATTTGTGGTTATAACTTAGACCCTGTTGAAATATTCCTTATATTTTGTAGTACAGAAGTGGAATGGATATCTAATGTCTTCAGAATGGCATTTCTATCCAAGCACAGCAGTAAGGAAATATTTATATTGTGTTTATTGCGGAATTTTATGACTACAATATTAAATATGTTGAGTTTTATGCCGAACACAGAACGATGAATATTATAGGACCTCCATTTTTAAATGCAACTCGTCTCATAAAACGGGGTCATTTCTTACCCGGGTTGGAGGGGGGGGGGGGTGTTTTATAGACAAGGAGAATTTTAAATTTGGCATAACTCCTCTCAAACAGTGAAACAAACTGCACAAAGGACATGGAACGATTACAAATATGTCCTCACCCTTCATCATCACAGGAGTAGACAGGTCACTGCCCACCATAAGGTCAGCACACTCTCCTCCTGAAATATTCTGTGCTGCTGGAGAACCTGTTCCTTTGACTATGTAACTCGCAGGCTGTGATCTCCTACGTGTTTCCGTTCCCCTCATCACATCATGACATTGCCTCTCTCATCTGCAGCCCTGTCCTCACTAACACATGAATGGACCGGTCACTGCCTCCCACAAGATCAGTATACTCCTCTCCTGCTGCTGCTGCTGCTGAGATAATTCCTGTGATTTGATTGGCTCGCATTTTACAGACACATGTGAACATACGCTTAACAACCTCCAGGAGACATAGAGAATGCATTGGTTGCTAATAACTCTATATGACCTCTATGTACAGGCAGATACATAGAGGTCACATCAGCCAACCCCTCACTGTATATATCACCCCTCCTCACTGTATATATAACCCCCTCCTTACTGTATATATATATATATATATATATCACCTCCTCATCACTGTATATATATATATATCATCACCTCCTCATCACTGTATATATATCACCCCTCCTCACTGTATATATAACCCCCTCCTTACTGTATATATATATCACCTCCTCATCACTGTATATATATATCACCTCCTCATCACTGTATATATATCACCCCCTCCTCACTGTATATATATATATATATATATATATATATATATATATATATATATCATCACCTCCTCACTATATATAGATATATCACCTCCTCATCACTATATATAGATATATCACCTCCTCATCACTGTATATATATCACCCCCTCCTCACTGTATATATATATATATATATCACCACCTCCCCACTATATATAGATATATCACCCCCTCCTCACTATATATATATCTCACCTCCTCCTCACTGCATATATATCACCCCCTCCTCACTGTATATATATCACCCCCTCCCCACTATATATATATCACCTCCTCATTACTGTATATATATATCACCCCCTCCTCACTGTATATATATCACCCCCTCCCCACTATATATATATATATCACCCCCTCCCCACTATATATATATCACCCCCTCCTCACTGTATATATATCACCCCCTCCCCACTATATATATATCACCCCCTCCTCACTGTATATATATCACCCCCTCCCCACTATATATATATATCACCCCCTCCTCACTGTATATATATATATCACCACCTCCCCACTATATATAGATATATCACCCCCTCCTCACTATATATATATCACCTCCTCATTACTGTATATATATATCACCCCCTCCTCACTGTATATATATCACCCCCTCCCCACTATATATATATATCACCCCCTCCTCACTGTATATATATATATATATCACCACCTCCCCACTATATATAGATATATCACCCCCTCCTCACTATATATATATCTCACCTCCTCCTCACTGCATATATATCACCCCCTCCTCACTGTATATATATATCACCCCCTCCTCACTGTATATATATATCACCCCCTCCCCACTATATATATATCACCCCCTCCTCACTGTATATATATCACCCCCTCCCCACTATATATATATCACCTCCTCATTACTGTATATATATATATCACCCCCTCCCCACTATATATATATATATCACCCCCTCCTCACTGTATATATATATCACCCCCTCCCCACTATATATATATCACCCCCTCCTCACTGTATATATATCACCCCCTCCTCACTGTATATATATCACCCCCTCCCCACTATATATATATATCACCCCCTCCTCACTGTATATATATCACCCCCTCCCCACTATATATATATCACCTCCTCATTACTGTATATATATATATCACCCCCTCCTCACTGTATATATATATCACCACCTCCCCACTATATATAGATATATCACCCCTCCTCACTATATATATATATCTCACCCCCTCCTCACTATATATATATATATCTCACCCCCTCCTCACTATATATAGATATATCACCCCCTCCTCACTATATATAGATATATCACCCCCTCCTCACTATATATATATATATCACCCCCTCCTCACTATATATAGATATATCACCCCCTCCTCACTATATATATATATATCACCCCCTCCTCACTGTATATATATCACCCCCTCCTCACTATATATATATAATTTCAATTTATTTTTATTTATATTTATTTCTGTATTCGGTTATTAATATATATTTTTTTATTTTCATACTTATTATATCTATGGATTTATTTTAAACATATTTACGTATCATTTTATTTCTTTATTGTACTTATTAGTTTATTTTTTACATTTATTTGATCAATTCCTAGAATTTTTGATATTTATTTATTTACTCATCAATGTTTTTATTTGACATATTTCAATGTATCAATTTATTTTTATTTTATTTGTATGTTTATTTATTGTACGGGGGAAACACTTAAATACCTCTCGTTGTTTCCATGTCTATATCAATATTGAGACGACACGACTTGCATTCTCCTATCGGTTCCATTATATTTATGCAAACTTGCAATAAAGCCGAAACGCCGCTCGCTACTCTGTAACCACAAGAGAAGCAGATTGTATTTTGGAAAAAGAAAGCACAGAAGCCTAATGTCTCTCCGGCGGGCGATGATTCAAATTGAAAGTAAGATAAATGCAGCAGACGATCTTAGTAGCCATGAATATTGCTGGATGTGCAGGAAGACAAATGGCCTAATGATGCTTTGGTTATGGGTCCGTAGGAAACTTAACAATGACAAATCTGTGCAGAGCTCGACCAGCGCTCCTCGCACCGCTGTATGCAAGCAACGCTCCCCTGTCGTCATTATCTACAGAAGGGCCCACCGACATCCTTCAGTCATGAACAAAGATGTTCTACCTTCTCAAAGGAAACCTGGGCGATAATTTCTCTCCGCTGCACTTCTTTAATCTAAATCTTTCATATTTTTTCTGATACAGAGCTCCAAATCCCCTGCAAAGACATAGAACTAATGATACAATTCTAGCTGCTTGCAGCCACCACTAGAGGGAGCTTAAGAGCAGACTCTTCTATCATTGAATTGAATCTATAAACAGTAAAGCAAAATATCAATTGACATTATCAGACATAGGTGGGTCTTCACACCGATGGTGTTTGGCCACGTTCAGACGTGGCGGAATTGTTGTTGAATTCCGCAGTGGACAGTCCGCAGTGGAATTCTGCAGCAGCCTTTTTTTACATTTATTTCTTTACATTTTTAGGAAACTTAGTGCAGACGTTGCGGAAAATAACTGTGTGGACCATAGGCAGCGGTGCGGAATTTTCCCTTTTGTTCTGTTGCGGAGAAGAAGCGGAATTTCACTGCAGATTTCAGACTTTGCAATGTAAAACCTGAAATCTGTGGCCAGTCCGCTGTTTTTTCCGCAACGTCTCAATTACCTGTCAAATATGCAAATGTTGGTGCAGATTCGTTGAGTAATTGCCCTAAATCTGCACCAACATTTGCAGCGGAAAAATTCTGCCATGTCTGAACGTGTCCTTTAAAAGAGTCATTTTTGCAGAAAGCAAACCGGGGTGCCCAGTTCTTTCGGTATTTGGCATGAGAGTGATACTCAAGATGCGAGAGCTCCTCCATTCTCGCAAGCTGGACTCCCTCTCTAGGCCAGTGGCTTATAGGCGGCGCACCCTCGGTCTTCCAATACAGCGGAATCAGAGATTTGGCGGCAGCAAAGAGTTGTAGCTCCTTGGGGGCCCCCCTAGGGAATGTCGGCCACAGATTTAGGAACACTGCTCGTGGGGTAATAATCCCAGGGAGTCTTGTACCCCCTAGAGGTCAGTTTGTATGAGGATTCTTGTCATTTAATACATCGAGAGGTCCCAAGGGAGTTTTTAAAAATCGCCTCGGTGTCTTTGCCAGAAAAAGTTCAGTTCCACCTCCCAAGATTTAAGAAAGGAGGGCCGTACCCATGAATTCATCTTCATGAGACTGTTAGGGTATGTTCACACGGCGGGGGTCCGTAACGGTTGAAATTACGGGGATGTTTTCAGGCTGAAACATCCCCGTAATTTCAGCCGTACCGGCATGTGCAGGCGCTTGAACGCCGCGTCAATTACGGCCGTAATTGGCGCTGCTATTCATTGGAGTCAATGAATAACGGCTCCAATTACGGCCAAAGAAGTGACAGGTCACTTCTTTGACGCGGGCGTCTATTTACGCGCCGTCATTTGACAGCGGCGCGTAAATATACGCCTCGTGTGAACAGACAAACGTCTGCCCATTGCTTTCAATGGGCAGATGTTTGTCAGCGCTATTGAGGCGCTATTTTCGGGCGTAATTCGGGGCAAAAACGCCCGATTTACGTCCGTAAATAGGCCGTGTGAACATACCCTCATTTGTATAGTGTAATAAGCTTCTTAGGTGGTTGGCGAAGGAGGTGGGTTTTTTCTAACCAAGATGGCGGGCGGGTGAGTGGTCCCTGCTCAAGCGCTCCCAGGTAACACCGTCTGAGGTGAAAGTAAGAGAGAAAATTAAGGTTCGAGAATCCAGGCTGATATCTCAATTCCGAGAGGGTAGGAACGGCCCCGTCAGTCAGTATGAAATTGTATGTGCCGCAGGAGGGGCCGGAGAGTCAACAAGTCTTCCAGTTTGTGACTGCACAAGGTCTCGGAACCGCCATCATGGGAGACGGAATTTGGTGCAGGGATTTAATCCCCTCGCCCTTTGCCCACGTTTGGACTGTGGATGCAGACTGTCCTGGAATGGCCTTTTCAGGGTGCAATGCCCTTACGGGTGGTCTTGTGGTGTGTAAGCGGGTGTGCCTGCAGTCACCACTAGGGGGCGCATGAGAGCTTAACTGTTTATACATTCAATTCCATGATAAGAAGCAGAGGTAGGAGAGTTGCTAGACAGAAAAGGGGCTGCATTGGGTTTGTCAAGCCACAGAAGGGAGGTTAGGGGGATGCCTACGGTGGCCTCCTCCACGGGAAACCCAAGTCTACCCGAAGAATGATCATGCCACTCAGTTATCCTGCCTAGTTGTATGGAGCGCTAGTAAGATATATAAAAATAAAAACACTGAATTAAAGGGGTTGTCCACTTTCGTTTTTTATTAGAAGGACCCCTGAAATTATGCTGATTACAAGGTTTTCTGCTGCTGGGGACCATAGCGATCAGATGTAGTCCATTGGGGAAATAGACAGCAAGTGTTCAATTTCCCTACAGCGCCACCACAGGAGATATGAAGCATTACAAGGTTCCCATTGAAATGAATGGACTGTCCATGTGACCCACGAACGTACTGGGTCCTCCAGAGAGGGAGACGCTCTTTGTAGCTGTTCTAGACTCTGGCTAATTGATGGTGATCCGGACAGGGGAACCGGCTCTTTTAACTAAGAATTCATTAATAGGGTGCTTTAAAACAATTTTTCTAAACCAGATGACCCCCTTTAAGAGTTTTACTCCACTTTTCAAAAAAAAAATAAAAAATTACAAAACATTAGGGTAATGTCAAGTAATTTTGCAAGTTTCCTTTCACATTTCCTTCTCCATTCACAGCCAGAGCTGCATTCAGAATACTAATAAGACATAACCAGAACTAAATGATTACAGTGACTCACATAACTGCTGGATGCAGGTAATCAGAAATTGTAAATGGCAGCTTTGGAAGTGAATGGAGAAGCCACCCCAATATAACTCAAAATCAATACAAAATAAGTAAAACATACGGCAGCTTGAACTGAGCTATTCCCATAGGTCACATGACTATCTACTGGGTGCAGGTAATTACAATCTTTGAAAGCAGCTTTGGAAGGGAATGGAGGGAAAAAATACAATACAACTTAAAATCAAGACAAAATAAGTCAAACATAGCTAGAACCGAGCTATTACAATAGGAAACATCATCTACAGGGTGCAGGCAAGCTGACATTTTTAAGGCAGCTTTGGATGTGAATGGAGAAGAAACTAAGTATACCTTAAAATCAATACAAAATAAGTAATGTATTGAATATACTGAATATTGGCCTGCTACTATGTACTATAGGTGTAAAGTGAAATGTGAAAATGTGTCTTTCTGTGCCCTTCTGGACTGTATCATGGTAATCTATTTTGGGCATTGGCACTAGACATTGGTCGTTTTGTCATTGAAAAACATCCTGCCGGCAGTGGCACTTGTGTGAAAATGAAACAATGAGTGTTTAGGAAGGTATAGTGTATTTGGGGAGCAGATGGTGATTTTTATATGAGGTTCATTAGTCCTTCTGTTGACTTGACCAGCTCACTCCATCCATGAAGTTAACATTGGCATCATGGTTGGAAGAAGTATCAGCTCATCGTCTACTTTAGTGGCGCCTTCAAAATGAGTTGCAGCCTTTTCCAATAATCAAGCAATGTAGTGTACTGTTGCTCAATTACTTATCTAGCTTAACATTTAATCCTATGCTCCAGTTGCAACCAAAGCTGCATTCAATTTCTGCTGGTTTCCTTTAAGATGAGAGGTTCACCTTTCTCTACAACTTCCATTGGTTCACTCTACCAAGACTCTCTTGCTCTATACCAGGAGTCTCCAACCTGTGGCTTTCCAGCTGTTGCAAAACTACAACTCCCAGCATGCCCTGACATCCTACAGCTGTGACAGAATCCTGGGACTTGTAGTTTTACTATAGCTGGAGAGCTACAGGTTTGGGACGACTGCCCTGTACAATCATCTGATGTATTAAAAAAAAAACTTCAATTACTCACAATTGCTGTAGAATGTTGCTAAATTTTTAGGGGAGTGTCTGTCAGCAGAGTGTTGACAGATTTCAAGTGGTTGTCAGCAGATTCTGGAATGTAGTTCTGCATGTGATTATGATATTACTCAAGATCAGTACAAGATAAATGAAGCAAAGTATTTGTAAAATACTCAATTTGTCATGCAGATTTAATACAGTGAAGCTGTTCTGAGGAGGGGGACGTGGGCGGAGCATGACACAGGGTTTCAAAGACAGTTAACACAATGTATCAGTTTTTCTGGACTATTCCTTTAAATAGAGTTCAAATGCTACATGTTGAAACATATGTTCATTCTAACGTCGGCTCCTATAGATTTGTATGTCTCGATATGTAGGACGGTCTAGGGCCGGCTTATGTCTGATACACTCTTCATTAATAGTCTGCCTGTTTATGAAGAATAAAGCCAGAATTCCAAAAACATACAAGATCATCCCAGTCATGTGACTGCAGATTGTGGGTATGAGGCTACATTTTCATATTTGGAACGTGTTACCAGATGAGTTTGGCTTTAGAGATGAGAACACAGATGGCCAAATAAAGACAGTCTGGGGTCTGTGGTTTGGTTCACTTGTTTAAATTTACAGTAATGAAAACACGAAATGTTCTCCAGACAGAAAATACGTTTAACTCATTCTAGAATAAGACGACAATGAATGCTGGGAAATAATAAAGAGGAATTCCACCTCGAGACTCAATGGGAAAACCCATCAACATGCTCGAAAACCCAAAGCTATCCAAGCAAGCTTGAAGGAGCCTTCAATCGGAGGGAAGCCAAGTTCAGTAGACCCCATGGATGACATTTCTTGACATGTCTCAGTGATAGAGCGAGAAACCCTTTTAAATTTCCCATGTGTTCCAAGAATACATTTTCGGCATCACAAAACAATCACCACCAGTGTCCACCACCGCCACCACCACCACCACCACTTTGAAGCATCTTGAGAAGGTAAAGTGGATCAATGGATCCCACCACCTGCATGGTCCATCAGAAATTAAGATTTGGTAGACCAGATGACATCTTCCAATCTTCAACTGTGCAGTTTTGGTGAGCCTGTGTCTATTATAGCCTTATGTTTATGTTCTTAGTGGTGGAACCTAGTATGGTCCTCTACTTCTGGATCTACTACAAGGTTCGTTCTGCTGCGTGCTCACAGATTGTCTTCTGTAGACCACTGGTTCTACTATTCCTTCTTCTCGGACTTCTCTGATTCTTGGCCACTGGATGTTTTTGGTGTTGCACACCATTGCTTTATTCCAGGAGATCAGAAGATACTCAAGCCACCTCATCCATGTTTAAAGACACTCAGATCACGTACATTCCTTGTTGTGGTGTTCGGTCTGAACAATATTGGAACCTCCTGACCATGTCTGATGCTTTTATGAATTGAGCTGCCGCCACAAAATTGGCGGTTTAGATATTTGCATGAAGAAGCAGGTAGACTTATAGAGGAGGACACTTACTGTAGGTCTTCTTGACGTTCTCCTTTAAACACCACCGACCTCATTGCCAGCTCAGTTTAATCCATACATAATAAAATAGGCCTCGTCCACGTCAGCCA
Source organism: Rhinoderma darwinii (assembly GCF_050947455.1). Classification (NCBI taxonomy): domain Eukaryota; kingdom Metazoa; phylum Chordata; class Amphibia; order Anura; family Rhinodermatidae; genus Rhinoderma; species Rhinoderma darwinii. The sequence goes on along the minus strand of NC_134689.1, from coordinate 9,860,969 downwards.
TCTGTTACTGGTAAATATGATGGCTCTGCCCAAACGCTATCCATCCTTGTTCCAAAATGAGAAAAACAATTGTTGGTGGCAGCCATGTAAACATTATGTCCCAGGCATCCTCAATAATGTATAACAGCCGGAGGGAAACGGGACGCGGCGGGAATAACAGGTGTACGACAACATTACGGTTGGCTCTCAATAATGTTCTGGGCCCATGTAATAATGAAATTCCGATCCCTATAATTTATAGCTTAGCAGGCCATAAACGTCCAGATGCCTCACCATCAGTCAATGTATGTGACCATCCTCGGAGCCACCTCTACCCTGGTGATGCTTCCGGCACATTGTGATATCATTAAAGTATTGATTTATTCATTCAGAGCCCCCTATATAACCACATGTCCCCAGTTTCTGCTTAATCGAAAATCTGTAGGCAACTCAGGCAGCTGCTTTGGGTCGAAGAGTGAGGGGTTGGCCATCTCAATGGGTGCTTTAAACCTGCGTAGGGTTCAGCTCCTTAGAAGGCATCACAATTTTTGCAAATAAGAGAGAGGGGTTGTCCCAGGGGTTGTCCTTATATAAGGAATAGAAAGGGAACAAGAGGCAACAAATGACCAGATTGATATGAACCATGATTAGGAGGGAGTCCCCATTACATTTTTGGGCATAAGCCACCCATGATGACACAATCTTATTAAACGTTGACGTTGTGTAACGGTTGTGATGGTTTTTATCCTGAAGCTCTGTAATTTCTTATTCAATCTTCTCGTTCTTCCTGTTGCTTGAGTAGGAGGGACCAAAACAAGTCTGTGCACCGTATAGAGGCAGTCTGTTGTAGAGGCAAATCAGGAAATCAAGCGATTGTCAACCTGATCTAACACATCCTACAGCTAAAGACGCAAGAGGAGGAGGGGCTGTAAGGAGAAATGCTAGTTATAATGTACACACCACTGTGGTGGGGTTGCGTGTAGGACATGTAGGTCCCTAGAATGCTGGATTTGGTTGATATGGTCTCTGTGGTGGTCACTGGTTGTTTTCTGGATATTTGTTACTCTTTTGTAGCATTGTTTATAGCTTTATATTGTTAGGACTTTTTCTTTTGTAGATGACAGACATATCTTATCTTTCTAGCTGACCAGTCAGTTGGAATTTTTGATAAAAATTGAGGAGGATGTCAGTCCAAAGTGGCCCCATTGTCTTGGGCAGTATGAACTTCCTCAAGACTCCTCCTCTTAGAGGAACTGTTCATTCTTCTCTTCTCTATGGGACATTCATCGGGTCTTCCTATCCTGGAATAGTGGAAGGTGATGAGTGGACCATGCCAATTTTGATTTGAACTAAAAGGAACCTTATCCTCAAAGATGACCTATGGTTGGTCACATTAATCTATTAGCTTTTTCCAATGACAGTGCCACTGTTTTCCACAGGTTGTTTCTGGTATTACAGCTTAACCGCATTCATGTGCTGTAATACAAGACGCAACCTATGGACAAGAGTGGCACTGTTCAGGTTTTCTCCCCCTTTACTTCTAATCTCCCCCTTTACCCCTTTAACAACTTTACCATGCCCTAAAAGTATGCAAATCCCTTAAGGCCCTGTTCACACAGTGTTTTTTGCAGGCAGAAAAATCTGCCTCAAAATTCTGGCAGGAATTTAGAGGCAGATTTTGACCCGTCTGCACTCTCTTTGCCGTGTTTACTGCTGCGTTTTTCACCCACGGCCAATGAGCGCCGCAGGCAAAAAAACGCAGCGAAAACCACTTTCTCTGCCTCCCATTGATGTCAATGGGAGGTCAGAGATGGAAACGCCCGAAGAAAGGGCATGACGCTTCTGTTTCCCGCGAGCGTTTTCAATCAATGGGAGGCGTTTTTGTCCGTTTTTTGGCGCGGTTTAAAAAATGAGACAAAAAAACCTCTGTGTGAACAGGGCCTAAAGGTTTTTTTTCCGACCCTGAAGACTATATCTTTACACACTCATAAACACACCCTTAAAATATGTCTCCATTCCTGCGCCACATTGTGCTGACGCATTTTGAAATGCTACATCGCATCGTGTGAGTATGGCAGCCAATTGCAGTCACATGACTAAAAGAAGATGATGTCACTATGAATGACGTCACTGTGGCAAGTGATAGACTGGCTTTGGTCATGTGACACGATGCAGATTTTGCATTGGGAACCAGGAGCTTCAAGTTGCAATGTAGATAGTGGAGACTCAAGGAAGAAAGTAAAACAGACAAATTTTCTTGGCAGCCGCGGACCAGGTTCTAAACGCCATGAGTTTCAGCCAATGTGTCCAAATGAGAATAATTCCCCTAATTAGCATTGCTGGACATAATAGCGCAGCTCGGCCTGAGCCAGAATCTGCCTGAATGTAACACGTGTTCCAGCCTTCAGGTCCGCGCTCGGCCTCTTGTTGAGGAATAATTGACCTTTTCAGGCTGGTGAGAGCGCTCCGCGCTGCTGTATTCACTTCAGCCCCAACATGTGCTGCCCAGGACAAGATATATCCTGCCTGTCACAATATATTAGCGCTGAAGTTTCTACAACTGACCATGCCTCTAGAATGAAAATTAATACTAATAGTTTCTGGGAATTCTTAATTTCTTGTTACTCCCTGGTACTTGCTGAAGTTAACTGCTACAACACAACTGCAGCCGGAAGACGGTGTAATGAAATAACTGGGGTAGATGGTCCAGATCCTGCGCAAGAAAAGAGGAAAAAAGTCAATGTTCATAATGTCCGAGAATATAACTACTATATCACTGCCCCTATATACAAGACTATAACTACTATATCACTGCCCCTATATACAAGACTATAACTACTATAATACTGCTCCTATATACAAGAATATAACTACTATAATACTGCTCCCTATATACAAGAATATAACTACTATAATACTGCTCCCTATGTACAAGAATATAACTACTATAATACTGCTCCTATATACAAGAATATAACTACTATAGTACTGCCCACTATATACAAGAATATAACTACTATAATACTGCCCCTATATACAAGAATATAACTACTATAATACTGACCCCTATATACAAGAATATAACTACTATAATACTGCCCCTATATACAAGAATATAACTACTATATCACTGCCCCTATATACAAGACTATAACTACTATAATACTGCCCCTATATACAAGAATATAACTATTATAATACTGCTCCCTATATACAAGAATATAACTACTATAATACTGACCCCTATATACAAGAATATAACTACTATAATACTGCCCCTATATACAAGAATATAACTACTATAATACTGCCCCTATATACAAGACTATAACTACTATAATACTGCCCCTATATACAAGAATATAACTACTATAATACTGCTCCTATATACAATAATATAACTACTATAATACTGCCCATATATACAAGAATATAACTACTATAATACTGCTCCTATATACAAGAATATAACTACTATAATACTGCCCCTATATACAAGAATATAACGACTATAATACTGCCCCCTATGTACAAGAATATAACTACTATAATACTGCTCCTATATACAAGAATATAACCACTATAATACTGCCCCCTATATACAAGAATATAACTACTATAATACTGCCCCCTATATACAAGACTATAACTACTATAATACTGCTCCCTATGTACAAGAATATAACTACTACAATACTGCCCCCTATATACAAGAATATAATTACTATAATACTGCCCCCTATATACAAGACTATAACTACTATAATACTGCTCCCTATGTAAAAGAATATAACTACTATAATACTGCCCCTATATACAAGAATATAACTACTATAATACTGTTCCCTACATACAAGACTATAACTACTATAATACTGCTCCCTATGTACAAGAATATAACTACTATAATACTGCTCCTATATACAAGAATATAACTACTACAATACTGCCCCCTATATACAAGAATATAACTACTATAATACTGCTCCTATATACAAGAATATAACTACTATAATACTGCTCCTATATACAAGAATATAACTACTATAAGGCTGGGTTCACACGTGGCGGAATTTCACTTAAATTCCGCTGCGGACACTCCGCAGCGTTAATCCGCAGCGGAGCCGTTTCTCCATTGACTTCCACTTTAATTTAGCAGTGTTCGTTTAGACGATGCGTAAAATTCCGCTGCGGAGCATAGGCTGCGGAGCGGAATTTGGTGTCCGCAGCATGCTCTGTCTGTTGCGGAGCAGTGGCGGACTCATGGCGGAATTTCTCCATTGACTTCAATGGAGATTCTAAGTTCCGCAATGAAGTCCGCAGCTGTCATGCACATGTTATGTGTGCTGCGGATGCGTCTTGCTTTTTTAACTTGACATTTCTTCATTCTGGCTGGACCTATGTATTTCTAGGTCTACAGCCAGACTGAGGAAGTCAATGGGGCTCCCGTAATGACGGGAGCGTTGCTAGGAGACGTCTGTAAATAGTCACTGTCCAGGGTGCTGAAAGAGTTAAGCGATCGGCAGTAACTGTTTCTGCACCCGGGACAGTGACTACGATCTCAATATACAGCAACCTGTAAAAAAATAGAAGTTCATACTTACCGAGAACTCCCTGCTTCTGTCTCCAGTCCGGCCTCCCAGGATGACGTTTCAGTCTAAATGACGGCTGCAGCCAATCACAGGCCAAGCACAGGCTGCAGCGGTCACATGGACTGCCGCGTCATCCAGGGAGGTCGGGCTGGATGCCGAAAGAGGGACGCGTCACCAAGACAACGGCCGGTAAGTATGAAATTCGTTTACTTTCACTAGGGAAAGTGCTGTCCCTTCTCTCTATCCTGCACTGATAGGGAGAAGGGAAGTACTTTTCCCGCAGTCCGCAGCAGCTAGTCCGCATCAATTTACTGCACATTTTGGGCAGATCCGCAGCAGAATCTGCAACGCAGATTCTGTGCGGCATTGATGCGGACAGTTGCGGAGGAAATCCGCCACGTGTGGTCATGCCCTAATACTGCTCCTATATACAAGAATATAACTACTATAATACTGCTCCTATATACAACGTCCGTAAATAGGCCGTGTGAACATACCCTAATACTGCACCTATATACAAGAATATAACTACTATAATACTGCCCCTATATACAAGAATATATCTACTATAATACTGCCTCCTATATACAAGAATATAACTACTATAATACTGCCCCTATATACAAGAATATAACTACTATAATACTGCTCCTATATACAAGAATATAACTACTATAATACTGCCCCCTATATACAAGAATATAACTACTATAATACTGCCCCCTATATACAAGAATATAACTACTATAATACTGCCCCCTATATACAAGAATATAACTACTATAATACTGCTCCTATATACAAGAATATAACTACTATAATAGTTCCCTCTATATACAAGACTATAACTGCTATAATACTGCCCCTATATACAAGAATATAACTACTACTCTACTGCCCCTATATACAAGAATATAACTACTATAATACTGCCCCCTATATACAAGAATATAACTACTATAATACTGCCCCCTATATACAAGAATATAACTACTATAATACTGCCCCTATATACAAGAATATAACTACTATAATACTGCTCCTATATACAAGAATATAACTACTATAATAGTGCCCCTATGTACAAGAATATAACTACTATAATACTGCCCCTATATACAAGAATATAACTACTATAATACTGCCCCTATATACAAGAATATATCTACTATAATACTGCTCCTATATACAAGAATATAACTACTATAATACTGCCCCTATATACAAGAATATAACTACTATAATACTGCTCCTATATACAAGAATATAACTACTATAATAGTGCCCCTATGTACAAGAATATAACTACTATAATACTGCCCCTATATACAAGAATATAACTACTATAATACTGCCCCTATATACAAGAATATATCTACTATAATACTGCTCCTATATACAAGACTATAACTGCTATAATACTGCCCCTATATACAAGAATATAACTACTACTCTACTGCCCCCTATATACAAGAATATAACTACTATAATACTGCCCCTATATACAAGAATATAACTACTACAATACTGCCCCTATATACAAGAATATAACTACTATAATACTGTTCCTATATACAAGAATATAACTACTATAATACTGCTCCTATATACAAGAATATAACTACTATAATACTGCCCTTATATACAAGAATATAACTACTACTCTACTGCCCCCTAGGTATAAGAATGCATATATCTCCGTCATATAGTGTCAGTGTGTTTTCAGCACAGTATTTCCTATGTTTCTGGTCCACACTATCTCAGTCTACAAGATGAAGAATTGCCCGGTTGTATCAGATGTGGACTGTAGGGTGGGATAACTTATTCTGAGTGTACGTCTTTGAATTGAGATTCCTCGTTACATCCGCATGAATGTTTCCTGATTAGAGATTAGGTAAAACGAGTAGATTTGGGATCAGTAGAAATTGATTTTTATCACGCTGTGAACATGTGCTCGTCTTCCCTCTCAAAGCCTCACAAGTCAGTCAAGTGCTAAATACTTTTGTCTTTGAGCCGCTAAAGGTAAGTTCAATGCTCAATGAACGGGAAATTTAATCTATATTACAATGATAATGACAGGAAAAACATCCATCAGGTCCGTGGGTCACTATTATATGAAAATGTACATGACCTTATGGACTACATCTTAAAGAGGACCCCTCACTAGATGGGTGGGGGGTATAACGCTATGCGCTACAGTGCTATGGGATCGTTGGGGTTGGAAAGAACCACACCACTTCCAAGCACTAGACCCCAAACCTGCTTGGGGAGGGTCTTTTGGATTTATTTTTGATACTGTGGGCAGCCCCTACACTGTCCTCACAGCATGCGTTAGATCATCATCATGAGATGTGGAGGCTGGTCAGACTCTAGGTCAACAGGGGAGCAGGGTCCGGATTTTGGTTGGCGGAGGCCTCTGAGCAAAAAATCTGGTCGGCCCTACTATAGTAATTATTGTCTGAGTGTTTTATCAGAATCCTAAAATAAATGCAGACCCCAGACCCAGCCCCTAAATACAGATACGAAACCAGACCGCTCCTGTTACCTCCCGCTCCTCAGTCCTTCGCACCTCCAGGACCTAGTGCACCGGGGAAGCGAGCGAGGAGCGTGAAGTGATACTGCCACTATAGCGGAATGTTTTGGCAGTGGACTAATGGCCAACTGTGCACCTGTCCATCTGGCATTTGCTAGTAGCTCCAGAGGGCCAGTCCGGCCCTGCTACACACAGACACTACATACATGTACATGTAGCCATATTTATTTGGACTGTTAAGGCATTACATACACAGTGTCAGGAAACTTTAAATGACTTTTTTAATGGCTTTTCATACCCTATATATACACACTACAGACACTATATATACTATACATACACTACATACACTATATATAGACGACATACACTATATATACTATACATACACTACATACACTATATATACTATACATACACTATACATAGACTACATACACTATATATACTATACATACACTACATACACTATACATAGACTACATATACACACACATACACACTAAACGGGCAGCATACACTACACACAGAGCATAGACTAAATGAGCAGCATACACTACACACAGAGAGCATACATTACACACAGCAAACATTAAATACACTATAAACACTACATACAATATATACACTATGCATACACTAAATATACTCTACATACCCTATATATACACTATAGCCACACAATAAAAGAGCATCATAGACTACACACACAGAGCTACACACACACACACACACACACACACACACACACACCATGCACTACATACACTATACATACAATTCATACACTATACATACTCTACATACCCTATACATACACTACCCATACACTAAAATAGTATTATACACTACACACAGAGCATACATTATACACACCATACACTACATACACTATACACACACACACACACGCACAGCATACACTACATACCCTATACACACACGGCTTATACTACATACACTATACACACATTATACACTACACATACTACACACATCATACATACTACACACATCATACACTACACACAGCATACACTACACACAGCATACACTACACACATCATACACTACACACATCATACACTACACACATCATACACTACACACATCATACACTACACACATCATACACTACGCACAGCATACACTACACACACATCAAACATTACACACACATACACTACACACATCATACACTACACACACATCATACATTACACACAATACGTCAACTGACCCACCAAGGTTGGATAACGCCCTAAGTGACTGTCGGCTTACGCCATTGCTACAGTGCCGCTATGGGTCAGAGGTGGGCTCCTCCCTACACAGCCTGACCCACCTTCCCATAACCTGCAGGGTAGCACCCATCACAGAGTTAAGATGTGAACTGCGTCTCCGTTGGACCTTGTCGTTGTTACATCATTACCTTTCATGGAATAGCCCAACCACCCACGGGTGTGAACGTGCAACATACAAGACACACAACATTTACCACAACAAGAGAGTTATAATGAACGGTCCCAGACCACTAGATGGTATTCACAGTCCAGCAAAAGTCCTGGTACCGTCTCTTTAAAGGTATGTGCACACAACGTCCCGAAAAACGGCTGAAAAATCGGAAGCAGAACACCTGCAAGCATCTGCTCATTGATTTCAATGGGAAATACGGCGTTCTGTTCCGACAGGGCGTTTCTTTACGCCTCATTTTCGAAAAACGGTGCGTAAAAAGACGCCCACGAAAAAAAAGTACATGTCACTTCTTGAGCTGTTTTTGGAGCCGTATTTCTTTGACTCTATAGAAAAACAGCTCCAAAAACGGCCGTAAAAATCGCAGTGAAAAACGCGAGTTGCTAAAAAAACTTCTGCAAATTAGGAGCGGTTTTCCCTTGAAAACAGCCCCGTATTTTCTGACGTTTTTGCTAAGCGTGTGAACACAGCCTAAGGATCGCTTAAAGGGTTTGTCCAACGACCATCATTTATCATCTATCCACTGGCCCTGTAGGGAATATATGGATAATATATAATAGGCTGAGATATAATAGGCTTTCCTGCAGCCCTATGTAAAACCAAAGATAACACATCGTCATATCACCATGAATTGTGCCAAATGGCAAGTTCCGGCCTCCTGGATCTGACAAACTCAGCTCTGCTACATCTGTTTGTACACAGAACAGTGTGCAGGTGACTGCAGGCTCCCTCGCAGCTTCAGGGCAGCAGTACGGAGCTGATTTGTATTCACTTTCGAGGTTTCCTCCAGCGCAGGCTGCTGCTTTATCTGCCGAGATGCTCCAGGGAACCGTAAAAAGGAATGTTAATAAACACAGTTAAATCTGTTATGTGCGGCAAGATTAAAAGGGCTCTGAAATCCCAAACTGCCCTTGGCAAAGCCTGTAAAGTGTGGACGACGTCCGCATAGGAGACGATTCTACGCGTATAGGACCTCTCTCCTTTATCAAATTCTGCGCAGTCAGGTTATGGCGGTTAAAATATTGTTATACATCAGCCGGGAAACGGGGCTAATTGGAGACGACTTGTGGACTCAAAGGACCTCAGCTCCTGCAATGCACCTTGGGAAATGACAGCATTGATCGGAATATAGCAGACCATTGTCATTTTGTGGCTTTGATGTGAACCTCAAGTCTAGGAATGAAATTGTATCGTCTCTGCAGACTGGTGTAGACCATTAAGCTTGCAATCTAAATTTAAAGGGACGGTCCACCTCGCAACGGATTTATTTTGTGTGGCTCCAATGCTTCTTAAATTAAAAAAATAGGCCAAGTTTCAAATAGTCTTGATGAAGAAAAACTCCTACCGTTTTGTGTACACAGGTCCTATGCAGACCCATGCGTCTCCATGGATACAAAAACTCCTATTCCTTTCCCTCTCATTTACACTTACAGGATCAGTATTAACACAACCAACCCCTTTGACCAACACCTACATTACTATAAGGGGCAATGATACCCGATCCTTGGTGAGCCGCATCTCACGTGATGATCCCCTCGCCGGGATTTACAGCACTGCCCCTCCATTTTCGTTTGGTATGCACGCCACCACACCTAAATTTTGTACCGATAGGTGGTTTTTACACCTGTTGTTACTCTGAGATGCTACCTCTTCACAATAATAACACTTACAGGTGACCGGGAAACATCTAGCAGATAATAACAACACTTACAGGTGACATGGGCAGATCTAGCAGATAATACTAACACTTACAGGTGACCAGGGCAGATCAACCAGATAATAACACTTACAGATGACTAGGGCAGATCTAGCAGATAATAATAACACTTACAGGTGACCGGAGCAGATCTAGCAGATAATAATAACAACACTTACAGGTGACTGGGGCAGATCTAGCAGATAAAAATAGCAATTACAGGTGACCGGGGAACATCTAGCAGATAATAACACTTACAGGTGACCAGGGCACATCTAGCAGATGATAATATCCCTTACAGGTGACCAGGACAGATCCAGAGGATAATAATAGCACTTACAGGTGACCGGAGCAGATCTAGAAGATAATAATAACAACACTTACAGGTGACTGGGGCAGATCTAGCAGATAAAAATAGCACTTACAGGTGACCGGGGAACATCTAGCAGATAATAACACTTACAGGTGACCAGGGCACATCTAGCAGATGATAATATCCCATACAGGTGACCAGGACAGATCCAGAGGATAATATTAGCACTTACAGGTGACCGGGGAAGCTATAGCAGATTAGAAACTTCACACACAGACTCGCGACAAAGGGGGCATTCTATGACAGTGCCATGTGTAAAGTCACTGAGCTCTTCAGTATGACCCACACTACCCGCAATGTTTTCTATGGAGATGGTACGGCTGTGTGCTTGATTTTAGGCACCTGTTTACAATGTGTGTGGCTGAAACACCTAAACTCAATGATTAGGAGGGGGTGTCCAAATACTTTGGCCATATAGTGTATGTAGAGGAACAAAAACTTTTTTAGGTTAGGACGTAGCCTATGAGGACAATCTGTTAATTATATTGGAGTCTTAGGCTGGGTTCACACGTGGCGGAATTTCACTTAAATTCCGCTGCGGACACTCCGCAGCGTTAATCCGCAGCGGAGCCGTTTGTCCATTGACTTACACTTTAATTTAGCAGTGTTCGTTTAGACGAGGCGTAAAATTCCGCTGCGGAGCATAGGCTGCGGAGCGGAATTTGGTGTCCGCAGCATGCTCTGTCTGTTGCGGAGCAGTGGCGGACTCATGGCGGAATTTCTCCATTGACTTCAATGGAGATTCTAAGTTCCGCAATGAAGTCCGCAGCTGTCATGCACATGTTATGTGTGCTGCGGATCCGTCTTGCTTTTTTAACTTGACATTTCTTCATTCTGGCTGGACCTATGTATTTCTAGGTCTACAGCCAGACTGAGGAAGTCAATGGGGCTCCCGTAATGACGGGAGCGTTGCTAGGAGACGTCAGTAAATAGTCACTGTCCAGGGTGCTGAAAGAGTTAAGCGATCGGCAGTAACTGTTTCTGCACCCGGGACAGTGACTACCGATCCCAATATACATGTATCTGTAAAAAAAAATGAAGTTCATACTTACCGAGAACTCCCTGCTTCTGTCTCCAGTCCGGCCTCCCAGGATGACGTTTCAGTCTAAGTGACGGCTGCAGCCAATCACAGGCTGCAGCGGTCACATGGACTGCCGCGTCATCCAGGGAGGTCGGGCTGGATGCCGAAGGAGGGACGCGTCACCAAGACAACGGGCGGTAAGTATGAATTTCTTTGACTTTCACAAGGGAAAGTGCTGTCCCTTCTCTCTATCCTGCACTGATAGGGAGAAGGGAAGTACTTTTACCGCAGTACGCAGCAGCTAGTCCGCATCAATTTACTGCACATTTTGGGCAGATCCGCTGCAGAATCTGCAACGCAGATTCTGTGCGGCATTGATGCGGACAGTTGCGGAGGAAATCCGCCACATGTGGTCATGCCCTTAAACTTTTTGTTCCATCATTTGATAACCTGCAGACATTTCCTATAGAATAGTTTCTTATAGTTTAGTGGGGGTTGAAGGAACAGGCAGCAGTTATTTGAAGGAAAAAAGATTAAATATTACAGTCTCAAGGCGGTCGCTCGGATCCGGGTAATGCACCTACATAATTCATAAAGAAGCCTTCACTATTAGAGATTATATTCCAAGCCAATTTTATTATACGCTCAACCACTGTATACCGGCTCCAGGTGGAGGCGCACAATAACTCAGAGGTGCAACCGACGCAGGATTTATAGTATTTCCCGAGAACTGATGATTTACTCTGAACTACACAATGAAGCTACAACACCCAACAGCCGGCAGGTCTAAATGAGTGGGATTGTCACTAGAGCCCGGGGAGGGTCAGTGATAAAACAATAGGTATGTGTCCTTCATGTGAACTTCATTCGGATAACGTAAATGCGCTTTATAATCACAAAGTCATAAGTGCTCCGCAGAATGGTCGAAGGATCAATAGACGCTGAAAAGGAATTATCCATTGTTCTAAGATGCATTATTCAATAGTCATAGCCTGTATGTAATCCGATGTACCTATGTCCTTGTACATTTAACAAATAAATAATACAAAATCAATTCAATACAAATTCCAACATAATTATATCCTGTTCAGATCTAAACTTTTAAACATGTGGGGCAGTATTATAGTAGTTATACTCTTGTATATAGGAGCAGTATTATAGTAGTTATATTCTTGTATATAGAGGGCAGTATTATAGTAGTTATATTCTTGTATATAGGGGGCAGTATTATAGTAGTTATATTCTTGTATATAGGGGGCAGTATTATAGTAGTTATATTCTTGTATATAGAGGCAGTATTATAGTAGTTATATTCTTGTATATAGGGGGCAGTATTATAGTAGTTATATTCTTGTATATAGGGGCAGTATTATAGTAGTTATATTCTTGTATATAGGGGTCAGTAATATAGTAGTTATATTCTTGTATATAGGGGTAGTATTATAGTAGTTATATTCCTGTATATAGGGGCAGTATTATAGTAGTTATATTCTTGTATATAGGGGCAGTATTATAGTAGTTATATTCTTGTATATAGGGGCAGTATTATAGTAGTTATATTCTTGTATATAGGGGCAGTATTATAGTAGTTATATTCTTGTATATAGGGGGCAGTATTATAGTAGTTATATTCTTGTATATAGGGGCAGTATTATAGTAGTTATATTCTTGTATATAGGGGGCAGTATTATAGTAGTTATATTCTTGTATATAGGGGCAGTATTATAGTAGTTATATTCTTGTATATAGGGGTCAGTAATATAGTAGTTATATTCTTGTATATAGGGGTAGTATTATAGTAGTTATATTCCTGTATATAGGGGCAGTATTATAGTAGTTATATTCTTGTATATAGGAGCAGTATTATAGTAGTTATATTCTTGTATATAGGGGTAGTATTATAGTAGTTATATTCCTGTATATAGGGGCAGTATTATAGTAGTTATATTCTTGTATATAGGGGTAGTATTATAGTAGTTATATTCTTGTATATAGGGGCAGTATTATAGTAGTTACATTCTTGTATATAGGGGCAGTATTATAGTAGTTATATTCTTGTATATAGGGGCAGTATTATAGTAGTTATATTCTTGTATATAGGGGTCAGTAATATAGTAGTTATATTCTTGTATATAGGGGTAGTATTATAGTAGTTATATTCCTGTATATAGGGGCAGTATTATAGTAGTTATATTCTTGTATATAGGGGCAGTATTATAGTAGTTATATTCTTGTATATAGGGGCAGTATTATAGTAGTTATATTCTTGTATATAGGGGCAGTATTATAGTAGTTATATTCTTGTATATAGGGGGCAGTATTATAGTAGTTATATTCTTGTATATAGGGGCAGTATTATAGTAGTTATATTCTTGTATATAGGGGGCAGTATTATAGTAGTTATATTCTTGTATATAGGGGCAGTATTATAGTAGTTATATTCTTGTATATAGGGGTCAGTAATATAGTAGTTATATTCTTGTATATAGGGGTAGTATTATAGTAGTTATATTCCTGTATATAGGGGCAGTATTATAGTAGTTATATTCTTGTATATAGGAGCAGTATTATAGTAGTTACATTCTTGTATATAGGGGCAGTATTATAGTAGTTATATTCTTGTATATAGGGGCAGTATTAGGGCACGGCCAGACGTGGCGGAATTCCTCCGCAACTGTCCGCATCAATGCCGCACAGAATCTGCGTTGCAGATTCTGCTGCGGATCTGCACAAAATGTGCAGAAAATTGATGCGGACTAGCTGCTGCGGACTGCGGGAAAAGTGCTTCCCTTCTCCCTATCAGTGCAGGATAGAGAGAAGGGACAGCACTTTCCCTAGGGAAAGTAAAAGAATTTCATACTTACCGGCCGTTGTCTTGGTGACGCGTCCCTCTTTCGGCATCCAGCCCGACCTCCCTTGATGACGCACCAGTCCATGTGACCGCTGCAGCCTGTGCTTGGCCTGTGATTGGCTGCAGCCGTCACTTACACTGAATCGTCATCCTGGGAGGCCGGACTGGAGACAGACGCAGGGAGTTCTCGGTAAGTATGAACTTATATGTTTTTTACAGATACATGTATATTGAGATCGGTAGTCACTGTCCCGGGTGCAGAAACAGTTACTGCCGATCGCTTAACTCTTTCAGCACCCTGGACAGTGACTATTTACAGACGTCTCCTAGCAACGCTCCCGTCATTACGGGAGCCCCATTGACTTCCTCAGTCTGGCTGTAGACCTAGAAATACATAGGTCCAGCCAGAATGAAGAAATGTCATGGTAGTAAAACCAATACGCTCCGCAGCACACATAAGATCTGCGGACTTCATTGCGGAATTTTGACTCTCCATTGAAGTCAATGGAGAAATTCCGCCATGAGTCCGCCACTGCTCCGCAACAGACAGAGCATGCTGCGGACACCAAATTCCGCTCCGCAGCCTATGCTCCGCAGCGGAATTTTACGCCTCGTCTAAACGAACACTGCTAAATTAAAGTGTAAGTCAATGGACAAACGGCACCGCTGCGGATTAACGCTGCGGAGTGTCCGCAGCGGAATTTAAGTGAAATTCCGCCACGTGTGAACCCGCCCTTATAGTAGTTATATTCTTGTATATAGGGGCAGTATTATAGTAGTTATATTCTTGTATATAGGAGGCAGTATTATAGTAGTTATATTCTTGTATATAGGGGCAGTATTATAGTAGTTATATTCTTGTATATAGGGGCAGTATTATAGTAGTTATATTCTTGTATATAGGGGGCAGTATTATAGTAGTTATATTCTTGCATATAGGGGCAGTATTATAGTAGTTATATTCTTGTATATAGGGGCAGTATTATAGTAGTTATATTCTTGTATATAGGGGCAGTATTATAGTAGTTATATTCTTGTATATAGGAGGCAGTATTATAGTAGTTATATTCTTGTATATAGGAGGCAGTATTATAGTAGTTATATTCTTGTATATAGGGGCAGTATTATAGTAGTTATATTCTTGTGTATAGGGGCAGTATTATAGTAGTTATTTTCTTGTATATAGGAGCAATATTATAGTAGTTATATTCTTGTATATAGGGGCAGTATTATAGTAGTTATATTCTTGTACATAGGAGACAGTATTATAGTAGTTATATTCTTGTATATAGGGGGCAGTATTATAGTAGTTATATTCTTGTATATAGGGGGCAGTATTATAGTAGTTATATTCTTGTATATAGGGACAGTATTATATTAGTTATATTCTTGTATATAGGGGCAGTATTATAGTCGTTATATTCTTGTACATAGAAGACAGTATTATAGTAGTTATATTCTTGTATATAGGGGGCAGTATTATAGTAGTTATATTCTTGTATATAGGGACAGTATTATATTAGTTATATTCTTGTATATAGGGGCAGTATTATAGTCGTTATATTCTTGTACATAGAAGACAGTATTATAGTAGTTATATTCTTGTATATAGGGGGCAGTATTATAGTAGTTATATTCTTGTATATAGGGGGCAGTATTATAGTAGTTATATTCTTGTATATAGGGGGCAGTATTATAGTAGTTATATTCTTGTATATAGGGACAGTATTATAGTAGTTATATTCTTGTATATAGGGAGCAGTATTATAGTAGTTATATTCTTGTATATAGGAGCAGTATTATAGTAGTTATATTCCTGTACATAGGGGCAGTATTATAGTATTTATATTCTTGTATATAGGAGCAGTATTATAGTAGTTATATTCTTGTATATAGGGGCAGTATTATAGTAGTTATATTCTTGTATATAGGGGCAGTATTATAGTAGTTATATTCTTGTATATAGGGGGCAGTATTATATTAGTTATATTTTTGTGCATAGAGGGCAGTATTATGGTAGTTATTCTCTTGTATATAGGGGCAGTATTATAGTAGTTATAATCTTGTACATAGGAGCAGTATTATAGTAGTTATATTCTTGTATATAGGAGCAGTATTATAGTAGTTATATTCTTGAATATAGGTTCAGTATTATAGTAGTTATATTCTTGTATATAGGGTGCAGTATTATAGTAGTTAGATTCTTGTATATAGGGACAGTATTATTGTATTTATATTCTTGTATATAGGAGGCAGTATTATAGTAGTTATATTCTTGTATATAGGGGGCAGTATTATAGTAGTTATATTCTTGTATATAGGGGCAGTATTAGAGTAGTTATATTCTTGTATATAGGGGGCAGTATTATAGTAGTTATATTCTTGTGTATATGGGGCAGTATTATAGTAGTTATATTCTTGTATATAGGGGACATTATTATAGTAGTTATATTCTTGTATATAGGGGGCAGTATTATAGTAGTTATATTCTTGTATATAGGGGGCAGTATTATAGTAGTTATATTCTTGTATATAGGAGAAGTATTATAGTAGTTATATTCTTGTATATAGGGGCAGTATTATAGTAATTATATTCTTGTATATAGGGGCAGTATTATAGTAGTTATATTCTTGTATATAGGGGCAGTATTATAGTAGTTATATTCTTGTATATAGGGGGGCAGTATTATAGTAGTTATATTCTTGTACATAGGGGGCAGTATTATAGTAGTTATATTCTTGTATATAGGACCAGTATTATAGTAGTTATATTCTTGTATATAGGAGCAGTATTATAGTGTTATATTCTTGCATATAGGGGGCAGTATTATAGTAGTTATATTTGTGTACATAGGAGCAGTATTATAGTAGTTATATTCTTGTATATAGGAGCAGTATTATAGTAGTTATATTCTGGTATACGGGAGCAGTATTATAGTAGTTGTATTCTTGTATATAGGACCAGTATTATAGTAGTTATATTCTTGTATATAGGAGCAGTATTATAGTAGTTATATTCTTATATATAGGGGGCAGTATTATAGTAGTTATATTCGTGTACATAGGAGCAGTATTATAGTCGTTATATTCCTGTATATAGGGGCAGTATTATAGTAGTTATATACTTGTATATAGGGACAGTATTATAGTAGTTATATTCTTGTATATAGAGACCGTATTATAGTAGTTATATTCTTGTATATAGGGGGCAGTATTATAGTAGTTATATTCTTGTATATAGGAGCAGTATTATAGTAGTTATATTCTTGTATATAGGGGGCAGTATTATAGTATTTATATTCTTGTATATAGAGGCAGTATTATAGTAGTTATATTCTTGTATATAGGGGCAGTATTATAGTAGTTATATTCTTGTATATAGGAGCAGTATTAGGGCGGGTTCACACATGGCGGAATTTCACTTAAATTCCGCTGCGGACACTCCGCAGCGTTAATCCGCAGCGGAGCCGTTTCTCCATTGACTTTCACTTTAATTTAGCAGTGTTCGTTTACACGATGCGTACAATTCCGCTGCGGAGCATAGGCTGCGGAGCGGAATTTGGTGTCCGCAGCATGCTCTGTCTGTTGCGGAGCAGTGGCGGACTGGTTGCGGACTCATGGCGGAATTTCTCCATTGACTTCAATGGAGAGTCAAAATTCCGCAATGAAGTCCGCAGATCTTATGTGTGCTGCGGAGCGTATTGTTTTTACTACCATGACATTTCTTCATTCTGGCTGGACCTATGTATTTCTAGGTCTACAGCCAGACTGAGGAAGTCAATGGGGCTCCCGTAATGACGGGAGCGTTGCTAGGAGACGTCTGTAAATAGTCACTGTCCAGGGTGCTGAAAGAGTTACGCGATCGGCAGTAACTGTTTCTGCACCCGGGACAGTGACTACCGATCTCAATATACATGTATCTGTAAAAAAAAATATAAGTTCTTACTTACCGAGAACTCCCTGCGTCTGTCTCCAGTCCGGCCTCCCAGGATGACGTTTCAGTCTAAGTGACGGCTGCAGCCAATCACAGGCCAAGCACAGGCTGCAGCGGTCACATGGACTGGAGCGTCATCCAGGGAGGTCGGGCCGGATGCCGAAAGAGGGACGCGTCACCAAGACAACGGGCGGTAAGTATGAATTTCTTTGACTTTCACTAGGGAAAGTGCTGTCCCTTCTCTCTATCCTGCACTGAATAGGGAGAAGAGAAGCACTTTTCCTGCAGTCCGCAGCGGCCAGTCCGCATCAATTTTCTGCACATTTTGTGCAGATCCGCTGCAGAATCTGCAACGCAGATTCTGTGCGGCATTGATGCGGACAGTTGCGGAGGAATTCCGCCATGTGTGGTCATGCCCTTATAGTAGTTATATTCTTGTATATAGGGACAGTATTAGAATAGTTATATTCTTGTATATAGGGGCAGTATTATATTAGTTATTCTTGTATATAGAGGGCAGTATTATAGTAGTTATATTCTTGTATATAGGAGGCAGTATTATAGTAGTTATATTCTTGTATATAGGAGCAGTATTATAGTAGTTATATTCTTGTATATAGGGGCAGTATTATAGTAGTTATACTCTTGTACATAGGAGCAGTATTATAGTAGTTATATTCTTGTATATAGGAGGTAGTATTATAGTAGTTATATTCTTGTATATAGGAGCAGTATTATAGTAGTTATACTCTTGTACATAGGAGCAGTATTATAGTAGTTATATTCTTGTATATTGGAGGCAGTATTATAGTAGTTATAGTCTTGTATATAGGAGCAGTATTATAGTAGTTATATTCTTGTATATAGGAGCAGTATTATAGTAGTTATATTCCTGTATATAGGGGGAAGTATTATAGTAGTTATATTCTTGTATATAGGAGCAGTATTATAGTAGTATATTCTTGTATATAGGGGGGCAGTATTATAGTAGTTATATTCTTGTATATAGGGGCAGTATTATAGTAGTTATATTCTTGTACATAGGGGGCAGTATTATAATAGTTATATTTTTGTCCGTAGGAGCAGTATTATAGTAGTTATATTCTTGTATATAGGAGCAGTATTATAGTAGTTATATTCTTGTATATAGCAGGCAATATTATAGTAGTTATATTCTTGTATATAGGGGGCAGTATTATAGTAGTTATATTTTTATATATAGGGGGCAGTATTATAGTAGTTATATTCTTGTACGTAGGGGGCAGTATTATAGTACTTATATTCTTGTATATAGGACCAGTATTATAGTAGTTATATTCTTGTATATAGAGACAGTATTATAGTAGTTATATTCTTGTATATAGGGGGCAGTATTATAGTATTTATATTCTTGTATATAGAGGCAGTATTATAGTAGTTATATTCTTGTATATAGGAGCAGTATTATAGTAATTATATTCTTGTATATATGGGCAGTATTATAGTAGTTATATTCTTGTATATAGGAGCAGTATTATAGTAGTTATATTCTTGTATATAGGAGGCAGTATTATAGTAGTTATATTCTTGTATATAGGGAGCAGTATTATAGTAATTATATGCTTGTATATAGGAGCTGTATTATAGTAGTTATATTCTTGTATATAGGAGCAGTATTATAGTAGTTATATTCTTGTATATAGGAGCAGTATTATAGTAGTTATATTCTTGTATATAGGAGCAGTATTATAGTAGTTATATTCTTGTATATAGGGGCAGTATTATAGTAGTTATATTCTTGTATATAGGGCAGTATTATAGTAGTTATATTCTTGTATATAGGAGCAGTATTATAGTAGTTATATTCTTGTATATAGGGGCAGTATTATAGTAGTTATATTCTTGTATATAGGAGCAGTATTACAGTAGTTATATTCTTGTATATAGGGGGCAGTATTATAGTAGTTATATTCTTGTATATAGGAGGCAGTATTGGGGCGGGTTCACACATAGCGGAATTTCACTTAAATTCCGCTGCGGACACTCCGCAGCGTTAATCCGCAGCGGAGCCGTTTCTCCATTGACTTTCACTTTAATTTAGCAGTGTTCGTTTACACGATGCGTACAATTCCGCTGCGGAGCATAGGCTGCGGAGCGGAATTTGGTGTCCGCAGCATGCTCTGTCTGTTGCGGAGCAGTGGCGGACTGGTTGCGGACTCATGGCGGAATTTCTCCATTGACTTCAATGGAGAGTCAAAATTCCGCAATGAAGTCCGCAGATCTTATGTGTGCTGCGGAGCGTATTGTTTTTACTACCATGACATTTCTTCATTCTGGCTGGACCTATGTATTTCTAGGTCTACAGCCAGACTGAGGAAGTCAATGGGGCTCCCGTAATGACGGGAGCGTTGCTAGGAGACGTCTGTAAATAGTCACTGTCCAGGGTGCTGAAAGAGTTACGCGATCGGCAGTAACTGTTTCTGCACCCGGGACAGTGACTACCGATCTCAATATACATGTATCTGTAAAAAAACATATAAGTTCATACTTACCGAGAACTCCCTGCGTCTGTCTCCAGTCCGGCCTCCCAGGATGACGTTTCAGTGTAAGTGACGGCTGCAGCCAATCACAGGCCAAGCACAGGCTGCAGCGGTCACATGGACTGGAGCGTCATCCAGGGAGGTCGGGCCGGATGCCGAAAGAGGGACGCGTCACCAAGACAACGGGCGGTAAGTATGAATTTCTTTGACTTTCACTAGGGAAAGTGCTGTCCCTTCTCTCTATCCTGCACTGAATAGGGAGAAGAGAAGCACTTTTCCTGCAGTCCGCAGCGGCCAGTCCGCATCAATTTTCTGCACATTTTGTGCAGATCCGCTGCAGAATCTGCAACGCAGATTCTGTGCGGCATTGATGCGGACAGTTGCGGAGGAATTCCGCCATGTGTGGTCATGCCCTTATAGTAGTTATATTCTTGTATATAGGAGGCAGTATTATAGTAGTTATATTCTTGTATATAGGAGCAGTATTATAGTAGTTAGATTCTTGCATATAGGGGCAGTATTATAGTAGTTATATTCCTGTATATAGGGGCAGTATTATAGTAGTTATATTCCTGTATATAGGGGCAGTATTATAGTAGTTATATTCCTGTATATAGGGGCAGTATTATAGTAGTTATATTCTTGTACATAGGGGGCAGTATTATAATAGTTATAGTTTTGTCCGTAGGGGCAGTACTATAGCACCATGTAATTCCTTGCTGCTTCAAGTCTTTTTTCTAGCGGCTGGATAATGGAGGGGGTCCCTCTTTATGATGTCTTTTTGCATTTAATGTACAATGGATAAAGGATGTCTAGTTAGTTCAACCCCTTTAATATTTATTGAGTATAATATTGAGTATATGCCGAGTTATTTTTGCACAGGTCGGGCTCGTTGTGTAGATTAGTATCACTTAGTATACACACAATGTAGCACTTAGGATCCTGTTGGATATGCGTTACCTGTATGAGCCTTTCTTACACTACCTGGTGCTATTTAAATGTCAAAACACGGGCTGGAAAAGGTCAAGTATTGTGAGGACTGACGCTGCAATATGAAAGAATGATGAATGGACAGAGGGAACCATTTTATTATGTGCTTACATTTGGCTTTCTTCTTGGCCATGCTTTGTGTCTGAGAACTGTGCATCTTTGTTAACCATTGTTATTTCTTTCAGTATAAAACGACTTTCATAATTCATGTGTAGGAACGGCACCTGTGGTCACGAGAGGCGGGACACATTGATCGGTGGCTACGAATATGGAGTCTGCACTCATGTATGGACATATTGACCTGAGTACTATGGAGGAGAAGGGTACATAGGTAACATCTCCCATTATGTGCCGGATATAGCCATTAAATCTTTCCATCTCAGAACAAGAAGACCCAAAGATTCTTCACACCTCTCCCCATTCCCATTCCTTCAAGAATAACAGGACAACATGACTCTCTGTCTGATCCTTCTTCCCATGTTTGCTGGTATTGCAATGTCTATGGTAATACGGAGCC
This sequence comes from Rhinoderma darwinii, assembly GCF_050947455.1. Classification (NCBI taxonomy): domain Eukaryota; kingdom Metazoa; phylum Chordata; class Amphibia; order Anura; family Rhinodermatidae; genus Rhinoderma; species Rhinoderma darwinii. The sequence goes on along the minus strand of NC_134689.1, from coordinate 9,838,494 downwards.
CAGACCCTAAAGTGAATGTTCACCCATGAACATTAAAGTGAATAGGGCTGAGCTGCAATACCATATATAACCTGTGAGCAGGTGTGGCACTGTTTTTTTTAACCCTGGAGAATCCCTTTAAGTAGTCATGTTTATATACCATAGCATATAGAATGAACATAAAACACACATACCAAGGTGTGTGTGTGTGTGTGTGTGTGTGTGTGTGTGTGTGTGTGTGTGTGTGTGTGTGTGTGTGTGTGTGTGTGTGTGTGTGTGTGTGTGTGTGTGTGTGTGTGTGTGTGTGTGTGTGTGTGTGTGTGTGTGTGTGTGTATCTAACCCCATCCCAGCCCTGGCTGAATATGATGTGTGGCCATTTAATTGAGTCAAGGGCAGAATATGAAGCCCCCATGAAGTGACATGGACTAGACAATTCTTTGATATTTGGCTAACCAAAAACATCTTTATAATGATAGGGAATTCTTCCATTGGAAGCCCTGGTGCTGAATGGACAGCAGCCAAAAGTTTTAGTTGAGAAAAGTTCAAAAAGTTTAATTTGCCTCCTACTTTCCTTATAATAATGTGTGTTTGTAAATTTTAATCACTGCCTTTTACACTTCTTCATATTTCCCATTAACCTAAAAACAATAAGAGATGGCAAGACAATCTGAAAATATAAGTAGCTCTTCTTCGTATATATATCCAATCTGCCGGTAAGTGGATTACTCCGAGCCAGTAGAGGAAAAAGTCAGAGACAAGAACTCTCCTGGGGTCAATGTCGTCCCCCTGCAGAAATACGAAGACGGCCAGACAGAGAACCAGAAGAAGAGAAAAGACGTAAAGAGATGGAAGTTTGACTGATTGGAGAATCAAAACCTGATTTAAAATTTAAAACCAATTTCAAACTTTACAGTCAATTAAGATAGTGTGTACGGGGAGATGACACATTCTAATACATTCTTCAAGTTTTCAAAATGAATTACAAAGCTGTGTGCTGGGATAATAGGAAGCGATGATGAAGTTGTCTCCGCTAGAAAATATTCTGCTTTCACTTCCTTCTAATCCACACACATTGGAGGAGTGAACAAATTACCACCTAGAGAACGGGGAGATTGATGGAAGACGGTTAAACCCAATGGACAGTAAATGCCTATTAATGAATGGTATCCAAATATGCTGCCGTCCCATTCATAAGTTATACATTTTAATTTAGATCGGGACAGGTTGTCACTAGAAAATGGAAACCAAGTCTTCAGATCCTTAAGTAATGGAGGAAATTCCTAATCTTTCCAGAGCATTTTCAACTTATATTAAAATAATATTAAGAAAAAGAGAAAATGAATGATTACCAAAGTCATGTGTCTATAATACTCTCCACTATGTAATAGAAAATAACTACTATAATACTGCCCCCTATGTACAAGAATATAACTACTATAATACTGCCTCCTATATACAAGAATATAACTACTATAATACTACCCCCTATGTACAAGAATATAACTACTATAATACTGCTCCTATGTACAAGAATATAGCTACTATAATACTGCCCCCTATATACAAGAATATAACTACTATAATACTGCCCCTATATACAAGAATATAACTACTATAATACTGCCCCTATATACAAGAATATAACTACTATAATACTGCTCCCTATATACAAGAATATAACTACTATAATACTGCCCATATATACAAGAATATAACTACTATAATACTGCCACTATATACAAGAATATAACTACTATAATACTGCCCCCTATATACAAGAATATAACTACTATAATACTGCCCCTATATACAAGAATATAACTACTATAATACTGTCCCTATATACAAGAATATAACCACTATAATACTGCCCCTATATACAATATAACTACTATAATACTGCTCCTATATACAAGAATATAACTGCTATAATACTGCTCCTATATACAAGAATATAACTACTATAATACTGCCCCCTATATACAAGAATATAACTACTATAATACTGCCCCTATATACAAGAATATAACTACTATAATACTGTCCCTATATACAAGAATATAACCACTATAATACTGCCCCTATATACAAGAATATAACTACTATAATACTGGCCCCTATATACAAGAATATAACCACTATAATACTGCCCCCTATATACAAGAATATAACTACTATAATAATGCCCCCTATATACAAGAATATAACTACTATAATACTGCCTCCTATATATAAGAATATAACTACTATAATACTGCCCCTATACACAAGAATATAACTACTATAATACTGCCCCTATATACAAGAATATAACTACTATAATACTACCCCTATATACAAGAATATAACTACTATAATACTGGCCCCTATATACAAGAATATAACCCCTATAATACTGCCCCCTATATACAAGAATATAACTACTATAATACTGCCCCCTATATACAAGAATATAACTACTATAATACTGCCCCTATATACAAGAATATAACTACTATAATACCGCTCCTGTATACAAGAATATAACCACTATAATACTGCCCCCTATATACAAGAATATAACTACTATAATACTGCCTCCTATATACAAGAATATAACTACTATAATACTGCTCCTATATACAAGAATATAACTACTATAATACTGCCCCTATATACAAGAATATAACTACTATAATACTGCCCCTATATACAAGAATATAACTACTATAATACTGCTCCTATATACAAGAATATAACTACTATGATACTGCCCCTATATACAAGAATATAACTACTATAATACTGCCACTATATACAAGAATATAACTACTATAATACTGCCCCTATATACAAGAATATAACTACTATAATACTGCCTCCTATATACAAGAATATAACTACTATAATACTGCCCCTATATACAAGAATATAACCACTATAATACTGCCCCCTATATATAAGAATATAACTACTATAATACTGCCTCCTATATACAAGAATATAACTACTATAATACTGCTCCTATATACAAGAATATAACTACGATAATACTGCCCCTATATACAAGAATATAACTACAATAATACTGCCCCTATATACAAGAATATAACTACTATAATACTGCTCCTATATACAAGAATATAACTACTATAATACTGCCCCCTATATACAAGAATATAACTACTATAATACTGCTCCTATATACAAGAATATAACTACTATAATACTGCTCCTATATACAAGAATATAACTACTATAATACTGCACCCTATATACAACAATATAACTACTATAATACTGCCCCCTATATACAAGAATATAACTACTATAATACTGCCTCTATATACAAGAATATAACTACTATAATACTGCCCCTATATACAAGAATATAACTACTATAATACTGCCCCCTATATACAAGAATATAACTACTATAATACTGCCCCCTATATACACGAATATAACTACTATAACACTGCCCCTATATACAAGAATATAACTACTATAATACTGCCCCTATATACAAGAATATAACTACTATAATACTGCCTCCTATATACAAGAATATAACTACTATAATACTGCCCCTATATACAAGAATATAACCACTATAATACTGCCCCCTATATACAAGAATATAACTACTATAATACTGCTCCTATATACAAGAATATAACTACTATAATACTGCCCCTATATACAAGAATACAACTACTATAATACTGCCCCTATATACAAGAATATAACTACTATAATACTGCTCCTATATACAAGAATATAACTACTATAATACTGCCCCCTATATACAAGAATATAACTACTATAATACTGCTCCTATATACAAGAATATAACTACTATAATACTGCTCCTATATACAAGAATATAACTACTATAATACTGCACCCTATATACAACAATATAACTACTATAATACTGCCCCCTATATACAAGAATATAACTACTATAATACTGCCCCTATATACAAGAATATAACTACTATAATACTGCCCGTATATACAAGAATACAACTACTATAATACTGCCCCTATATACAAGAATATAACTACTATAATACTGCCCCCTATATACACGAATATAACTACTATAATACTGCCCCTATATACAAGAATATAACTACTATAATACTGCCCCTATATACAAGAATATAACTACTATAATACTGCCTCCTATATACAAGAATATAACTACTATAATACTGCCCCCTATATACAAGAATATAACTACTATAATACTGCCCCCTATATACAAGAATATAACTACTATAATAATGCCCCTATATACAAGAATATAACTACTATTATACTGCTCCTATATACACGAATATAACTACTATAATACTGCTCCTATATACAAGAATATAACTACTATAATACTGCCCCTATATACAAGAATATAACTACTATAATACTGCCCCATTATACAAGAATATAACTACTATAATACTGCCCCCTATATACAAGAATATAACTACTATAATACTCCCCTACATACAAGATTATAACTACTATAATACTATCCCTATATACAAGAATATAACGACTATAATACTATCCCTATATACAAGAATATAACTACTAACTGCCCCCTATATACAAGAATATAACTACTATAACACTGCCCCTATATACACGAATATAACTACTATAGCACTGCCCCTATATACAAGAATATAACTACTATAATACTGCTCCTATATACAAGAATATAACTACTATAATACTGCTCCTATATACAAGAATATAACTACTATAATACTGCCTCTATATACAAGAATATAACTACTATAATACTGCCCCCTATATACAAGAATATAACTACTATAAGGGCATGACCACACATGGCGGAATTCCTCCGCAACTGTCCGCATCAATGCCGCACAGAATCTGCGTTGCAGATTCTGCAGCGGATCTGCACAAAATGTGCAGAAAATTGATGCGGACTGGCCGCTGCGGACTGCAGGAAAAGTGCTTCTCTTCTCCCTATTCAGTGCAGGATAGAGAGAAGGGACAGCACTTTCCCTAGTGAAAGTCAAAGAATTTCATACTTACCGCCCGTTGTCTTGGTGACGCGTCCCTCTTTCGGCATCCGGCCCGACCTCCCTGGATGACGCTCCAGTCCATGTGACCGCTGCAGCCTGTGCTTGGCCTGTGATTGGCTGCAGCCGTCACTTACACTGAAACGTCATCCTGGGAGGCCGGACTGGAGACAGACGCAGGGAGTTCTCGGTAAGTATGAACTTATATTTTTTTTTACAGATACATGTATATTGAGATCGGTAGTCACTGTCCCGGGTGCAGAAACAGTTACTGCTGATCGCGTAACTCTTTCAGCACCCTGGACAGTGACTATTTACAGACGTCTCCTAGCAACGCTCCCGTCATTACGGGAGCCCCATTGACTTCCTCAGTCTGGCTGTAGACCTAGAAATACATAGGTCCAGCCAGAATGAAGAAATGTCATGGTAGTAAAAACAATACGCTCCGCAGCACACATAAGATCTGCGGACTTCATTGCGGAATTTTGACTCTCCATTGAAGTCAATGGAGAAATTCCGCCATGAGTCCGCAACCAGTCCGCCACTGCTCCGCAACAGACAGAGCATGCTGCGGACACCAAATTCCGCTCCGCAGCCTATGCTCCGCAGCGGAATTGTACGCATCGTGTAAACGAACACTTCTAAATTAAAGTGAAAGTCAATGGAGAAACGGCTCCGCTGCGGATTAACGCTGCGGAGTGTCCGCAGCGGAATTTAAGTGAAATTCCGCTATGTGTGAACCCGCCCTAATACTGCCCCCTATATACAAGAATATAACTACTATAATACTGCCCCTATATACAAGAATATTACTACTATAATACTGCTCCTATCTACAAGAATATAACTACTATAATACTGCCCCTATATACAAGAATATAACTACTATAATACTGCCTCCTATATACAAGACTATAACTACTATAATACTGCCCCCTATATACAAGAATATAACTACTATAATACTGCCTCTATATACAAGAATATAACTACTATAATACTGCCTCTATATACAAGAATATAACTACTATAATACTGCCCCTATATACAAGAATATAACTACTATAATACTGCTCCTATATACAAGAATATAACTACTATAATACTGCCCCTATATACAAGAATATAACTACTATAATACTGCCCCCTATATACAAGAATATAACTACTATAATACTGCCTCCTATATACAAGACTATAACTACTATAATACTGTCCCTATATACAAGAATATAACTACTATAATACTGCCCCCTATGTACAAGAATATAACTTTTATAATCATGACTATGACTACGGATAGAAATTTGATTAGCGTGCTTGTCTCGTCCCTTCTTATGCCTGTAAGCTTATGGCTATAGAGGGTTTAGCGGTAAAGATATAACGATCTTTAACTTGACGTTTTCAATGGTTTTAATGACTTAAATGATAAGATCAGAGTGAAGATAAGGATTGCAGCAATCATTCCCAGGACCTGGTGCCTGAGGGTGCCCCACATATGTAGACACTCGTATTATACATGTTTCGTGCGTCGCCCTGTTACAGATTTTGCATTGGGACCCACATACAACATATAAGCTACGTCCCTGCCCACCCTATTCCTCTATACAGTATGTAAGTAGCCGCCTTATAATATCTCCCATATGACGCTGATTAGAGATATCTATTTGCTTGGGGTTTTGATAAAAGCTGTATTGTCCTCCGTCATGTATAATTGTATATGCACCACACGTCCGGGTTTACACTCACAATTTGTGCAGAGTTCTCCCTAATGGCTCCGCTCAGTGTTTTCTAATTCAGGAAAGCAAATAAACAAATGTAATCCAAAATGTAATTCACTAAGTCGCTTCTTCATAAATTTACATTCATCAGATAAACTACAGTCAGACGGTGACTCCAAGCAGCACATAAAGACAAGTATCCAGTAACTTCTATATAAATACTATAGTAACAAAACATCAACACAGAAATAACATCTATCTATCTATCTATCTATCTATCTATCTATCTCATATCTATCTATCTATCTATCTATCTATCTATCTCATATCTATCTATCTCATATCTATCTATCTATCTATCTCATATCTATCTATCTATCTATCTCATATCTATCTCATATCTATCTCATATCTATCTCATATCTATCTCATATCTATCTATCTATCTCATATCTATCTATCTATCTATCTATCTATCTATCTATCTATCTATCTATCTATCTATCTATCTATCTATCTATCTATCTATCTATCTCATATCTATCTATCTATCTATCTCATATCTATCTATCTATCTATCTCATATCTATCTATCTATCTATCTATCTAATATCTATCTATCTATCTATCATCTCATATCTATCTATCTATCTATCTATCTATCTATCTATTATCTGTCTATCTATCTATCTATCTATCTAATATCTGTCTATCTATCTATCTCATATCTATCTATCTCATATCTATCTATCTATTCTTCTATCTATCTATCTATCTATCTATCTATCTATCTATCTATCTATCTATCTATCTATCTATCTATCTATCTATCTATCTCATCTCTATCTCATATCTATCTATATCTATCTAATATCTATCTATCTCATATCTATCTATCTCATATCTATCTATCTATCTATCTCATATCTATCTATCTGTCTGTCTGTCTGTCTGTCTGTCTGTCTGTCTGTCTGTCTATCTCATATCTATCTATCTCATATCTATCTATCTCATATATATCTATCTCATATCTATCTATCTCTTATATATCTATCTATCTAATCTCTCTCTCTCTCTCTCCTTTTTTACTAATCTGTGGTTGTCCCGCTTCTGCAACCCCCAGTGCTTATCTGTAATCTGTGGGGGATCCTAGCAGCAGGTGTTTAAATCCCTTGCTGCACTCCCAGAGGAGAAATGCAGCATTACACTGTACACATTGAACTCAATGGGCTGTGTAATGAACGGACGTGCTGGGTCCTCCAGCGTGAGAGACACTCATTGTTGCCACTTTCTACTCTGGCTATAAGTTGAGGGTCCTGAATGGACAAACATGTTTTTTTTAAAACCAGACGACCCCCACGATCATTCATTTCTAACAGATCTGCATATCCCAAAGATTTATTTTCACACAATTTCTCATATAAAATGCAGATTGTAATACGGTTTTATGGATTATTTGCATAATGGGAAGGAATAATCACATCCGCAAATAGACATAATGTGAATGTAATTGTGCAGGATATTGTAATGTAGGGAGTAATGAAGGCGCAGTCCTCTAGGACAGCAGCTCTCCGCTAGGATCGCCTCTTAAGAACCTGTGGCGCAGATTATTATTAGTTCATTTTAATCGTACCGCGCTATGGATGTAATCTCATTTATTTATTATTCTAAAATTGCAATTATGAAACTTTCCTCATTGTATAAGTTTTAAATATTACCAGTGAATTATGCAAAATAGCCTTCAACGTACGACCAAGGGGCATGGTAATTGTCATTATTAATGTTGCCAATTTAAAGGAACTTGTCACATTGCAATTAGAAATGACTAACCCTTCTCGTTTCAATAATCGTCCTCTGGAAGGTGCCCAAAATATATAAAAAAAAGTTCTGAGCCCTACATCGTCCACCATGTGTGGTAAAGAGGATATTTTGTGGGACAGTCCCCTTTAAATTAGGGTATCTATTAGAACCCCCCCCCCCCATTAGACGTTTGCGTGGGGGTGCTTTGGACTAGTTCTTTGGACTAGTTCTTTGGACCATCCTTTTTTTTAGAGAAGGGGCACGTAGTGATCAGCTATAATCCATTGGTGAAATCGGTAGCAAGTATTTCATTGTTTAATTTTCCCCACAGTGCCACCACAGGGGAAAATAAGTATTACACCATTTTGATATAAATCAATTACTGTCCATGTAATACATTGACATGCTGGGTCCTCCAGAGAGAGAAAGAGAGACACAGCTCGTAGTCGTTCTCTGCTCTGGCTAATGAAGAGGCTGAACAGGGACCCCCTCTATTGATGGGGTTGATTCATCACTACAACCTCTGACCATATGCTCTATTAGTATATATAAATGTTATTGAGGGGTCTCATAACGATAACGATTGTCTCATATAGACAAGGGTTGTCCAGATGGCACGGCTCATTTAATTCTAATTTTACGAATAGGGTATTAGAATAGCTGTCAAATATTCAGTACCTTTGGGGTCATGACATAAGCTTTTTCAAAAAGAAAAGCCTTTGGGATAGTGAGTGTGACCCTTGACCCTGACATGGGACCTCATTCGAGGATGTACCAGTAATGGAGGCAGACTCAGTTTCGTTCAATGAAACAAGACTTTTACTCTGGCTGTGGCACAAAGAGTAGTGGTTCACATCGTGGCTTGTAGAATAGTGGTTACAGCTTGGTGGTTACAGTCTCTGAAGGGCACTTAGCTTGGTGGTTACAGTCTCTGAAGGGCACTTAGCTTGGAGGTTACAGTCTCTGAAGGGCACTTAGCTTGGTGGTTATAGTCTCTATGGGGCACTTAGCTTGGTGGTTACAGTCTCTATAGGGCACTTAGCTTGGTGGTCACAGTCTCTATGGGGCACTTAGCTTGGTGGTCACAGTCTCTATGGGGCACTTACTTGGTGGTCACAGTCTCTATGGGGCACTTAGCTTGGTGGTTACAGTCTCCATGGGGCACTTAGCTTGGTGGTTATAGTCTCCATGGGGCACTTAGCTTGGTGGTTACAGTCTCTGAAGGGCACTTAGCTTTGTGGTTACAGTCTCTATGGGGCACTTAGCTTGGTGGTTACAGTCTCTATAGGGCACTTAGCTTGGTGGTCACAGTCTCTATGGGGCACTTAGCTTGGTGGTCAAAGTCTCTATGGGGCACTTAGCTTGGTGGTTACAGTCTCTATGGGGCACTTAGCTTGGTGGTTACAGTCTCTATAGGGCACTTAGCTTGGTGGTCACAGTCTCTATGGGGCACTTAGCTTGGTGGCCACAGTCTCTAAAGGGCACTTAGCTTGGTGGTTATAGTCTCTATGGGGCACTTAGCTTGGTTGTTCAGTCTCTGAGGGGCACTTAGCTTTGTGGTTACAGTATCTAAAAGTCACACATGTGGCAGGGGTGACTAGGTCTTCACCCTCAGTACAGGATTCACACTTGGAGTGGTCCGCAACCACGTGCAGGACAAACCCACCACCTCTTCCAGTCACGGAGCACTATCCCCAGGAAACCCAAGTTACCCACCCATCCGGTTAGGGTCAAGACGCTGGAAACAGTCTGAAAGCACTCAGCAGGACACACAGGATTTCCCTTTCAGCTATGAATACTGGCATGACCCAATATATACTGTTCACAGGACTCCTCCGGTTCTCTGCCACACTGTCAGTCCCATGCGTTCTTCACTCGTACGAGACATGTTCTCCCTGTGCGCTCTCTAATCACAGGGGACACTCTGACCACGAGGTACGCCAAAATACCTTTTTTATAGTCTGAACCCAGCGTTGCACGGAGCCCATCTGGCAAGACCTCGCCAGCCCACCTGTAAACAGTGTAATCGTCATATCTTAAAGGCACAGTACCCGTGAACAAAAACATGTTAGAACATGGCACAACCCAACATGACTGTCCGGTAAACTCCACTTTGACATCAACAGTAACAGAAGAAAAATTTGGGTGCAGATCTATGTTCATGTTCACTTTTACGGGCGCACCCCCTTACTGACTCCTCTTTTCTTTAGTGGCCAACCGGACTGTTGGTTTAGGTTATCCTAACGAAGACATTAATGGTAAAGGCCCCTGGACCCCTACATCAGTGCACATCCGAATTCTCCATCTAGCCTTAGTGTTAGTGTCTTATTTGAGATAAATTGTTCTTTATGTCCATTTAGGTTAATGTATAGATAAACAGCCTGCAGGTAATTGTGCTGTGATCAGCAGCAGCCCCCTCCTGACGCTGTGCATACATCCTGTCATTAGCATGCAGCCATCACTCATTAACGCAGGTGTTCAGCAGACAATTGTGAGGAAACGTTCCAGCTCCCGTCGGTCTAGACATTTGTTTATATCATTTTACAAGACGTGAGAACAAATACATTTACTCAGTTCTTAATTTTGTTGTTTTTAGCGTCTTTGTGATCAAGGTACGATGAGCCGAGGTGATCTGTGGTCCGCGGCGGGAGCTTTCATTTGTCTCGGCAGCTCACAGTGATTGAAGCTAATGCTGTGTATTTCTAGGCAAGCTGAACACCAGCAATCTCCAACCTGCAGGTCTCCAGCTGTTGCAAAACTACAACTCCCAGCATGCCCTGACGGCCTGCAGCCATGAAAGAATGCTGGGGCTTGTAGAATACCTCTCAACTTTCAACAATCGGAAAGAGGGACAACTCATGCGGCGTGTTTTGTGTGGTGCCTAAATTTTTTTTAAACATTACACCAAGGCTCTAACCCCGCAAAATCCCTGTCCATACACACCCTGTTCCTTTGGTGTCCCCACGCAGTATAATGCCCCCAGAGTGCCCCCATAAAGTATCATGCCCCAGTAATGCATATTCACACATTATCCTGCCTTCATATTGTGCCCACAGTTTTATGCCCTCATTCAGTCTCATGCCCCATAGGTCCTCCTCCACACAATATCATGCTCCAATAGTGCCCTCCACAGTCCCCACAAACGACATACAGCCGCAATAGTGTCTCTCCACACAGTATAATGCCCCATAGTGCCACCTACACAGTATAAAGCACACATTGTGCCTCCCACACACAGTATAATGCCCCATAATGCCACCTACACAGTATAAAGCACACATTGTGCCTCCCACACACAGTATAATGCTCCCATAGTGACTCCCACAAACAATATAAAGCACCCATAGTGCCTCCTACAAACAATATAATGCTCCCACAATGCCCCTTGCACAGTATAACGCCTTATAGTGCCCCACATAAAAAATAGTGCACCTATAGTGCCTCCCACACACACAGTATAATGCTCCCACAATGCCCCTTACACAGTATAACGCCTTATAGTGCACCACACAAAAAATAGTGCCCCTATAGTGCCTCCCACACACACACACACACACACACACACACACACACACAGTATAATGCCCCATAGTGCTACGTAAACACAGTATAATGCCCCATAGTGCCTCCCACACACAGTATAATGCTCCCACTCTGCCACTTACACAGTATAACACCCCATAGTGCCCTTCACACGGTATAGTGCCTCCCACACACAGTATAATGCCCCCATAGTGCCTCCCACACACAGAATAATGCCCCATAGTGCCCCTTACACAGTACAATGGCCCCAAAGTACCTCTCTCACACATTATAATGGGCTCATAGTGCCCCCACACAGAGTATACCTCGCCATTGTGCCTCCCACACACAAAATAATGCTCCCACAGAGCCCCCTACACAGTATAATGCCCCATAGTGCTCCCACACAGCTTAAGGCCTTATTCACACGAATGTGTTTAACGTCCGTGATACGCGTGTGAAAATCACACGCGTCTCACGGACCTATGTTAGTCAATGGGGCCGTTCAGACATTCCGTGATTTTCATGCAGCGGACATACGTCTGCTGCGTAAAACTCACGACATGTCCTATACTTGGCCGTTTTTCGCGCATCACGCACCCATTGAGGTCAATGGGTGTGTGAAAATCACGCGCAGCACACGGAAGCACTTCCGTGCGCCGCGCGTGATTTGTGCAACAGCAGTAAAAAGTTTGAATGAAAACAGAAAAGCACCACGTGCAAACATACAAACGGAGTGTCATAATGATGGCGGCTGCGCGAAAATCACGCAGCCACGCATCATACGCTGCTGACACACATACGGAGCTGTTATGTACCTTTTGTGCGCGCAAAACGCCGCATTTTTGTGCGTGCAAAACGCACACGCTCGTGTGAATCTGGCCTAAGTGTGAGATCTCACTGCCGGACCCGCAGTCCTCAGCTGATCGCCATTAGGGAAGGGATTGTCCACATGGGACGACCACTTCAAACTCCCTCATCCAAGAATGCTCTGGATTTATTTCCCCACCCTTTGTTCCTATCCCTAGGGGTAAGGCCACATGTATCAGCCACTGGGTTTTACCGCGAATGCGCACATTGTTTAAATGATTGTTAATGTCCGTGGCCTTGTCCTTATAGGTCTATCTAGATATCGATTTTAGGCTAATAGCTCTTACCTACACTGATACATTGTAACAAACGGCATCTGTATATCATGGATTTTTAGCTTCTAAATGTAATAAATATTTTTTCAATTCACTTACAGCAAGCAGAGATCTTGAAAATATTGCAGCATTAAAACACAACGTATATTAGACAGTTTCAGAACTTTTCATTATGCAATGATTACGTTTGGACGTTCCCCTTAATAATAAATCTGCAGGCGCTGATCCTGTAGCAGAATGATCGGTGTTAGAGCGGATGCGGATTACGTCACAGCGTCATCGTGACATAGCGCAGATCTCATTCAGCTCCATGTCACATCTGATGTAGAAGTTAATTTATCACAAACGACGAGTCTTGAATGATCTGAACAGATGATTCATTATTATTATTGTGTTTTAAGAACCCGGATTATCTATTAGAGGCTGCACCTGAGCACTCAGTCATGTCTGCCACCCAAATATACACCTGACATGGGTAATGAGTACTGTCACTTTAAATACACAAGACCTATGCAGCACCTGTCCAGGACTCGCACGATACCGGCTGTGTGTGAGAAGTGCGTAATCCGGTTATAAAAACAGATGATTTGGAAAAACACAGCATATATATATATATACATACCGTATATATAGCACAAAAGAAAATAGCGACAGCGCACTGCGCACACTATATACTTACAGTAGTGAGATGCTTAGTGTGCATTTTGATCAAATTGTGTGAGCCCACCTGCCACGACAAGGTGACCTCTATGAGGTGTATATATATATATATGAGACAACAAAGTTTGATCAGCACATTCCAACAAAATAAAAACAAAACCTGTATACAGGTGCAAGGACGCCTAAGACGGAAAACAATACGATATCCAAAAATGGCGACAGCACTCTGCGAACACTAATGCCAACTTTTTGGATATTGTATTGTTTGCAGTCTAAGGCCGGGTTTCCACGGGACGGATACGCTGCGTAAAAATCACTCACCGTATCCGACCTGAAACGCGCAGTACATTCCGTCCGAAAAATCACATCATTGTGGTGCAGTGTTTCGAACGGAATTCCCGCTACGGAAGAAAGCCGCTCATACTTACCCCCTCCCTCCCCTGACGTCCGCTCCGGCCTCCCTGGATGACGTTGCAGGCCATGTGATACTGCAGCCTGTGATTGGATGCAGCGGTCACATGGGATGAAAAGTCATCCCAGGAGGCCAGACTGCAGGAAAGAAGAGGGCGTTCTGGGAAGGATTTTTTTTATTTTTCCGGGAGTTGCGATTTTTTTCAGGGTAAACACTGCGATTACGCCACAAAAGTCGCAACACTTGGCTTTCTGTTGCGGGATTTGCATCCTCATTAAAATCAATGGGGAAAACCCGCAGCGGAAAATCAACAAAAACGCAGCGTAAATTGACATGGAATTAAATTCTGCACCGCGGGTCAATTTATGAACGTTTACGCTGCGCTTTTTTTCCGCAGCGTGGGCATGAGATTTTCGAAAGCTCATCCACTTTGCTGCTACTGTAAATGCTGCGGAGTTTTGGCACACAACATTCCATTGTGGAAATTCCACAGCGTTTGCGCTACGTGGGAGCCCGGCCCTAGGTGTCCGTGCTCCTGTATACGCGTTTTGTTGGAATGTGCTGATGAAACGTTGTTGTCTCTTATGTATTGTATATATGGGGTTGTGTCAGTATAGCAGAACTAGACATGGACCGCACATCCATTTCTTATACCTTGGTCTAGAGGAAAAAATTTATAAGCATGAACGTGAGGTTCTTTGTTAAAATTTTGATCAAATTGTATACAAGCCACTTCACGGCGTCCTCTTCAAAGTGGGTCCCTACTCTATCGGTTGCAGCACCGTATGGCGGCCACTGCTACTACAGCACCGCTCCAGCAGAGGGAGCAACCCAGAGGCCCAAAAGCACCCATGCTGCCAGGCCACGCCAAGTCTCTTTGGCTCTGAGGCACGTCCCCCACAAGTGCAGCACCACAGCAACAGACCCCACCCCACAGCACCACAACATGTGAATGGATGGAATAAGCTCACCTTACCATGCGCCCCTAGTGGCCACTGAAAGAAGGGCAGAAACACTTAAGGATCATGCACACAAACGTGTTTTTGCGGCCGCAATTCACCCGTAAATCTGTGAGTGAATTGAGGTCCCATTTATTTCTATGGGCCCATCCACACGACCGTGGTTTCCACAGTCCGTGCATTGCCCGGGAGCCTGGACATGTTAGGACATGTCTTATTACTGACGCATTTTGCGGTCCAGGCTCACTGAAATGAATGTACACGGCAATGTGCACGGCCTGTTGTGTGCAGGGGGTCTTAGTCTCAGCACCCTTCTGAACAGCACCCTTAAGCACCCTGTGAACCAGTTATTCTCAAAACTATCACAAATGGATGGTCAGAAGTGGAGAACCCCAATAATTCTGCTTTGACATCATCATTTATTGATCCTGGACATTATAGCTATACGGATAACTTGCCCCCTCTTGTCCGTCAGAGATACTCGATAAACAAGGAATCAATCACAGAGCTGAAAACTAAGTGTACAATAGACACAGGCAGCGGATGGAGCCCACAGGAACGCCTTATACTATGGGGGTGGGGGCACTAAAATACTGCATACAGCCCTAGAAATAGGGGAGACAGCGCTTAGACCCCCACCGATCAAAACTTCTGACATGTCAGAAGTTTTGTTTAGTTACCCTTTAAGGTATGTACAATAGTATAACAACTATAATACTGCCCCCTATATACAAGAATATAACTACTATAATGCTGCCCATATATACAAGAATATAACTACTATAATACTGCCCCTATATACAAGAATATAACTACTATAATACTGCCTCCTATATACAAGAATATAACTACTATAATACTGCCCCTATATACAAGAATATAACTACTATAATACTGCCCCTATATACAAGAATATAACTACTATAATACTGCTCCTATATACAAGAATATAACTGCTATAATACTGCCCCTATATACAAGAATATAACTACTATAATACTGCCCCTATATACAAGAATATAACTACTATAATACTGCTCCTATATACAAGAATATAACTACTATACTACTGCCCTCTATATACAAGAATATAACTCCTATAATACTGCCCCTATATACAAGAATATAACTACTATAATACTGCCCCTATATACAAGAATATAACTACTATAATACTGCCCCTATATACAAGAATATAACTACTATAATGCTGCCCATATATACAAGAATATAACTACTATAATACTGCTCCTATATACAAGAATATAACTACTATAATACTGCCTCCTATATACAAGAATATAACTACTATAATACTGCCCCTATATATAAGAATATAATTACTATAATACTGCCCCCTATATACAAGAATATAACTACTATAATACTGCCCCTATATACAATAATATAACTACTATAATACTGCCCCTATATACAAGAATATAACTACTATAATACTGCTCCTATATACAAGAATATAACTACTATAATACTGCTCCTATATACAAGAATATAACTACTATAATACTGTCCCCTATATACAAGAATATAACTACTATAATACTGCTCCTATATACAAGAATATAACTACTATAATACTGTCCCCTATATACAAGAATATAACTACTATAATACTGCCCCCTATATACAAGAATATAACTACTATAATACTGCTCCTATATACAAGAATATAACTACTATAATACTGCCCCTATATACAAGAATATAACTACTATAATACTGCCCCCTATATACAAGAATATAACTACTATAATACTGCCCCTATATACAAGAATATATCTACTATAATACTGCTCCTATATACAAGAATATAACTACTATAATACTGCCCCCTATATACAAGAATATAACTACTATAATACTGTCCCCTATATACAAGAATATAACTACTATAATACTGCCCCCTATATACAAGAATATAACTACTATAATACTGCCCCCTATATACAAGAATATAACTACTATAATACTGCCCCCTATATACAAGAATATAACTACTATAATACTGCCCCTATATACAAGAATATAACTACTATAATACTGCTCCTATATACAAGAATATAACTACTATAATACTGCCCCCTATATACAAGAATATAACTACTATAATACTGCCCCTATATACAAGAATATAACTACTATAATACTGCCCCCTATATACAAGAATATAACTACTATAATACTGCTCCTATATACAAGAATATAACTACTATAATACTGCTCCCTATATACAAGAATATAACTACTATAATACTGCCCCCTATATACAAGAATATAACTACTATAATACTGCCCCCTATATAGAAGAATATAACTACTATAATACTGCTCCTATATACAAGAATATAACTACTATAATACTGCCCCTATATACAAGAATATAACTACTATAATACTGCCCCCTATATACAAGAATATAACTACTATAATACTGCTCCTATATACAAGAATATAACTACTATAATACTGCTCCCTATATACAAGAATATAACTACTATAATACTGCCCCCTATATACAAGAATATAACTACTATAATACTGCCCCCTATATAGAAGAATATAACTACTATAATACTGCCCCCTATATACAAGAATATAACTACTATAATACTGCTCCTATATACAAGAATATAACTACTATAATACTGCCCCTATATACAAGAATATAACTACTATAATACTGCCCCTATATACAAGAATATAACTACTATAATACTGCCCCCTATATAGAAGAATATAACTACGATAATACTGCCCCTATATACAAGAATATAACTACTATAATACCGCCCCTATATACAAGAATATAACTACTATAATACTGCCTGTCACTGTCACTGCCACTGCCTGTGCTGTCACTTTCACTTTTCGTTGCGGGGTTCACCTGACAGAAACCTCAGATGGAACCCCAGAACGGAAGCGAACGGTGATGTGAACAGGCCCTAACACAAAAGTTTTGTATTTTTTTAAGCTGGTTCACAAAAAAAAATAATTCCAAATTCTACTGGACCAACTGCCTATTTAGAGAGCGGCAGCAGCTCCAGGAGCGACATCATAAGGGACACACTAGGCGGATATGCTGAGTAATACTCCACAGCTTATCCGCCCCGGTAGCCGCAGGGAATTCCGACAGCAAAACCGCACCAAATAGTGGTGCAGGTTTCGTGAGGCGTGTCCGCTGCGGGAATCCTGCAGGGAAAAAAAAGTTTAGACTTGCCCCGGCCATAGTCCTGGTGACGCATCTCTCTCTTCTGAACGTAGCCCCGCCTCCTGGGATGACGCTGTAGACCATGTGACCGCTGCATCAGTCACATGGGATGAAACGTCATGACAGGAGGCGGGGCTACGCTAAGAATAGAGGATCGCGTCACCAGGACTACGGCCGGGGCAAGTCTAAACTTTTTTATAAATGTAAAAAAGTACCTTTTTTTTTTTCCTCATTTGTGATTTTTGCGGCAGAACCGCAGCATTTCTGCAACAGAGGAGCGGCGATTCCACAGAATACATTGACACGCTGCGGCTTAAAAAGCCAAAAAGTCACACTGCAGGTCCATTATTTTTGCAGCGTGTGGATGAGATTTGTTCTAATCTCATCCCCTCTGCTGCGACTGTAATACGCTGCGGATTTTCCACAATAAAATGTGTTGCATAAAATCCGCAGTGTTCATGCCTAGTGTGTTCCTACCCTAAGGCCGGATTCACACGAGCGTGTGCTTTTTGCGTGCGCAAAAACGTGGCGTTTTGCGCATTCAAAAGGTCCATAACAGCTCCGTGTGTCAGGAGCGTATGATGCGCGGCTGCGTGACTTTCGCGCAGCCGCCATCATTATGACACTCTGTTTGTATGTTTGTAGCACGTGGTGCTTTTCTGTTTTCATTCATAGTTTATACGGCTGCGGAAGTGCTGGGCGTGATTTTCACCCACCCATTGACTTCAATGGGTGCGTGATGCGCGAACAATGCACAAATATCTAACATGTCGTGAGTTTTACGCAGCGGACACACGGACACACGCTGCGTGAAAATCACTGACAGTCTGCACGGCCCCATAGAGTAACATAGGACCGCGCGAGGCGCGTGAAAATCACGCGCGTTGCACGGACGTATTACACGTTCGTCTGAATAAGCCCTAACAATAAGGCCCAGTTCACAGAGTTTTTGGGCCTTGATATTGACTCGGACGCTGCGTCAGAATCAGCACCAAAAAACTTCCAAAACCGCCTCCCATTGATTTAATCTGAAATCAATGGGAGCCAGTCGCGGAAAAAAGAAAAAGCAGCACGTCCTTTCTTGCCGCGGTTCCGCCTCTGACCTCCCATCAAAATCAATGGGAGGCAGAAAATGCATTTTTAGCTGCGTTTTTTGTCTGCTGTCCTCAATCGCCGCGGGCAAAAAACGCAGCAAAAAATGCGGCAAGATAGTGTGGGCAAGTCAAAATCTGCCTCAAAATTCTGTAAGGAATTTTGAGGCAGATTTTTTTCTGCCTGCAAAATACTCTGTGTGAACAGGGCCATACATAAACAGCACTTTCAACACTTTACTCACCGTGTCAGAAGAGCTGCTCCCACTCCAGTCCTCTTCAGGCGATGTCTTCGGTCCAGATGTCCAGTCCTTCACCTCCAGGCTCCAGAACATGGCGGGGATCGTGTAACTCCTGCCGCCGCGCAAGTACTGGACTCCTCCCCCTCTCCTTACTCAGCTACGCTCTGGAGAAGAAGGAGGAGGAGGCGGAGGCGGAGTCGGAGGACGAGGAGGCGGAGTCGGAGGAGGAGGCGGAGGAGGAGGAGGACGACGAGGAGGCGGAGTCGGAGGCGGGCCAGCAGGTAAGTAAACTGTGCGCCGCTGCTGTCCTTCCCCGTAGATCGGACTTGTGTTGCGGGCGCACCGCCTCCCTCTCGGCGGCGCGCCTGGTCGTTCGTGCGTGGGCGTGCGCTTGCGGTCTTGCGCGCGCGGGTGCGCGCTTGCGGTCGTTCGCGCGCGCGCTTGCGGTCGTTCGCGCACGCAAGCGGTGTTTCGCGGCGGTGATGAGAGGGGGGCCCGCAGCTCACCGCGGTGTTTGACGAGAGGGGGGCCCACAGCTCACGACATTGCTTTGGTGAAAAGAACAGGCCCCATTGCAGGGGCCTGTTTTTTTCTACCAAAGGCAAGTCGCGGCAGTTGCCGGGCCACCCTTTCAATTAAGTTTGGCTGGGCCCCCTACACTAGTACCCCTAATACCCCCCTGATGGCGGCCCTGCTGGGAGATCCAACCGTTTTTTTTAGGATGGTATAAGGGTGTTGGTTTAAACGTGTCTTAAATTCAAGGGAGGTTTCTCCAACATACAGGAGGCAACAAGGACACTCCAGAATATATACAACATGGTCAGATATACAATTCAAATAAAACCTTATGTCATATGACCGTTTAGAGTGCGGATGAATCAATTTTGGTCCTTTTTGTATCAAAGAACAATTTATACAATTGAGGCCGGGATAACAACCGCTGTTGCTTTTAGTAAAATAGGTTTGTCTGTTTGTTCTGCCAGGACCTTTATCCGAATTCACCAGCCGGTCTTGTAAATTTGGTGATCTCCGATATGAAAATAAGGGATTGTTTTGAATTTCAGGAATATGCGGTAAACTTTGTCTCAGCGCGGGCCAGTATTTTAATATGATTTTATTAATGGACTCAATGTTGATTTTGTCATGTTTGGGGTAATCTAGGAACACACGTGCCCGCAGGGAGGATGTGCGGGTAACATATCCTTTGTGTACATGGATTTGTGTATAAAATATTCATATAATAATCTGAAATTTTTAACACTATGTATCTTTTTCAGATCATTTATACAAAATTCATCTCAAGTATTCACTGTGTCTATTTTGGATCCTCTGTTGCTTGAAAAAGGCTCCACATGTAGAGCCGAAACGTTGCACAAGGGCTAATAAAAAGCTATTTTTTTCCACTGTGACTTGGAGTGCTGCCTATTCTTGGACGACTACAGGAGACTTGGAGCTGTGATCAAGCTCCCAGGGCGCGCACCCACCCATAACCCTGACTGGTGCTGCTGGATGGTGGACTAGATAGATAGATAGATAGATAGATAGATAGATAGATAGATAGATAGATAGATAGATAGATAGATAGATAGATAGATAGATAGATAGATAGATAGATAGACAGACAGACAGACAGACAGACAGACAGACAGACAGACAGACAGACAGACAGACAGACAGACAGACAGACAGACAGATAGATAGATAGATAGATAGATAGATAGATAGATAGATAGATAGATAGATAGATAGATAGATAGATAGATAGATAGATAGATAGATAGATAGATAGATGAGATAGATAGACAGACAGACAGATAGATAGATAGATAGATAGATAGATAGATAGATAGATAGATAGATAGATAGATAGATAGATAGATAGATAGATAGATAG
Organism: Rhinoderma darwinii; assembly: GCF_050947455.1. Taxonomy (NCBI): domain Eukaryota; kingdom Metazoa; phylum Chordata; class Amphibia; order Anura; family Rhinodermatidae; genus Rhinoderma; species Rhinoderma darwinii. The sequence goes on along the minus strand of NC_134689.1, from coordinate 9,816,800 downwards.
ATAGATAGATAGATAGATAGATAGATAGATATGAGATAGATAGACAGATAGATAGATAGATAGATAGATAGATAGATAGATAGATAGATAGATAGATAGATAGATAGATAGATAGATAGATAGATAGATAGATAGATATGAGATAGATAGACAGACAGACAGACAGACAGACAGACAGATAGATAGATAGATAGATAGATAGATAGATAGATAGATAGATAGATAGATAGATAGATAGATAGATAGATAGATAGATAGATAGATATGAGATAGATAGACAGATAGATAGATAGATAGATAGATAGATAGATAGATAGATAGATAGATAGATAGATAGATAGATAGATAGATAGATAGATAGATAGATAGATAGATAGATATGAGATAGATAGACAGACAGACAGACAGACAGACAGACAGATAGATAGATAGATAGATAGATAGATAGATAGATAGATAGATAGATAGATAGATAGATAGATAGATAGATAGATAGATAGATAGATAGATGATATGTGGGGTTAGTGACTGCCTCCATTGTTGATCTTGCACTCCTCCCATTCTGCCCTGGGTGATTTTAGTTAGTTTAATGCTGGTTCCTACCATCCCCAGGTATATATGTAGGGTTAGTCCCAGTTCTGGGTGTATGTGCAGCGTAGGTTCCCACCTGATAGAGGTCGCCTTGTCGTGGCAGGTGGGCTCACACAATTTGCACAAAATATGCGCTAAGAACCTCCCTATTGTAAGTAGATTCAGCAGTAATGCATATTTATTTATATTTAGTGGCTTAGGTGACATTGGTGTTCGCAGTGTGCGGTCACCGTTTTTTTGGTGTGATATTTTTAGTTAATGTGAAATTTTTGATTTTGGGTAGAATTTCTTATATTGGAATTTGAAGAAAAATGTAACTTTTAGTAAATTTTGAATTTGTTGTATTCGGTAAATTTTGAACTAGAAATACATGACACGCACAAACTTTCTTAAGAGATAGCAGCAAACATTAGGAAGCAAAAGGGGGTTGTTCTACTTTTTATGGTGTAGAGCGGAGGTCTCGGGAGAGTCTTCTGCGAGTCCACCGCTCCCGTCACTTGATTTTATTCTCATAGTTTGTGCCCCATCCTTATCCAGCTGAGATGCCATCAGTACCTGGCTGCTCTGCCTTCATTTTCTCCCTGTCAGCCACAGGCAAAAGCTGCGGGGCCCTTGGGTAGTCCTGACGCGCTTGATTAACCTTCTCTTTCTGACAGGTTTCCTCCTTACGTAGATCTCCCTCCAGGACTGCCTGAGACCCTGACAACCTCCTGCCACCTCAGTGCAGCACTACATGGACTCACACCGTGTCCTAGAACCTAATGGCATTATGTAAAACTCAACACCTACAACAAAATACAGAATAAAGACTTCCCTTGGAAATGCAAAGCGCAGAATTTCTGGTGCAATGTATCAGCGGCCATTCTGCTCTATAGTATCCCTGCCCTGATATTGCTGGACAGCTACCAAACATGTTTAGGGATAGCATTTGCCAAAATTCTTCATGAAAACATTTGGTCGTCCAGAAGTTGAGCCCACATTACCACAACTCGCATGGGGGGAAAAAGCTGCACAACAATAGAAAATTTTGGGGAAATTTTCAAAATTGTTGCAAATCGCTCAAAATGTTTTCTTTCCTAGAGAAACATTGGGGTTGCGCTAAAGTCTCAATAACGGTGATTTGTTGCCACCCAATGTCCGCATAAAATCTTATTCTTATGGAGGCTAAAGGATACTTTCTCGGAGTTACCCTTTAAATTCAGCATAGCACAGTAGAAGTCATTATAGACCAGTTAGAAATATGTCCACCTCTTTTAATCGTCCCGTTGCATCTAAGATTAAAAATGAAGCAATTTTGCAAAAGGTCTTCATTAAAAATGTCACACCGTTTTGTTCTTACAGCTCCAATGCAGACCTATGTGTCTCCATGGTAACAGACAACAAAGAAATCTTGTGTAGTCAAATACTGCAGTCATACTCTACTTTCTTCCTCCCTTTACTTTATGCTGACGTACACTCGGTAAGTCACCAAGACAGATAAAAGAGAGTATGACTGCAGCATCAGACTACACAAGGTTTGTTTGCTGTCTGTTACCATGGAGCTGCATAGGAGCTGCAGACACATAACGGTAGGAGATTTTTTTAACTAAGACTTTTAGCAAAATTGCTTCATTTTTTGTTTTGGATCCATTGGGATAGTACAAAATTGTGGACATAGCCTTTAAATATTTTATATAAAACATTCAAAATGGCCGTATTCAGCCCCGATATCCTAAGAGTCTTTTTGATTAATTTATGCCAATAGTATGAAATATTTTATTGGCATGAAAATAGTTAACGTTACTAATTTTTTTAATGAAGTTGGGCCCAGAAGTTCCTATCCAGATATGACTACCGCCACATTTAGGCACAATTAACACATATGGGGCCACTACCGTGTAAACATGGGATTGGTATTGAATGAGAACCATTCACCGGTTTTCCATTTTTCGACACAACTATATAACAGACAGACTGAAGGGTTGGTAGAGCCTGAAGGGAACTTGCCAGCATAAGCCACTTATTTTTAGATACCCTTTAAGCACCCCAAGTAAATGCCTCGAGAATTAGACTCCTATCTTGAAACTCCTTGGTTGCAATGCAAAATTTGGACCAGGAGACCCAACCTCCACATGCCATCTACATAACTGGTGTCCTCTTATGTGGCAGAGGCGTTTTTGGGCCAACTAGATTCTTTGCACCACTCAGACCACAACAATACCAATAGAGTGGGTGCAACACCTATGCCAAATGACTATCCCCTTCCACAGCTCCTCTAACCCCGACATCCCTCCTGGCAGCTGAGCAGTGCCAACAGGGTAAAGCATATCACTTTCCGTCTCCCTGACTCTTATTGAAGCTGTTATGAGACAAGATTTGCCAAGTAAGTAGGTAAAAGATGTACTCCGCTTGGGTTGTTGTCAGTGGCCGAAGAGGATGTGGGCTAGCAGAGGGGCACCACATATGCTCACCATTGCCATATAGAATATGTTGTATTGTGGTCCACTCGAATGATGGTTTGGGGGCATCAACAAGATTGGTTAGGACAGTGTCGGACTGGGGTGCCTCCGGGTCACCAGAGGAAATATTTTTAAGGGCCTACCACCAAAGAACATCCTAAAAGTGTTCCTAGCAGTAAGCCATGGGCTCCAAATCAACTTCAGTTGTCTTCTGCTTGACCTTTGGGGCCCATCACTGTTCTAGAACCTGGGCTTCCCAGAAGATGTCCTGGTACTCTGTTAGGAGAGTCCGACCCCGGATTAGGATGAGATTCTCATTACATAGTATTACCGATCTGGTGGTCCGGACCTGGTACCTAGGGCATTCCCAGTCCATTCCCAAGAATTGGTTCGGGCAACATTCATGGTAGAAAACATCTTATCCATGGTCTACTGACTTCTGTAATGGACTGTGATTGCCGGTTATTCACTTGCTCTGGTAAAAGAATATTATGTGATTACCTGCTGGCTGTTTCTTTCCCTCTCTACCCTCCAGTGCTGAAATCTTTGAAGGAGCTTGTCTGTGCCAAGTTAGGTAGAAAACAATGAGAAATAATAACTCCAGCACCATGGAAGCAAGTCCTGAACCCCCTACTGAGGCCGCCACTAAAACCCATCTACCCGCTGCTGATCTGCCATCTGCAAATCACTGTGGAGTGTGATTATTTTATTCTCTTACAGTACGGAGCAGCTCAAAGCTTGACACAAATATCTCTTCCGAGACAGAGAAAACCAGGCTTGTTATGTTGGCATGATATACAGACGACGGAGGATAAAGTACTGGGCATTAAAAACATTGGATAAATCTACTTTTGGAATTTTCCCCTGTGGGCAACTCCTTACCCCATGACCTACTAGGCCATAAAGAGTTAAAGGGGGTTTTCTCATAATCTTTATTAATCAGCTATTCACAGGAAAGGTGATAAATATCTGATCAGTGAGACCCCCACCAATCATAAGAATGGGTTTACCTGGCCGTTCCTGGGAGCCCCATAGGAATGGAGCGGTAGTGCGCATACTCGACCACCGATCTATCCATTTTTATGGGGCTGACTAACGCTATCTTCGGCAGCCCCATAGTAATTAAAGGATCGGTGGCCGAGCATGCGCACTACCGCTCCTTTCCTATGGGGCTTCCAGGAACGGCAAGGTAAACCCATTCTTGTGATTGGTGGGGGTCCCAACGGTCGGACCCGCACCGATCAGATATTTATCACCTATCTTGTGGATAGGTGATAAATATTGAGTATGGGAAAACCCCTTTAAGAGATTATCAGCAAGAGTAGAGTAACCAGGCACATATCAGGGGGTAGAGAGGTTGCAGTTGCTAGAGACTGGGGGTTCCAAAAAGGCCCTTTGCCTCATTAGAGGATACCAGTGCTATGAATAAGAGGTGATAGTTTGGGACCCATTACAGATTTAGCATTGGGGTCTCAGAGGTTCAATTACACCTCTCACCAAGTAGGTCCCTCAATAATGAATGGTTATCAAAGGGTAATCCAGGCAGAGGGATCGGCTACAATCTGCTAGTCCAAACGGGCAGTGATGTACATAGCAGAAAGGGGACCCCATAGCAGTGAACAAATTGGACCCTCAATTATGGTGCCGGGTTTTGTCACCCAGGACAGAAGGGACTGGCTTTCTTACCCCCTCCCGGTACTTTCCATGACCCTTGGGCTGATTTTCTCTGGAGAGGGGAGTCCTGCACAAATTCTCACCAACCTGTAACAAAAAAGATGGGGCCAACCAGGGCCTTCTCTCTCCAAGGGCCCCATATATTTCCTACTTCCCTTTTCTTCTTGTGGTCACACGATTTCACCTACCACCTCTTATATTAATCAAAGTCTAGGAAGCTGAGACATGGAGTGTTGTTTGATAAGGTTCCCTCACTGTAGAGCTTATACTCACAGAAGCCCAGAAAGTTGAGCCTTCACATGATAACAGAAGACCCCACACGTTTTGAAACAGATTATCTTTGTTTTTACACGGTTCCTCCTTTCAGAGGCTCCTCCGATCCTGGGCCGTTAGAGCTGGAGCTAAACTATCATAAGGCAGCTGCACACCCGCTCCAGCGTGGCCGCACATGACTTGCTCTACAGCGCCGTAAAAAGATGTATTGGCGGTCATTAAGAGGTTAAACAATATATGCAACTACTAAACCAACATGGTCGTCATAAAGCGTTGACATGTAAGGCTCTGTTCTCGTCGTGTTGGAGTTGAACATTCGGCGTATGACCCAGGAAAGCACACGGCACATACGGGCGTCCTTTTTCTTATACATTGGGCCGGTATACGTCGGCAGATTTTTTTTATTTTTGCTGTATAGAATAGCGTAGTATTCTATGCTATTCTATACTGAGGGATACAGTAAAAAAAAGTTTTTTTATTACTATGGGAGCCTGTGGCGAAACTATACAGTGGCATACGTGGTACCCTTCAGCCGGAGGTATACATTGGGCAATTCTTTCGATGATTACCTTTGACTGAAGGCTCAAACCCTATGTGAACAGAGCCTTAAAGAGGATTTATTCCGTAGCGCACGGGAGCGTATGTGATATCAAACACCCCATGGGAAAGGTCAGCAGGGGGCAGGCCGAGCGTTGTCACAACATTTTTGTGAACGATTCCAATTGTCTAAGACACTTCCCTTTATTCCCCTCGGCATCTTTATGAAATGTCATTTCTAGAAAGTTGAACGGCACAAAATGAAATTACATAACGGCTTCTATACACTCGCGTTTAATAGGCCTGCAGATATTAGGATAAAATCAGGGCAAAAATGGCCAAGAATGGGTTAAATACCAACCATAACCATACATTGTCTAAGAAGCGTTTAGGTTCCTACGCATGATAACAGCTAAAAACACTTTCGTTAGTATGTGGGCTGTTATGTGGCCGTTTCTATCGCATTGTAAATGTTTCTACCGATGTTGTCTTACGCGCATTCACCAAGCGGTGCCTGATTCGCTAGCCATTAGTCAAATCAATTGGCCATGCTTGAGATTTGCTTTTGCCAAATAATAGCCAATTTGTTTCACCAATTTTACGTCTGGCATATCGTGAAGCAATTTGCAAAATTGGGAAAATGCTAATTGGGAAAAAGGAACGATAGATGTGGAAAGAGGAAAGGAGTAAGATGGAGGAGACAGCAGTGAAGTATCTGGGTATAACTAAATAGGGGATCTGTGACCGGGTGACTAAATGAGACAACTGCACAGCCTCAAAAATGTCTGACATTGGATGAAACTTCCTGTCCATAGTTACAATAGGAAGAGCAGCTCCGGGGCACAAACTGCTGTTCTAACAAGTGAAATATGCTAATGACTAAGAGTACAGGCACCTTCAGGAGTCAAATGCCATTTGAGAGGCAGAGTAGCATCAATTTTACACTGCCAGTACTGCATTTAAGTGTTTGCCATCCTGCTCTCCAAAAGATTTGACTAGCAAGTCTGTCCTGTTATCAGTGGTATACCTAGCCTAGTGGCAGGACATTGAACTGCTCTGGGGCCCCTGGTGTGATGAGGCATTTTTCCCAGCTTACAGTGTTAATATTATCACACCTACCTACACCAGCCACTAGGGGGAACTCAATGCATAGAGATTTATATGGCTCCCATTAAGTGCAATACTAGCTGTATACATCCATATGCAGTGAGCTCCCTCTAGTGGTGGCTGAATGAAGCCAGAATTATACAATTTATCAAGTCGGAAAAACAGAGCCCCCACCCCCTATACAGATATATTATGGAATTAATCTGCGCAGAATTTTTTACCTATAAACAAAACGGTAGACATTAACTGCAATAAATGCGTAGTACATTTGGCGGAGGGGTCTGGTTTGCTATAGGGTCCCATAATTTCTGTGTACGCCCCTGATAATTGCGTACTGTTCTAAAATTATACAGAAATACCATTCAGGGGTCTGGGAAAGCTGCGGCACAACCGATGCGGTGAATTGTAATTGGCTTTCATACTGGTTGTCACTCAGCTTTCCCAACAATGGATAAAACAAAGTAAAGGCTGAACAGAATGTTTAAGAAGTGACAATTCAAGGACATCCAGATACTTTTTTGAAAAAAAAAAACCTTTAACTGCAAGTTTTTTAATTCTATCCAAGACTCAACAAACCCAGGAGAAACTCACAAAATCCGGTGTTCTCTATAGAAATGCTGTGTTTGATCGGATTCCTATCTCAGCTGGTCATCCCTATCTGTTCATGCCACATAAAACATCAATGACTCGCTGGCCCTTCCTGCAGAGGACGAATTAAGAAAAACAGCTGAATCCTTCTACTGGTTCCGGAAGCATTTTACTAAACAGCGGGAAACTTCACACACGGCGTACATTTCGGATTTTGTCTAAATTCAGCCTTAGACTCTCCGTTAACCTGCAGCATATCACATAGTCAGCTATGTCTCTCTGATAATAGCAGACCTTCATCTATTATCTTCTTGTCCATAGGGGGCAGTATTATAGCAGTTATAGTCTTGTATATAGGGGGCAGTATTATAGTAGTTATATTCTTCTATATATGATCAGTATTATAGTAGTTATATTCTTGTATATAGGGGGAGTATTATAGTAGTTATATACTTGTATATAGGGGTAGTATTATAGTAGTTATATTCTTGTATATAGGAGCAGTATTATAGTAGTTATATTCTTGTGTATAGGGGGGAGTATTATAGTAGTTATATTCTTGTATATAGGGGCAGTATTATAGTAGTTATATTCTTGTATATAGGGGGCAGTATTATAGTAGTTATATTCTTGTATATAGGGACAGTATTATAGTAGTTATATTCTTGTATATAGGGGCAGTATTATAGTAGTTATATTCTTGTGTATAGGGGGGAGTATTATAGTAGTTATATTCTTGTATATAGGGGGGAGTATTATAGTAGTTATATTCTTGTATATAGGGGCAGTATTATAGTAGTTATATTCTTGTATATACGGGCAGTATTATAGTAGTTATATTCTTGTATATAGGGCAGTATTATAGTAGTTATATTCTTGTATATAGGAGCAGTATTATAGTAGTTATATTCTTGTATATAGGAGCAGTATTATAGTAGTTATATTGTTGTATATAGGAAGCAGTATTATAGTAGTTATATTCTTGTATATAGGAGCAGTATTATAGTAGTTATATTCTTGTATATAGGAGCAGTATTATAGTAGTTATATTGTTGTATGTAGGGGGCAGTATTATAGTAGTTATATTCTTGTATACAGGGGGCAGTATTATAGTAGTTATATTCTTGTATATAGGAGCAGTATTATAGTAGTTATATTCTTGTATATAGGGGGCAGCATTATAGTAGTTATATTCTTGTATATAAGGGCAGTATTATAGTAGTTATATTCTTGCACATAGGGGGCAGTATTATAGTAGTTATATTCTTGTATATAGGGGCAGTATTATAGTAGTTATATTCTTGTATATAGGGAGCAGTATTATAGTAGTTATATTCTTGTATATAGGAGGCAGTATTATAGTAGTTATAGTCTTGTATATATGGAGCAGTATTATAGTAGTTATATTAGTTATATTCTTATATATAGGGGGCAGTATTATAGTAGTTATATTCTTGTATATAGAGGCAGTATTATAGTAGTTATATTCTTGTATATAGAGGCAGTATTATAGTAGTTATATTCTTGTATATAGGAGCAGTATTATAGTAGTTATATTCTTGTATATAGGGGGCAGTATTATAGTAGTTATATTCTTGTATATAGGGGCAGTATTATAGTAGTTATATTCTTCTATATAGGGGGCAGTATTATAGTAGTTATATTCTTGTCCATAGGAGAGGATAGACGTGTGCTTGTGAGCTCCCTGTTAGGACTATGCATGGCTTCTGACCCAGGTGGAGGGGAGGGGTCCTGGGCTGATGATCCTGGGAAAGCCCAGAGTCTGCAGTTTGACCTGCAGCATGGAGATGGTGGAGGTGATGATCTGGAAATGGTGGCTGGTGAGTCAACTGAATCTCATGATGTTGGTGAATTGTTCACAAAAATGACAAAGAAAAATATCTTTAAAATGGAAATGCAAGTTCGCAAATTGAGAACTGAAATTAACCAAGAGACTGATCCAAAGGCAAAGCTGATGAAATGTGAGTGTCTGGATGTTTGCACACGTGAGCTGGTGATATTGAAGGAGAGATTGCAGAAAGAATCATGCACAGTACCCAAAATAAAGAACTGGGCAGTTGAGAACAAAAGGGAGACCAGAGCCCAAACTGTGAAGAGAAAAAATATCATTGCAAAAAAAGACACTGACTATAATATTGTGGCACAGGGAAACCCTGGAAGATATGAGTGTGCAGTGGCTGGAGGATCACATCTCTCATCATGTGTGAGGTCTGTGCAATCAGCCAACACAAATGCTGCTAAAGCTGCAGAGAAATTTGTGCCAGCTGACGAGGGGTTAACTGCAGTAGACTCTATGTGCAGTACAGATGAAGTGAATGCGAGTGGCACTCCTGGGAGTGAGCAAGAAAGTGCCGCATATACTGACATTGTAAGTGAGACCTCGCTCAGCGCGGTGATTGACAGTCTGATATCGGATGAACCAGCGGCACAGGCTGAGGCGGACATTGCAGACCCTGTTCTGGAGGTTCAGCCGTCCGCAGTGTCAGTGAATGGAGTGCAGGTTACACAGCGATCAGGAGCTGACACAGGAGGTTCTGCAGTACAATCAGCTGAGGAGAGGTCCAGTCCTGACCCACCTGCTGACAGACCTCAGTACAGGAGACTGTTCTCCAGCGTCACAAGACCGACTAACCCCGCACCTCAAAGGAGAAACGCGGTCAGAATCAGGTACTCAGGACCAGAGGAAAACCTCCCCTCCAGACTCCACATTGGGAAAGTTTTGCTGAAGGAGTTTATGAAGTTTAAAGCTTCTGAGGTGTTCGCTCTGATCCACGTTCCCTCCAGCAGGAATTATGACATCAGTTTCAAGCTGCAATATAGTCTAGACTTGTTCTGGAGTATTTATAACGATACAAAGGAGCACGCGATGTGGGAGCATCTACATGTCATCCAGCTGACTAAACCCCAGGTAGTCACCGCCACCGTCCTGTTCCAGTCTGAGGTGGTGGCTCTGGCAGATTTGCAGCACTGGTTGAGCAGATATTGTGAGGTGAAGAGAGTGCCAACAAAGATCTATGATGAGGAGGAGATCTGGAATGGAGGATATTCTGTCAAGATCCAGCTGGTTCAGGAGAATGGAGTGACCAGACATCTGCCGCACTCCTTCTACCTGGGCTCGGAGAGAGGCGTATGTTACTACCCTGGTCAACCGCGACTGTGCCATAGATGTGGGGGCAGACACCTGGCATTCAACTGTTCCCGTATTAAGTGCTCACTATGTGGTCAGTTTGGGCATGTGAAGGACGATTGTACAGGACCTGTCATCTGTAACCTGTGCTTAGGACCTGGACATACATTCCGGGAGTGTCCACATGCAGAACATAATAAGGAGGAGACCTTTAAAGGAGCCATGGAGGAAGAGCAGGAGGATGTCTCCATATGTGTAGATATGACCCCAGAACCTGGAAGTCCCAACGATGATGTGAGCCAAAGTACCAGAGACCCTGCTCCAGGGACGAATGTCCCATCTGTGGATGCTGCACAAGTGTCACCAGCCACTGAAAATAGAGGTCATGCGAAAAGTAAAGTATCCAGTCACTCTGTCACCAAAACATCTAAACATCTGCCCAACACCAGTAAGGAACCAGCTGATCCAGCCGCAGCGACCAGTAAGGAACCAGCTGATCCAGCCGCAGTGACCAGTAAAAAACCAGCTGGGCCAGCAGCAGCGACCAGTAAAAAAACAGCTGATCCAGCCGCAGCAACTAGTATCGATGAGGAGGGATTTCAGATGGTTAAAAGGAGAAGTAAAACAGATGATTCTTCTAGGAAAAAAATCACTGCTGCAAAGAAATCACCGGAGTCTCCAGTGCTGGCGATAACTGGGGGACGTTACTGTGCGCTGGGGGAAGATGACCAGGAAGAAGAAGCAGAGATGGAGCAAGTTTCCTCACACAACCCAGATGACGAACCTCAGGATGAAGATGCTGACCCCCCAATGTCCACCAAAAGATGGGGTGTTACAGGACATAGTAGTGGAAGAAGGAAAAAAAGTAGGAAAGACATGTAACCAGGATGAGGCTGAAAATCACCTCCTATTAATGTGAAGAATAGGAGCAGGCGGCAGGCGATATTCCAGCGTCTGTCTGACGACAAAACCAATGTCCTCTTTATATAAGAGACTTATCTACAGAGTAATGTCCCTGCAGTCACCACATCTAGTGGGACAGTGAAACTCTCAGCTGCTGTATGGAGACTTCTAGCCCGAACTCAGTTCATATCATAGAGGTTTCCTATATGTCATAAATGTGGTGACCCTGTACCATCTGTGGTGTGCGCGATGCTGCCTGGTCACCAATAAAGAAGAACTCTCCTGTAATACTGTCTAGAATAATATCATGAAAAATAGTTGAAACAATCTATACTGGAGCAGTATTCATATATTATGGTTTGTTTAATTGTGATGTTATTAAGAGACAAATGTTTATTTTCTTTATCTGTTATGAGTGTATTGCAAAGATATTGTAATAATTTGTTGCAAGTTTTCAAATAAAAAAGATAATTATAGTAGTTATATTCTTCTATATATGATCAGTATTATAGTAGTTATATTCTTGTATATAGGGGGAGTATTATAGTAGTTATATACTTGTATATAGGGGTAGTATTATAGTAGTTATATTCTTGTATATAGGAGCAGTATTATAGTAGTTATATTCTTGTGTATAGGGGGGAGTATTATAGTAGTTATATTCTTGTATATAGGGGCAGTATTATAGTAGTTATATTCTTGTATATAGGGGGCAGTATTATAGTAGTTATATTCTTGTATATAGGGACAGTATTATAGTAGTTATATTCTTGTATATAGGGGCAGTATTATAGTAGTTATATTCTTGTGTATAGGGGGGAGTATTATAGTAGTTATATTCTTGTATATAGGGGGGAGTATTATAGTAGTTATATTCTTGTATATAGGGGCAGTATTATAGTAGTTATATTCTTGTATATACGGGCAGTATTATAGTAGTTATATTCTTGTATATAGGGCAGTATTATAGTAGTTATATTCTTGTATATAGGAGCAGTATTATAGTAGTTATATTCTTGTATATAGGAGCAGTATTATAGTAGTTATATTGTTGTATATAGGAAGCAGTATTATAGTAGTTATATTCTTGTATATAGGAGCAGTATTATAGTAGTTATATTCTTGTATATAGGAGCAGTATTATAGTAGTTATATTGTTGTATGTAGGGGGCAGTATTATAGTAGTTATATTCTTGTATACAGGGGGCAGTATTATAGTAGTTATATTCTTGTATATAGGAGCAGTATTATAGTAGTTATATTCTTGTATATAGGGGGCAGCATTATAGTAGTTATATTCTTGTATATAAGGGCAGTATTATAGTAGTTATATTCTTGCACATAGGGGGCAGTATTATAGTAGTTATATTCTTGTATATAGGGGCAGTATTATAGTAGTTATATTCTTGTATATAGGGAGCAGTATTATAGTAGTTATATTCTTGTATATAGGAGGCAGTATTATAGTAGTTATAGTCTTGTATATATGGAGCAGTATTATAGTAGTTATATTAGTTATATTCTTATATATAGGGGGCAGTATTATAGTAGTTATATTCTTGTATATAGAGGCAGTATTATAGTAGTTATATTCTTGTATATAGAGGCAGTATTATAGTAGTTATATTCTTGTATATAGGAGCAGTATTATAGTAGTTATATTCTTGTATATAGGGGGCAGTATTATAGTAGTTATATTCTTGTATATAGGGGCAGTATTATAGTAGTTATATTCTTCTATATAGGGGGCAGTATTATAGTAGTTATATTCTTGTCCATAGGAGAGGATAGACGTGTGCTTGTGAGCTCCCTGTGAGGACTATGCATGGCTTCTGACCCAGGTGGAGGGGAGGGGTCCTGGGCTGATGATCCTGGGAAAGCCCAGAGTCTGGAGTTTGGCCTGCAGCATGGAGATGGTGGAGGTGATGATCTGGAAATGGTGGCTGGTGAGTCAACTGAATCTCATGATGTTGGTGAATTGTGCACAAAAATGACAAAGAAAAATATCTTTAAAATGGAAATGCAAGTTCGCAAATTGAGAACTGAAATTAACCAAGAGACTGATCCAAAGACAAAGCTGATGAAATGTGAGTGTCTGGATGTTTGCACACGTGAGCTGGTGATATTGAAGGAGAGATTGCAGAAAGAATCATGCACAGTACCCAAAATAAAGAACCGGGCAATTGAGAACAAAAGGGAGACCAGAGCCCAAACTGTGAAGAGAAAAAATATCATTGCAAAAAAAGACACTGACTATAATATTGTGCCACAGGGAAACCCTGGAAGATATGAGTGTGCAGTGGCTGGAGGATCACATCTCTCATCATGTGTGGGGTCTGTGCAATCAGCCAACACAAATGCTGCTAAAGCTGCAGAGAAATGTGTGCCAGCTGACGAGGGGTTAACTGCAGTAGACTCTATGTGCAGTACTGATGAAGTGAATGTGAGTGGCACTCCTGGGAGTGAGCAAGAAAGTGCCTCATGTCCTGATATTATAAGTGAGACTTCGCTCAGCGCGGTGATTGACAGTCTGATATCTGATGAACCAGCGGCACAGGCTGAGGCGGACATTGCAGACCCTGTTCTGGAGGTTCAGCCGTCCACAGTGTCAGTGAATGGAGTGCAGGTTACACAGCGATCAGGAGCAGACACAGGAGGATCTGCAGTACAATCAGCTGAGGAAAGGTCCAGTCCTGACCCACCTGCTGACAGACCTCAGTACAGGAGACTGTTCTCCAGCGTCACAAGACCGACTAACCCCACACCTCAGAGGAGGAACGCGGTCAGAATCAGGTACTCAGGACCAGAGGAAAACCTCCCCTCCAGACTCTACATTGGGAAAGTTTTGTTGAAGGAGTTTATGAAGTTTAAAGCTTCTGAGGTGTTCGCTCTGATCCACATTCCCTCCAGCAGGAATTATGACATCAGTTTCAAGCTGCAATATAGTCTAGACTTGTTCTGGAGTATTTATAATGATACAAAGGAGCACGCGATGTGGGAGCATCTACATGTCATCCAGCTGACTAAACCCCAGGTAGTCACCGCCACCGTCCTGTTCCAGTCTGAGGTGGTGGCTCTGGCAGATTTGCAGCACTGGTTGAGCAGATATTGTGAGGTGAAGAGACTGCCAACAAAGATCTATGATGAGGAGGAGATCTGGAATGGAGGATATTCTGTCAAGATCCAGCTGGTTCAGGAGAATGGAGTGACCAGACATCTGCCGCACTCCTTCTACCTGGGCTCGGAGAGAGGCGTATGTTACTACCCTGGTCAACCGCGACGGTGCCATAGATGTGGGGGCAGACACCTGGCATTCAACTGTTCCCGTATTAAGTGCTCACTATGTGGTCAGTTTGGGCATGTGAAGGACGATTGTACAGGACCTGTCATCTGTAACCTGTGCTTAGGACCTGGACATACATTCCGGGAGTGTCCGCATGCAGAACATAATAAAGAGGAGACCTTTAAAGAAGCCATGGAGGAAGACCAGGAGGATGTCTCCATATGTGTAGATATGACCCCAGAACCTGGAAGCACCAGCGATGATGAGAGCCGAAGTACCAGAGACCCTGCTCCAGAGACGAATGTCCCATCTGTGGATGCTGCACAAGTGTCACCAGCCACTGAAAATAGAGGTCATGCTAAAAGCAAAATATCCAGTCACTCTGTCACCAAACATCTGCCCGACACCAGTAAGGAACCAGCTGATCCAGCCGCAGCGACCAGTAAAAAACCAGCTGGGCCAGCCGCAGCGACCAGTAAAAAACCAGCTGATCCAGCCGCAGCGACCAGTATCGATGAGGAGGGATTTCAGACGGTTAAAAGGAGAAGTAAAACAGATGATTCTTCTAGGAAAAAAATCACTGCTGCAAAGAAATCACCGGAGTCTCCAGTGCTGGCGATAACTGGGGGACGTTACTGTGCGCTGGGAGAAGATGACCAGGAAGGAGAAGCAGAGATGGAGCAAGTCTCCTCACACAACCCAGATGACGAACCTCAGGATGAAGACGCTGACCCCCCAAAGTCTACCAAAAGATGGGGTGTTACAGGACATAGCAGTGGAAGAAGGAAAAAAAGTAAGAAAGACATGTAACCAGGATGAGGCTGAAAATCACCTCCTATTAATGTGAACAGTGTGAAGAATAGGAGCAGGCGGCAGGCGATATTCCAGCGTCTGTCTGACGACAAAACCAATGTCATCTTTATACAAGAGACTTATCTACAGAGTAATGTCCCTGCTGTGTCCCTGCAGTCACCACATCTAGTGGGACAGTGAAACTCTCAGCTGCTGTATGGAGACTTCTACCCCGAACTCCGTTTATATCATAGAGATTCACTATATGTCATAAATGTGGTGACCGTGTCCCATCTGTGGTGTGCGCGATGCTGCCCGGGCACCAATAAAGAAGAACTCTCCTGTAATACTGTCTTGAATAATATCATGAAAAGTAGTTGAAACAATCTATACTGGAGCAATATTCATATATTATGGTTTGTTTAATGATTGTGATGTTATTAAGAGACAAATGTTTATTTTCTTTATCTGTTATGATTGTATTGCAAAGGTATTGTAATATTTTGTTGCAAGTTTTCAAATAAAAAAGATAATTATAGTAGTTATATTCTTGTATATAGGGGCAGTATTATAGTAGTTATATTCTTCTATATAGGGGGCAGTATTATAGTAGTTCTATTCTTGTCCATAGGAGAGGATAGACGTGTGCTTGTGAGCTCCCTGTTAGGACTATGCATGGCTTCTGACCCAGGTGGAGGGGAGGGGTCCTGGGCTGATGATCCTGGGAAAGCCCAGAGTCTGGAGTTTGGCCTGCAGCATGGAGATGGTGGAGGTGAAGATCTGGAAATGGTGGCTGGTGAGTCAACTGAATCTCATGATGTTGGTGAATTGTGCACAAAAATGACAAAGAAAAATATCTTTAAAATGGAAATGCAAGTTCGCAAATTGAGAACTGAAATTAACCAAGAGACTGATCCAAAGGCAAAGCTGATGAAATGTGAGTGTCTGGATGTTTGCACACGTGAGCTGGTGATATTGAAGGAGAGATTGCAGAAAGAATCATGCACAGTACCCAAAATAAAGAACTGGGCAATTGAGAACAAAAGGGAGACCAGAGCCCAAACTGTGAAGAGAAAAAATATCATTGCAAAAAAAGACACTGACTATAAGACTGTGTATAATATTGTGGCACAGGGAAATCCTGGAAGATATGAGTGTGCGGTGGCTGGAGGATCACATCTCTCATCATGTGTGGGGTCTGTGCAATCAGTCAACACAAATGCTGCTAAAGCTGCAGAGAAATGTGTGCCAGCTGACGAGGGGTTAACTGCAGTAGACTCTATGTGCAGTACTGATGAAGTGAATGCGAGTGGCACTCCTGGGAGTGAGCAAGAAAGTGCCTCATGTCCTGACATTATAAGTGAGACCTCGCTCAGCGCGGTGATTGACAGTCTGATATCTGATGAACCAGCGGCACAGGCTGAGGCGGACATTGCAGACCCTGTTCTGGAGGTTCAGCCGCCCGCAGTGTCAGTGAATGGAGTGCAGGTTACACAGCGATCAGGAGCAGACACAGGAGGATCTGCAGTACAATTAGCTGAGGAGAGGTCCAGTCCTGACCCACCTGCTGACAGACCTCAGTACAGGAGACTGTTCTCCAGCGTCACAAGACCGACTAACCCCACACCTCAGAGGAGGAACGCGGTCAGAATCAGGTACTCAGGACCAGAGGAAAACCTCCCCTCCAGACTCCATATTGGGAAAGTTTTGTTGAAGGAGTTTATGAAGTTTAAAGCATCTGAGGTGTTCGCTCTGATCCACGTTCCCTCCAGCCGGAATTATGACATCAGTTTCAAGCTGCAATATAGTCTAGACTTATTCTGGAGTATTTATAACGATACAAAGGAGCACTCAATGTGGGAGCATCTACATGTCATCCAGCTGACTAAACCCCAGGTAGTCACCGCCACCGTCCTGTTCCAGTCTGAGGTGGTGGCTCTGGCAGATTTGCAGCACTGGTTGAGCAGATATTGTGAGGTGAAGAGACTGCCAACAAAGATCTATGATGAGGAGGAGATCTGGAATGGAGGATATTCTGTCAAGATCCAGCTGGTTCAGGAGAATGGAGTGACCAGACATCTGCCGCACTCATTCTACCTGGGCTCGGAGAGAGGCGTATGTTACTACCCTGGTCAACCGCGACTGTGCCATAGATGTGGGGGCAGACACCTGGCATTCAACTGTTCCCGTATTAAGTGCTCACTATGTGGTCAGTTTGGGCATGTGAAGGACGATTGTACAGGACCTGTCATATGTAACCTGTGCTTAGGACCTGGACATACATTCCGGGAGTGTCCGCATGCAGAACATAATAAAGAGGAGACATTTAAAGAAGCCATGGAGGAAGACCAGGAGGCTGTCTCCATATGTGTAGATACAACCCCAGAACCTGGAAACCCCAGCGAGGATGTGAGCCGAAGTACCAGAGACCCTGCTCCAGAGACGAATGTACCACCTGTGGATGCTGCACAAGTGTCACCAGCCACTGAAAATAGAGGTCATGCTAAAAGCAAAATATCCAGTCACTCTGTCACCAAAACATCTAAACATCTGCCCAACACCAGTAAGGAACCAGCAGATCCAGCCGCAGCGACCAGTAAAAAACCAGCTGGGCCAGCCGCAGCGACCAGTAAAAAACCAGCTGATCCAGCCGCAGCGACCAGTAAGGAACCAGCTGATCCAGCCGCAGCGACCAGTAAGGAACCAGATGATCCAGCCGCAGCGACCAGTAAGGAACCAGATGATCCAGCCGCAGCGACCAGTATGGATGAGGAGGGATTTCAGACGGTTAAAAGGAGAAGTAAAACAGATAATTCTTCTAGGAAAAAAATCACTGCTGCAAAGAAATCACCGGAGTCTTCAGTGCTGGCGATAACTGGGGGACGTTACTGTGGGCTGGGAGAAGATGACCAGGAAGAAGCAGAGATGGAGCAAGTCTCCTCACACAACCCAGACGACGAACCTCAGGATGAAGATGCTGACCCCCCAATGTCCACCAAAAGGTGGGGTGTTACAGGACATAGCAGTGGAAGAAGGAAAAAAAAGTAGGAAAGACATGTAACCAGGATGAGGCTGAAAATCACCTCTATTAACGTGAACAGTGTGAAGAATAGGAGCAGGCGGCAGGCGATATTCCAGTGTCTGTCTGACAACAAAACCAATGTCATCTTTATACAAGAGACTTATCTACAGAGTAATGTCCCTGCTGTGTCCCTGCAGTCACCACATCTAGTGGGACAGTGAAACTCTCAGCTGCTGTATGGAGACTTCTACCCCGAACTCAGTTTGTATCATAGAGGTTCACTATATGTCATAAATGTGGTGACCGTGTACCCTCTGTGGTGTGCGCGATGCTGCCCGGTCACCAATAAAGAAGAACTCTCCTGTAATACTGTCTAGAATAATATCATGAAAAATAGTAGAAACAATCTATACTGGAGCAATATTCATATATTATGGTTTGTTTAATGATTGTGATGTTATTAAGAGACAAATGTTTATTTTCTTTATCTGTTATGAGTGTATTGCAAAGGTATTGTAATAATTTGTTGCAAGTTTTCAAATAAAAAAGATAATTATAGTAGTTATATTCTTATATATAGGGGGCAGTATTATAGTAGTTATATTCTTGTATATAGGGAGCAGTATTATAGTAGTTATATTCTTGTATATAGGAGCAGGATTATAGTAGTTATATTCTTGTATATAGGAGGCAGTATTATAGCAGTTATATTCTTGTATATAGGAGGCAGTATTATAGTAGTTATAGTCTTGTATATAGGGAGCAGTATTATAGTAGTTATATTAGTTATATTCTTATATATAGGGGGCAGTATTATAAAAGTTATATTCTTGTATATAGGAGGCAGTATTATAGTAGTTATATTCTTGTATATAGGAGCAGTATTATAGTAGTTATATTCTTGTATATAGGGGGCAGTATTATAGTAGTTATATTCTTGTATATAGGGGCAGTATTATAGTAGTTATATTCTTCTATATAGGGGGCAGTATTATAGTAGTTATATTCTTGTGTATAGGGGCAGTATTATAATAGTTATATTCTTGTATATAGGGGGTAGTATTATAGTAGTTATATTCTTGTATATAGGGAGCAATATTATAGTAGTTATATTATTGTATATAGGAGGCAGTATTATAGTAGTTTTATTTCCTGTATATAGGGGGCAGTACTATAGCAGTTATAGTCTTGTATATAGGGAGCAGTATTATAGTAGTTATATTAGTTATATTCTTATATATAGGGGGCAGTATAATAGTAGTTATATTCTTGTATATAGGAGCAGTATTATAGTAGTTATATTCTTGTATATAGAGGGCAGTATTATAGTAGTTATATTCTTGTATATAGGGGGCAGTATTATAGTAGTTATATTCTTGTATATAGGGGCAGTATTATAGTAGTTATATTCTTGTATATAGGGAGCAGTATTATAGTAGTTATATTCTTGTATATAGGAGCAGTATTATAGTAGTTATATTCTTGTATATAGG
Organism: Rhinoderma darwinii; assembly: GCF_050947455.1. Taxonomy (NCBI): domain Eukaryota; kingdom Metazoa; phylum Chordata; class Amphibia; order Anura; family Rhinodermatidae; genus Rhinoderma; species Rhinoderma darwinii. The sequence goes on along the minus strand of NC_134689.1, from coordinate 9,796,951 downwards.
AGTAGTATTATAGTAGTTATATTCTTGCACATAGGGGGCAGTATTATAGTAGTTATATTCTTGTATATAGGAGCAGTATTATAGTAGTTATATTCTTGTATATAGGAGCAGTATTATAGTAGTTATATTCCTGTACATAGGGGGCAGTATTATAGTAGTTATATTCTTGTATATAGGGGCAGTATTATAGTAGTTATATTCTTGTATATAGGGGCAGTATTATAGTAGTTGTATTTTTGTATATAGGGGGCAGTATTATAGTAGTTATATTCTTGTATATAGGGGGCAGTATTATAGTCATTATATTCTTGTATATAGGGGGCAGTATTATAGTCGTTATATTCTTGTATATAGGGGACATTATTATAGTCGTTATATTCTTGTATATAGGGGCAGTATTATAGTCGTTATATTCTTGTATATAGGAGCAGTATTATAGTAGTTATATTCTTGTATATAGGGGGCAGTATTATAGTAGTTATATTCTTGTATATAGGGAGCAGTATTATAGTAGTTATATTCTTGTATATAGGAGCAGTATTATAGTAGTTATATTCTTGTATATAGGAGCAGTATTATAGTAGTTATATTCTTGCACATAGGGGGCAGTATTATAGTAGTTATATTCTTGTATATAGGAGCAGTATTATAGTAGTTATATTCTTGTATATAGGAGCAGTATTATAGTAGTTATATTCTTGTATATAGGAGCAGTATTATAGTAGTTATATTCTTGCACATAGGGGGCAGTATTATAGTAGTTATATTCTTGTATATAGGAGCAGTATTATAGTAGTTATATTCTTGTATATAGGAGCAGTATTATAGTAGTTATATTCTTGTATATAGGAGCAGTATTATAGTAGTTATATTCCTGTACATAGGGGGCAGTATTATAGTAGTTATATTCTTGTATATAGGGGCAGTATTATAGTAGTTGTATTTTTGTATATAGGGGGCAGTATTATAGTAGTTATATTCTTGTATATAGGGGGCAGTATTATAGTCGTTATATTCTTGTATATAGGGGGCAGTATTATAATCGTTATATTCTTGTATATAGGGGGCAGTATTATAGTAGTTATATTCTTGTATATAGGAGCAGTATTATAGTAGTTATATTCTTGTATATAGGGGCAGTATTATAGTAGTTGTATTTTTGTATATAGGGGGCAGTATAATTGTAGTTATATTCTTGTATATAGGGGCAGTATTATAGTAGTTATATTCTTGTATATAGGAGCAGTATTATAGTAGTTATATTCTTGTATATAGGAGCAGTATTATAGTAGTTATATTCCTGTACATAGGGGGCAGTATTATAGTAGTTATATTCTTGTATATAGGGGCAGTATTATAGTAGTTATATTCTTGTATATAGGGGCAGTATTATAGTAGTTGTATTTTTGTATATAGGGGGCAGTATAATTGTAGTTATATTCTTGTATATAGGGGGCAGTATTATAGTAGTTATATTCTTGTATATAGGGGTCAGTATTATAGTCGTTATATTCTTGTATATAGGGGGCAGTATTATAGTAGTTATATTCTTGTATATAGGGAGCAGTATTATAGTAGTTATATTCTTGTATATAGGGGGCAGTATTATAGTAGTTATATTCTTGTATATAGGGAGCAGTATTATAGTAGTTATATTCTTGTATATAGGGGGCAGTATTATAGTCGTTATATTCTTGTATATAAGGGCAGTATTATAGTAGTTATATTCTTGTATATAGGGGTCAATAATATAGTAGTTACATTCTTGTATATATAGGGGGCTGTATTATAGTAGTTATATTCTTGTATATAGGGGACATTATTATAGTAGTTATATTCTTGTATATAGGGGCAGTATTATAGTAGTTATATTCTTGTATATAGGAGCAGTATTATAGTAGTTATATTCTTGTATATAGGAGCAGTATTATAGTAGTTATATTCTTGTATATAGGAGCAGTATTATAGTAGTTATATTCTTGTATATAGGAGCAGTATTATAGTAGTTATATTCTTGTATATAGGAGCAGTATTATAGTAGTTATATTCTTGTATATAGGAGCAGTATTAGGGCGGGTTCACACATGGCGGAATTTCACTTAAATTCCGCTGCGGACACTCCGCAGCGTTAATCCGCAGCGGAGCCGTTTCTCCATTGACTTTCACTTTAATTTATCAGTGTTCGTTGACACGATGCGTACAATTCCGCTGCGGAGCATAGGCTGCGGAGCGGAATTTGGTGTCCGCAGCATGCTCTGTCTGTTGCGGAGCAGTGGCGGACTCATGGCGGAATTTCTCCATTGACTTCAATGGAGATTCAAAGTTCCGCAATGAAGTCCGCAGCTGTCATGCACATGTCATGTGTGGTGCGGATGCGTCTTGCTTTTTTAACTTGACATTTCTTCATTCTGGCTGGACCTATGTATTTCTAGGTCTACAGCCAGACTGAGGAAGTCAATGGGGCTCCCGTAATGACGGGAGCGTTGCTAGGAGACGTCAGTAAATAGTCACTGTCCAGGGTGCTGAAAGAGTTAAGCGATCGGCAGTAACTGTTTCTGCACCCGGGACAGTGACTACCGATCCCAATATACAGCAACCTGTCAAAAAATATAAGTTCATACTTACCGAGAACTCCCTGCTTCTGTCTCCAGTCCGGCCTCCCAGGATGACGTTTCAGTCTAAGTGACGGCTGCAGCCAATCACAGGCCAAGCACAGGCTGCAGCGGTCACATGGACTGGCGCGTCATCCAGGGAGGTCGGGCTGGATGCCGAAGGAGGGACGCGTCATAAAGACAACGGGCGGTAAGTATGAATTTCTTTTACTTTCACTAGGGAAAGTGCTGTCCCTTCTCTCTATCCTGCACTGATAGGGAGAAGGGAAGCACTTTTCCCGCAGTCCGCAGCAGCTAGTCCGCATCAATTTTCTGCACATTTTGTGCAGATCCGCAGCCGTAATCCGCAACCCGGATTAGGTGCGGCATCGATGCGGACAGTTGCGGAGGAATTCCGCCATGTGTGGTCATGCCCTTATAGTAGTTATATTCTTGTATATAGGGGGCTGTATTATAGTAGTTATATTCTTGTATATAGGGGACATTATTATAGTAGTTATATTCTCTTATATAGGAAGCAATATTACATGATTAATATTCTTGTAGATAGATTACACTTATTATTAGTCGCTGAGTGACACGTTTCCAAGCGAACAATGTTACATATTTTTAGTCTCCTCCGTCCATCTTTTGCCACCAGTCGTTACAATATAAAGCAGCTGCTGGAGACGGGGCACATGTGATGCTCCACTGCCTGACAATGGAACCATAGTGCGCGGCTGCTAGATCGTTCCGGGAGATTTCGTACTTTTTAGGTAAAGTTATATTGTGGAAATTACTGTATTTGCATAAAATCTATTTCACGCTTTCAGGACACCTGGGCTTATACACATCAAATACATTTTGTGCATGAAAGATCATCGGCTCTCAGGGGCGCAAGCAACATACAGAATAACAAGCAATGGACGGAAATACTGATATGGTATTAGCTTTTCTGACATAGAGAAAAGGTTTTCAATATGGAGAACTTGATTGTCTATCAGTCAGACCAAGTGCAGTGAATATGACAAAGTTATTTAAGGAGGCCCCGAAGATTGCAGCCACCGATAAAGCATTGCTCATATATATATATTTATACACACACACACACACTACCGTTCAAAAGTTTAGGGTCACTTAGAGATTTCCTTATTTTTTAAAGAAAAGCACAGTTTTTTTCAATGAAGATAACATTAAATCAATCAGAAATACACTCTATACATCGTTAATGTGCTAAATGACTATTCTAGCTGCAAACGTCTGGTTTTTAATGCAATATCTACATAGGTGTATAGAGGCCCATTTCCAGCAACCATCACTCCAGTGTTCTAATGGTACATTGTGTTTGCTAACTGTGTTAGAAGGCTAATGGATGATTAGAAAACACTTGAAAACCCTTGTGCAATTATGTTAGCACCGCTGTAAACAGTTTTGCTGTTTAGAGGAGCTATAAAACTGACCTTCCTTTGAGCTAGTTGAGAATCTGGAGCATTACATTTGTGGGTTCGATTAAACTCTCAAAATGGCTAGAAAAAGAGAGCTTTCATGTGAAACTCGACAGTCTATTCTTGTTCTTAGAAATGAAGGCTATTCCATGCGAGAAATTGCCAAGAAACTGAAGATTTCCTACAAGGGTGTGTACTACTCTCTTCAGAGGACAGCACAAACAGGCTCTAACCAGAGTAGAAAGAGAAGTGGGAGGCCCCGCTGCACAACTGAGCAACAAGACAAGTACATTAGAGTCTCTAGTTTGAGAAATAGATGCCTCAAAGGTCCTCAAGTGGCAGCTTCATTAAATAGTACCCGCAAAACGCCAGTGTCAACGTCTACAGTGAAGAGGCGACTCCGGGATGCTGGCCTTCAGGGCAGAGTGGCAAAGAAAAAGCCATATCTGAGACTGGCTAATAAAAGGAAAAGATTAATATGGGCAAAAGCACGAAGACATTGGACAGAGGAAGATTGGAAAAAGTGTTATCTACAGACGAATGGAAGTTTGAGGTGTTTGGATCACACAGAAGAACATTTCTGAGACGCAGAACAACTGAAAAGATGCTGGAAGAGTGCCTGATGCCATCTGTCAAGCATGGTGGAGGTCATGTGATGGTCTGGGGTTGCTTTGGTGCTGGTAAAGTGGGAGATTTGTACAAGGTAAAAGGGATTTTGAATAAGGAAGGCTATCACTCCATTTTGCAACGCCATGCCATACCCTGTGGACAGCGCTTGATTGGAGCCAATTTCATCCTACAACAGGACAATGACCCAAAGCACACCTCCAAATGATGCAAGAACTATTTAGGGAAGAAGCCGGCAGCTGGTATTCTATCTGTAATGGAGTGGCCAGCGCAGTCACCAGATCTCAACCCCATAGAGCTGTTGTGGGAGCAGCTTGACCGTATGGTACGCAAGAAGTGCCCATCAAGCCACTCCAACTTGTGGGAGGGGCTTCTGGAAGCATGGGGGGAAATTTCTCCCGATTACCTCAGCAAATTAACTGCTCGAATGCCAAAGGTCTGCAATGCTGTAATTGCTGCAAATGGAGCATTCCAAGACCAAAGCAAAGTCTGAAGGAGAAAATTATTATTTCTAATAAAAATCATTATTTCTAACCTTGTCAATGTCTTGACTATATTTTCTAGTCATTTTGCAACTCATTTGATAAATATAAGTGTGAGTTTTCATGGAAAACACAAAATTGTCTGGGTGACCCCAAACTTTTGAACGGTAGTGTATATATATATATAAAAATATATATATATATCAGGGTTGCCAACCGTCCGTAAAATTTGCAGACAGTCCGCAAAAATGGGTCATAGCATCTGGCAGAAAAAATCAGCGTCTGGGATTTTTCTTTATTCCCCCGGAACTTTGCACTGTGCATACGCCAAAATGTACATGTACAGTGCAAAGGCCGCGGCCTGGCATATTTTCAGATTCCTCTTGACAGTGGAATCTGAACATATGCTGCCAAGTGAGGTCGGTGCCTGGAGTGGACCAATCCAGTCACGTGACCTCACGTTAGTGACATGAGGTCAGTTGACTCAGATCAGGTGACTGGACTGGTCCACTCCCAGGCTGTCACTGACCCCAGTCAGAAGTGGAACTCCGCCGCTGCGCCGCATGACCTCCTTGTCTCCTCCTACGGTGAGTCACGTCAGACAGAGCGGAGAGTGGTAGCAGTAGGCTACCGCTCTGCGCTCTGTTTGCAGTGTGGCACTAAGAGCAATGGGGGGGAGTGTGGCACTAAGAGAAAGGGGGGAGAATGTGGCACTAAGGGAAAAGGGGGAATGTGGCACTAAGAGAAAGGGGGGAGAATGTGGCACTAAGAGCAAGGGGGGTTTGGCGCTATTTACAAGAGGGTCTGTGTGGTGCTATTTCCAATGGGGGCTGTGTGGCGCTATCTACAAAGGAGGGAGCAGTGTGGCGCTATCTACAAGGGGAAGCTGTGTGGCGTTATTTACAACGGGGGGCTGTGTGGTACTATTTACAAGGGGAGGAGCTGTGTGGCGTTATCTACAAAGGAGGGAGCTGTGTGGTGCTATCTACAAGGGGGGCTGTGTGGCACTATTTACAAGGGAGGGGCTGTGTGGCACTATTTACAAGGGGGCTGTGTGGCGCTAGCTACAAAGGAGGGAGCTGTGTGGCGCTATCTACAAGGGGGGAGCTACGTGGCACTATCTACAGGGGGAGCTGTGTGGTACTATCTACAGGGGGAGCTGTGTGGTACTATCTACAGGGGGAGCTGTGTGGCGCTATCTACAGGGGGAGCTGTGTGGATATCTACAGGGGGGAGTTGTGTGGTACTATCTACAAGGGGGTCTGTGTGGCACTATCTACAGGGGGAGCTGTGTGGTACTATCTACAGGGGGGTGTGTGGTACTATCTACAGGGGGCTGTGTGGTACTATCTACAGGGGGCTGTGTGGCGCTATCTACAAAGGAGGGAGCTCTGTGGTGCTATCTACAAGGGGGGGCTGTGTGGCACTATCTACAGGGGGAGCTGTGTGGCACTATCTACAGGGGGAGCTGTGTGGTACTATTTACAAGGGGGGCTGTGTGGCGCTATCTACAAAGGAGGGAGCAGTGTGGTGCTATCTACAGGGGGAGCTGTGTGGCACTATCTACAGGGGGCGCTGTGTGGTACTATTTACAAGGGGAGCTGTGTGGCGCAATCTACAAAGGGGAGCTGTGTGGCACTATTTACAAGGGGGGAGCTTTGTGGCGTTATCTACAGGGGGAGCTGTGTGGCGCTATATATAAGGCGGGGCTGTGTGGCACTATTTACAAAGGGGGCTGTATGGCACTATTTACAAGAGGGCTGTGTGGTGCTATCTACAGGGGGAGCTGTGTGGTACTATCTACAAGGGGGGCTGTGTGGCACTATCTGCAAGGGGGGCTGTGTGGCGCTATCTACAAGGGGGGCTGTGTGGCGATATTTACAGAGGGCACAAAGGGGGCACAGTTACTGATGGGGCACTTTTGTGTGTCATTATTACCATCTGGATTACGAGTTTGTTTAGAGGATGAGGTATAGGTGTGGAGGGTGCTGGAAAAGCGAGAAACCAACATGTCTGCCTGTAAAATTCTGCAGAGACGAGTCGTGGCTGGAATAAGTCGTCATAGTGGTCTGGGCCGGAGGGAGAAGAAAAGGGAAAGTGAACGATTCTAATCAGAGAAATCATCACCTACGTTAGCGGGGAAAGCTACAAGCGGAGCTGCGATTGGTGAGACACTCCTAGAACACTGCACAGGCAATGATTTCGTAATGTGTCCGTAAAAATTTTGGTCTGTCCGTGATATTTTAGCTCATTTGTCCAGAAATTTATGAAGTGGAGGTCGGCAACCCTGATACATATATATCCTCCTAGCATTTTATGCACAGCAATACATCCCCCTATGTTGGTAGGACTCCCATCCTGGCATTCTTGACTCGTGAATAGAATGCCAGAACTGCAGTGTAGACTGGCAGTTACACAGGCAGAGCTATGAATGAATGATAATTTTTTGTAATCTTTCTTTGAGTGATGAAAAGATAAAATTACATCAGTCTATACCAGTACACGAGGTAAAAATGCAAAAGGCTGTACAATTGTGACATGTAGCGGGATAGGAGGCAAAGAGTAGATGATGAGGGACAATATCATCACCAGTAAGGACAGAAATATTTTAAACAATGCGGATTGATACAATATTTCATTCAGAAGCTAAAGAAGATCCTTGTGTAATGGCAGCCATTAGTGGTAGCCACCCAGTATTACCCATGGAGGAGACCAAGAAATGGCTACATAGAACATTAAAGGACTTCACACATGAGGACGACACCAGAACATCCGAACACGAACAGCTGAGCAATTTGAGACCGACTGGTTGCTATGGACACACTGCCTAACAACAACCTTTATATTGGGTTGCCAGGTAGAACATCCCTAGCAATCAGCCTGTCTGCTACTCAAAAGCTTGGGGATGATCTGGTAACGCAGGCCGAGCGCTGTAAGATTTTGGCTTCAGATCCCAACCTATGGGCCTGGAATGTGAGTATGAGGGTCTATCAAAGGTCTACTCCAACTGTGTAACTGATGAGCCATTGTGGAGGGTCTACATTACCTGTGAGGAACACTGTAGGGAAGTGGCTGGCGGCCGCATTAGAACTTCTTGCTTAGCATCGCGGCTAAGGCCCCATTCACACGACCGTATATTTCATCCGTAATTACGGACCCATTAATTTCTATTGGCCACAGACACCTTTCAGTATTTTTACTGATGGGTGACCGTGCTGAAAAAATTATAGAACCGCTCCTATTCTTGTCCGTAATGATGGCGCGGACTCTCCCATAGAAGCCTATGGGCGCTTCCGTAAATACGGACGGCTACGGATGTGCATGCGTAAACCATCCGTATTTACGGAAACGTTGCTGATGTTGGTGACATCATTTGCAGCATCCCTCTATTTTTTTTACGGATTCGTATATACGGATCAAATACTGATGCACTACATATTTGCGGATACTGTCCCGTATACACGGGTAAGTCACGGATGACTACGGATCTGTATTTATATACAGATGAAAATATGGTCGTGTGCCTGGGGCCTTAGGGAACCCTGAAACATCTTGACAGAACTCTGAGGTTTCTTGGTCCATCAAGAAGATGAAAGAAGAGCATCGGAAAGTACAAACATAAAGTGCCCCGTGGTAAAGCTAAAAATTAGGCCCCTTTCAGCTGCTACTTGACACCAGCACACTCATATCCGCCTGCATCAGACAGTCATGGGGCCTCCAACCTATTTTTATGACGAGTACATTTTCCACTACCTAACATTGCAGCACCTGCGGAGACCATATCTCTGTGCAGAAGGGCGGACATATTGCCTGAGACACTATACAAGGGCCCAGGAAGGGCAGGGAGCCCACTCTGGAAACGGGTGATTTTAAAACAAATAATACCCATGAAAAGTCTTGAAGTAAAACAATAATACAGACCAAACAGTCCTAAATTTGGACAGAATACCCTCCCCGCCCCTACAAATATATACAAAAGGATAAAAAACATATAATTTAAAAACAGCCTCAGGTCCCCATCATGACCCTAAGCAGGTTAATGTATATTCACAATGTATCTCAAATACTTATCCACCAAGGGATCAAAATCCAGAATCAGATCCCAATTAGGGAAACTACAGAATGGATGTAGCAAAAGTGCAAAAAAGGTAAATGCAATCACCTGTGGTAGACATGACGGGAGATGGAAGTTTACCCCGGAGGAGACACCTCGATTTCGCAACCTTGGTCAGGAGGTAAATATGCTCGTCCCATACAAGGTATAAATCCGGAATCAAAAACAGTGGTGTCCAATGGTACATGACGTATCACTGACCTGCCCAGCGTCAAACCATCGATGCCATCGCTCTGGCCGGGGATTCCTCTTCTGGAAGAGCCCCTGATGTCACTGTCCATATATGGACAGTGACGTCAGGGGCTCCTCCTGGACCGGAATCCCCAGCCAGAGTGTTGCCGACACTCTGACCGGGATTCCTTTACTGGAGGAGCCCCTGACGTCACTGTCGATATATGGACACATCTAGGGGCGGAATCCCTGGCCGGGTATTCCGGTCCAGAAGGAGCCCCAATTGAGCTATCTACCGGGAGACGGTGTGCCACAATCTATAGGGTACATGTGTGTGCGTGGGACTATCTAAGGGATTCCACTCCTAGGGGAGGCCCAATGGAGCTATCAACAGGGATGTGGGGTGTAGCACTGTCGACAGGGTGGGGTACTATCTACAGGGAGGGGGTAGCACTATCTACAGGGGGCTGTGTGGGGCACTATCTACAGGGGGTGGCACTATTTACAGGAGTGTGTGCAGCACTTTTTACAGGGGGCTGTGTGGGGCACTATGTACAGGGGGTGGCATACGCTCTACAGGGGGGTGTGTGTGGCACTATTATCAAGGGATTCCGGTCCAGAAGGAGCCCCTTACCTCACTGTCCATATATGGACAGTGATGTCAGGGGTTCCTTCTAGGAGCGGATTCCCCGGCCAGAGCATCGGAAACTCTCTGGACTGGGATTCCGCTCCTGGTGGAGTGAATGGCAGAGCAGGGAGCGGATAGTTTCCTGCTCTGCCATAATATTCAATTGTATCTGCGTCCAGAGTATTTATCTATTTTAAATATGAAAATATATAATTTGCGGGAATGTGGTGAAAGGGGGTCCACCCATTAAAAAGGGGACAGGACAAGCCCGGTACGGGCCCCCTCTCTCCAGGAGCCACATGGTTGTCTTTTTGGTATGTACGTCCTTGGAGCTCTTGTGATATTTTTTGCCATCTCCTTTACCTTCTCTAAAATGAGACTGACAGAAATCTTCACCAGGTCGGATTTCCCTGACAGTCTTAATGGAGTGACAACCTAATTTGTGTATCGGGATGTCAATTTTGACAATTTTGGCAGGTAGGCCGAGACACTTTACCTCACCATCAATATAAAGAGCTGTTGAAAGATCTGAAAACGTCCCAGCTACAAAGTGAATGTGTTATTTCAATGTCTTCTGCCTTCACTGACGGATCGGCGTTGAACCTTTCAAGATTCATCTTCGTTAATACTTAATTGCTATGTGAACGCATCATGTTGGTCCTCGTAACGTTCTGATATGTTGCTGATGTTATTCAAGATGCGTCGTGGCCTCGGGGTCTTCTCAAATGATCTTCTGCGTCTTCTCTCACATCACTTACACCGTCCCCAATGATGAGGGTCACAGATGGCTTTCTACCTATGACAACACTCTGGTCTTTTGGACCCGAATTATTATTATTTTTTTACTAGTTTATCTTTTTGTATCATCTTTTCCTATTCTTAAAGCAATGAAGAACTAAAGAACTACCAGAAGATCTTCATTACGGACTCTTTTAGTCACATTCCTTCTGTGAGAAAATCTTCTGTTTTTGTATTCCCATGACAACACTTCCTGCAACACTCCCTTATCTTTAGGCCTTGTTCACACGGCGCTAAAAAAAACCTGATGTGTAAACGCGTACAAAATGGTAGCGTTTTTGCAAAGCGCTTTTTAAGGTACAGGCATTTTGATGCATTTTTTACGCATATTCGGCGCGTTTGTTGGGCGTGTAATTAGGACTCCCATTGACAATGGGAATTAGGTGCGTTTTCAGCGCATTTTCGGCGGGTTTTATGCATAAGGAATTGACCTAATGCTTTTTTTTTTACACGACGTGTTTTTTAAACACGCGTGCGTAAAAAAAAAGCATTGTATCACCACAATGCGTTTTCCCATTGATGTGGGAAGCTTAAAGTGTGCATTTTTTTACGCATTTTTCGTGTGAACAAGGCCTCACAGAGACACCGGGTTTTATAGCAACCAATGACAATTCAGCTTATATTTCTCTAGCGATCAGTATAGTGGCTTGATCGGTTGCTCCATCAAGTACAATGGACCTATAGGAATTACGGAAAGTGACGATCAGTCACTGGGCTACATTCTCCTGATAAGTGAAGGTCCCAGAGGTAAATATGCCATAAACGCTTAAGATGGGAATATCTCTTTAAGAACCAGTGCTCCTATGACAACACCTAATGGGCAAAGTACATTGACAGGAAATGTTGTCAGGGGGACATTGGCCAAAAAGCTCAGAAAAAGAAGAAATTTGAAATGATTTTTACTTTTATAAACCGGAGAGAAAAAAAAACAATAAAAATTTAGTTTAATCAACTTTCTTTGCAGAAGTAATAGGATTTCACAGCATGAACTGGTTTCTATTACCAGGCTCTTGTGCATTTTAACTAATGTTAATTTTTCTCAACCAATTTCGGGACATTCAGCAGCGACTCCGATATTAAATTTGGATGATAATGAGCTGTGTGTTTGTGACATTGTTTTTTTTTTCCTCCAATAAGTACAGCTGCATTGGGATCAATGATGGCGTTTGCTGCATTAAGAAAAGTTACACTGGCTTTTCTAACAAAAGTTGAGAGCTCATCTGATTTCAGAGGAACAGCCGTGTTCTTAAAAAGGAGCACTCGAGCGCTGGAGGACCCTACAGAGCCCCCCAACCACCTGCTCCGCCACTCCATACAAGTGCTGAGAGTCTGAGCAGCTGCACTCGTTCTAATGATCCCCCCTGAAAGGCTAAACATTCACTTTAATAATACATCTCCAACACAATCTGCAGTCAGAGGACGGCGGGCAGGTCTGTGCATCGTAATGACATCTAGCCTGGCATTTCGCTGCACAAAGGAAGGTATTCTGACTATCGGCTGCAGCAGCGAGGAGGGGGGACCCAGACCAAATCAGAATGGATGGACCTCAATAGGTAACGCTTGTCTCCCCCTCCTTATATACAGCAACCACTCATCCAAGAGTGACCTGGAAACTGAGGCAAAAAAATGTCCCTCCTTCAGTGCTTATGGGCAGGGCTGGACTGGGGTTCCTTGGACTGTAACACACACAGACGCTGCTGCAGCATCTGATCCTACAGTGCTATACATATATATATATATACACCTATATCATAGAGCAAAAGGTGCCAGATGGTCAGGATGGCTGCGGGAAAAAAGACACAGTCTGCTACAAGAGCTGCTCTACAGAGAGGGAGACAGTCTGCTACGAGAGCTGCTCTACAGAGAGGGAGACAGTCTGCTACAAGAGCTGCTATACAGAGAAGGAGACAGTCTGCTACAAGAGCTGCTCTACAGAGAGGGAGACAGTCTGCTACGAGAGCTGCTCTACAGAGAGGGAGACAGTCTGCTACAAGAGCTGCTCTACAGAGAGGGAGACGGTCTGCTACAAGAGCTGCTCCACAGAGAAGGAGACAGTCTGCTACAAGAGCTGCTGTACAGAGAGGGAGACAGTCTGCTACAAGAGCTGTACAGAGAGGGAGACAGTCTGCTACAAGAGCTGCTCTACAGAGAGGGAGACGGTCTGCTACAAGAGCTGTACAGAGAGGGAGACAGTCTGCTACAAGAGCTGCTCTACAGAGAGGGAGACAGTCTGCTACAAGAGCTGCTGTACAGAGAGGGAGACAGTCTGCTACAAGAGCTGTACAGAGAGGGAGACAGTCTGCTACAAGAGCTGCTCTACAGAGAGGGAGACGGTCTGCTACAAGAGCTGTACAGAGAGGGAGACAGTCTGCTACAAGAGCTGCTCTACAGAGAAGGAGACAGACTGCTACAAGAGCTGCTCTACAGAGAGGGAGACAGTCTGCTACGAGAGCTGCTCTACAGAGAGGGAGACAGTCTGCTACAAGAGCTGCTCTACAGAGAGGGAGACGGTCTGCTACAAGAGCTGCTCCACAGAGAAGGAGACAGTCTGCTACAAGAGCTGCTGCACAGAGAGGGAGACAGTCTGCTACAAGAGCTGTACAGAGAGGGAGACAGTCTGCTACAAGAGCTGCTCTACAGAGAGGGAGACGGTCTGCTACAAGAGCTGTACAGAGAGGGAGACAGTCTGCTACAAGAGCTGCTATACAGAGAGGGAGACAGTCTGCTACAAGAGCTGCTCTACAGAGAAGGAGACAGACTGCTACAAGAGCTGCTGTACAGAGAAGGAGACAGTCTGCTACAAGAGCTGCTGTACAGAGAGGGAGACAGACTGCTACAAGAGCTGCTATACAGAGAGGGAGAGAGTCTGCTACAAGAGCTGCTATACAGAGAGGGAGACAGCCTGCTACAGGAGCTGCTATACAGAGAGGGAGACAGTCTGCTACAAGAGCTGCTCTACAGAGAGGGAGACAGTCTGCTACAAGAGCTGCTCTACAGAGAGGGAGACAGTCTGCTACAAGAGCTGCTATACAGAGAGGGAGACAGTCTGCTACAAGAGCTGCTCTACAGAGAGGGAGACAGTCTGCTACAAGAGCTGCTGTACAGAGAGGGAGACAGTCTGCTACAAGAGCTGCTGTACAGAGAGGGAGACAGACTGCTACAAGAGCTGCTGTACAGAGAGGGAGACAGTCTGCTACAAGAGCTGCTGTACAGAGAGGGAGACAGTCTGCTACAAGAGCTGCTCTACAGAGAGGGAGACAGTCTGCTACAAGAGCTGCTCTACAGAGAAGAGGACAGTCTGCTACAAGAGCTGCTTTACAGTGAGGGAGACAGACTGCTACAAGAGCTGCTCTACAGAGAGGGAGACAGTCTGCTACAAGAGCTGCTTTACTTAGGGAGACAGCCTGCTACAAGATCTGCTCTACAGAGAGGGAGACAGTCTGCTACAAGAGCTGCTCTACAGAGAGAGAGACAGTCTGCTACAGGAGCTGATATACAGAGGGGGAGACAGTCTGCTACAAGAGCTGCTCTACAGAGAGAGACAGTCTGCTACAAGAGCTGCTATACAGAGAGGGAGACAGTCTGCTACAAGAGCTGCTCTACAGAGAAGGAGACAGTCTGCTACAAGAGCTGCTTTACAGTGAGGGAGACAGCCTGCTACAAGAGCTGCTTTACAGAGGGAGACAGTCTGCTACAAGAGCTGCTGTACAGAGAAGGAGACAGTCTGCGACAAGATCTGCTCTACAGAGAGGGAGACAGTCTGCTACAAGAGCTGCTCTACAGAGAGAGAGACAGTCTGCTACAGGAGCTGATATACAGAGGGGGAGACAGTCTGCTACAAGAGCTGCTCTACAGAGAGGGAGACAGTCTGCTACAGGAGCTGCTCTACAGAGAGGGAGACAGTCTGCTACAGGAGCTGCTGTACAGAGAGGGAGACAGTCTGCTACAGGAGCTGCTCTACAGAGAGGGAGACAGTCTGCTGCAAGATCTGCTCTACAGAGAGGGAAACAGTCTGCTACAGGAGCTGCTCTACAGAGAAGGAGACAGTCTGCAACAAGAGCTGCTCTACAGAGAGGGAGACAGTCTGCTACAGGAGCTGCTCTACAGAGAGGGAAACAGTCTGCTACAAGAGCTGCTCTACAGAGAGGGAGACAGTCTGCTACAAGAGCTGCTATACAGAGAGGGAGACAGTCTGCTACAAGAGCTGCTCTACAGAGAGGGAGACAGTCTGCTACAAGAGCTGCTCTACAGAGAGGTACACAGTCTGCTACAAGAGCTGCTCTACAGAGAGGGAGACAGTCTGCTACAGGAGCTGCTATACAGAGAGGTACACAGTCTGCTACAAGAGCTGCTCTACAGAGAGGGAGACAGTCTGCTACAGGAGCTGCTCTACAGAGAGGGAGACAGTCTGCTACAAGAGCTGCTCTACAGAGAGGGAGACAGTCTGCTACAAGAGCTGCTATACAGAGAGGGAGACAGTCTGCTACAAGAGCTGCTGTACAGAGAGGGAGACAGACTGCTACAAGAGCTGCTATACAGAGTAGGAGACAGTCTGCTACAAGAGTGCTCTACAGAGAGGGAGACAGTCTGCTACAAGAGCTGCTATACAGAGAAGGAGACAGTCTGCTACAAGAGCTGCTCTACAGAGAGGGAAACAGACTGCTACAAGAGCTGCTCTACAGAGAGGGAGACAGTCTGCTACAAGAGCTGCTATACAGAGAGGGAGACAGTCTGCTACAAGAGCTGCTCTACAGAGAGGGAGACAGTATGCTACAAGAGCTGCTATACAGAGAGGGAGAGAGTCTGCTACAAGAGCTGCTCTACAGAGAGGGAGACAGACTGCTACAAGAGCTGCTCTACAGAGAGGGAGACAGTATGCTACAAGAGCTGCTATACAGAGAGGGAGAGAGTCTGCTACAAGAGCTGCTCTACAGAGAGGGAGACAGACTGCTACAAGAGCTGCTCTACAGAGAGGGAGACAGTCTGCTACAGGAGCTGCTATACAGAGAAGGAGACAGCCTGCTACAAAAGCTGCTGTACAGAGAAGGAGACAGTCTGCTACAAGAGCTGCTGTACAGAGAGGGAGACAGTCTGCTACAAGAGCTGCTCTACAGAGAGGGAGACTGTCTGCTACAAGAGCTGCTCTACAGAGAGGGAGACAGTCTGCTACAGGAGCTGCTATACAGAGAAGGAGACAGCCTGCTACAAGAGCTGCTGTACAGAGAAGGAGACAGTCTGCTACAAGAGCTGCTCTACAGAGAGGGAGACAGACTGCTACAAGAGCTGCTCTACAGAGAGGGAGACAGTCTGCTACAGGAGCTGCTATACAGAGAAGGAGACAGCCTGCTACAAGAGCTGCTGTACAGAGAAGGAGACAGTCTGCTACAAGAGCTGCTGTACAGAGAGGGAGACAGTCTGCTACAAGAGCTGCTCTACAGAGAGGGAGACTCTCTGCTACAAGAGCTGCTCTACAGGGAGGGAGACAGCCTGCTACAAGAGCTGCTGTACAGAGAGGAAGACAGTCTGCTACAAGAGCTGCTCTACAGAGAGGGAGACAGTCTGCTACAAGAGCTGCTCTACAGAGAGGTAGACAGTCTGCTACAAGAGCTGCTCTACAGAGAGGGAGACAGTCTGCTACAAGAGCTGCTCTACAGAGAGGGAGACAGTCTGCTACAGGAGCTGCTATACAGAGAAGGAGACAGCCTGCTACAAGAGCTGCTGTACAGAGAAGGAGACAGTCTGCTACAAGAGCTGCTCTACAGAGAGGGAGACAGTCTGCTACAAGAGCTGCTCTACAGAGAGGGAGACAGTCTGCTACAAGAGCTGCTGTACAGAGAAGGAGACAGTCTGCTACAAGAGCTGCTCTACAGAGAGGGAGACAGTCTGCTACAAGAGCTGCTGTACAGAGAGGGAGAAAGTCTGCTACAAGAGCTGCTCTACAGAGAGGGAGACAGACTGCTACAAGAGCTGCTGTACAGAGAAGGAGACAGTCTGCTACAAGAGCTGCTCTACAGAGAGGGAGACAGTCTGCTACAAGTGCTGCTCTACAGAGAGGGAGACAGTCTGCTACAGGAGCTGCTATACAGAGAAGGAGACAGTCTGCTACAAGAGCTGATATACAGAGAGGGAGACAGACTGCTACAAGAGCTGCTCCACAGAGAAGGAGACAGTCTGCTACAAGATCTGCTCTACAGAGAGGGAGACAGTCTGCTACAAGAGCTGCTGTACAGAGAAGGAGACAGTCTGCTACAAGAGCTGCTCTACAGAGAGGGAGACAGTCTGCTACAAGAGCTGCTCTACAGAGAGGGAGACAGTCTGCTACAGGAGCTGCTATACAGAGAGGGAGACAGACTGCTACAAGAGCTGCTGTACAGAGAAGGAGACAGTCTGCTACAGGAGCTGCTATACAGAGAAGGAGACAGTCTGCTACAAGAGCTGCTATACAGAGAGGGAGACAGTCTGCTACAGGAGCTGCTATACAGAGAAGGAGACAGCCTGCTACAAGAGCTGCTGTACAGAGAAGGAGACAGTCTGCTACAAGAGCTGCTTTGCAGGGAGAGAAACGGCCTGATCCAGAAGGCATCAGTGGAGATCACAGTCAGCGTGACTACCTCGGGAAAAGAGAGGTGAAGTCCCGAGCTGGTCTGCAGTGACCAGACCAAAGAGAGAGGTCAACTAATATACAGAGCAACTAACATAGAGGAAAAACCAGACATCAGCTATTACAGACAAACCTTTGTCATACAGTTGGACTGTTCCAGTTAGCATTGATGTTGAAGTCTAATCCTGCCTACGGACCCCCCACTCCACCTGGCGGACATGTGCATTATAATGAGTTCTATTTTAGTGTTTCATTGCAGGTAGTAAGGGTTTCTGTATATTTCTTATATAATGGATGCACAAAATAGAGAAAAGGCCTAGAAGGAAGCCTCACAGAGGATCCATCACCTCTCCTGACATGTTTGTTTTAGTAAATACTTGAATTCCCCTTGAAATAACAATTCTGGAACATATACTAGCACTTTCTGTTGTGCCGATCCTTTGCTATGCCTCCTGGAAATGTATGGATAAATTGGCAACTGGGCGTTACCATTCTCTTTGTCAAAGGGGCGTGTCCCTACCGAGTGTCACTCTATTAGCACTGATTGGACATTGTGAATCTGTGTAGGAACCCACCCCCAACTGGTAGAATGCAGATGTCAATTTATTCATATTTCTAAGATGAATAACAGAGGCTCCAGAATTGTTATTTAAAGGAGAATACAATTATTTTCTAACACATATATTTCAGTAGAGGTAACAGGTCCTTTTTAATAAGCCACCCCTACTAGTGGGGGTCCTCAATCACCCACACCCACTTTTGCCATACCCTCAATCTGGCTACAGCTTCCTATGGGGCAGGCCATGCATACTATTGGTAGCCCATGTACAAAGTCTCCACCCTGCACCCAACTACCCCTAGATTAACTGTTCTGTCCTCCCATAACCTGAAACCAGGGCAGGGAGGAGTGGAACCTTCAAGCAGGGCCGCCATCAGGAATTTCAGGGCCCCCTACAGCTACATTTTCTGGGCCCCCCTACCGTGGCACCGCCTGTTAACGGTACTCCGTCCAGTACTATATCATGGTACCCAGGGCCGCCATCAGGGGGGGTATTATGGGTACTGATGCGAGAGGCCCGGCCAAACCTAATTGAAAGGGGGGCCCGGCAAAATGCCGCGACTTTCCTTTGGTAGAAAAAAAAACAGGCCCCTGCAATGGGGCCCGTTTTTTTCACCAAAAGAATGTCATGAGCTGCGGGCCCCCCTTTCAATTAGGTTTGGCCGGGCCTCTCACATCAGTACCCCTAATACCCCCCTGATGGCGGCCCTGGGTAGCATGGGGGCCGTCAAACACCGCCGCCTGTGCGACCGATCACGCGCACCCGCAAACTCCCGCGCATGCGCACCGGCGACCGCCTAGAACCGCGCACCGAATTTTGAGGCAGATTTTGACCTGCCCACACTATCTTGCCGCGTTTTTTGCCCACGGCGATTGAGGACAGCAGACAGAAAACGCAGCGAAAAATGCATTTTCTGCCTCCCATTGATTTCGATGGGAGGTCAGAGGCGGAACCGCGGCAAGAAAGGATGTGCTGCTTTTTCTTTTTTCCGCGACTGGCTCCCATTGATTTCAGATTAAATCAATGGGAGGCGGTTTTGGAAGTTTTTTGGTGCTGATTCTGACGCAGGGACCTGCAGTGTGACTTTTTAAGCCGCAGCGTGTCAATGTATTCTGTGGAATCGCTGGGAATTCTGCCAGCAAAACCGCACCAAATAGTGCGCAGGTTTCGTGAGGCGTGTCCGCTGCGGGAATCCTGCAGGGATTAAAAAGTTTAGACTTGCCCCGGCCGTAGTTTAGGTGACGCATCTCTCTCTTCTGAACGTAGCCCCGCCTCCTGGGATGACGCTGTAGACCATGTGACCGCTGCAGCAGTCACATGGGATGAAACGTCATGACAGGAGGCCGGGCTGCGCTAAGAATAGAGGATCGCGTCACCAGGACTACGGCCGGGGCAAGTCTAAACTTTATCAATTTAAAAAAGTACCTTTTTTTTCTTCTCTTGTGTGATTTTTGCGGCAGAACCGCAGCATTTCCGCAACAGAGGAGCGGCGATTCCACAGAATACATTGACACGCTGCGGCTTAAAAAGTCACACTGCAGGTCCATTATTTTTGCAGCGTGTGAATGAGATTTGTTAAAATCTCATCCACTCTGCTGCGACTGTAATACGCTGCGGATTATCCACAATAAAATGTGTTGCATAAAATCCGCAGTGTTCATGCCTAGTGTGTTCCTACCCTAAGGCCGGATTTACACAAGCGTGTGCTTTTTGCACGCGCAAAAAACGTGGCGTTTTGCGCATGCAAAAGTTCCATAACAGCTCCGTGTGTCAGCAGCGTATGATGCGCGGTTGCGTGATTTTCGCGCAGCCGCCATCATTATGACACTCTGTTTGTATGTTTGTAGCACGTGGTGCTTTTCTAATTTCATTCATAGTTTATACTGCTGCGGAAGCGCTGGGCGTGATTTTCACGCACCCATTGACTTCAATGGGTGCGTGATGCGCGAACAATGCACAAATATCGGACATGTTGTGAGTTTTACGCAGCGGACACACGGACACACGCTGCATGAAAATCACTGACAGTCTGCACGGCACCATAGAGTAACATAGGTCCGTGCGAGGCGCGTGAAAATCACGCGCGTTGCACGGACGTATTACACGTTCGTCTGAATAAGCCCTAACAATAAGGCCCAGTTCACAGAGTTTTTGGGCCTTGATATTGACTCGGACACTGCGTCAGAATCAGCACCAAAAAACTTCCAAAACCGCCTCCCATTGATTTAATCTGAAATCAATGGGAGCCAGTCGCGGAAAAAAGAAAAAGCAGCACGTCCTTTCTTGCCGCGGTTCCGCCTCTGACCTGCCATCGAAATCAATGGGAGGCAGAAAATGCATTTTTCGCTGCGTTTTTTGTCTGCTGTCCTCAATCGCCGCGGGCAAAAAACGCAGCAAAAAAACGCGGCAAGATAGTGTGGGCAGGGCAAAATCTGCCTCAAAATTCTTTAAGGAATTTTGAGGCAGATTTTTTTTTGCCTGCAAAATACTGTGTGAACAGGGCCATACATAAACAACACTTTGAGATAATTTACTCACTGTCAGAAGAGCTGCTCCCACTCCAGTCCTCTTCCGGCGATGTCTTCCAGGGGAGGTCTTCGGTCCAGACGTCCAGTCCTTCACCTCCAGCCAGGCTCCAGGTAAGTTTTGTCCATGTGGGTCCGCGGCTGCGCGCGCTTCGTTCGCGGGCGGTCTCCAGTGCGGGCGTTCGTGGATGCGCGCTCGCGAGTGCGCACGCGCGGGAGTTTCATTGTGCGCGCGATCGGGTGCGCGCGCGCGGGCGGACGGTTTGACGGCCCCCCATGACGAGGGGAGGGGGCCCGCTGCAGCAGCAGCAGCAGCAGCTCACGACATTCTTTTGGTGAAAAAAACGGGCCCCATTGCAGGGGCCCGTTTTTTCCTACCAAAAGAATGTCGAGGCAGTTGCCGGCCCCCCTTTCAATTAGGTTTGGCCGGGCCCCTCACACCACTACCCCTAATACCCCCCTGATGGCGGCCCTGCCTTCAAGGGTCAATTTTTGTTTGATAGATTGGGTGAAGCAAAATGTCATCTGCTCCTATTTCAGGAAAGGATCCGAAGATGGTTGGTGGTCTTCTATGGGATGGAGGGGACCTGTGAGTCTCCTCAATTGTCAGAACCCTCGGGAACTGTCTGACGTCTTCACTGCTCACTCCATCCCTGGTGGTCTTCAAGGACTCCGTGTTTAGGCTGATGAAGGTCTCAGTTGTCTGTATTTTCCTGAAGAACATAGTGCCTGTCTCTATACTTCAAACATCTGATGAGTTCAGAGACAACCCCGTCATCCCTGCAGGTTTTTTTGTTTTTGCTGAGGCAGCGATTTGTTGGAGGACGCTGGGACACCTTGCTGGAGTGCGGACCTGGCAGGGTATATGACAATGAGGAACCTGCTGAATCCCATGTTTTCTGGAAAGTCAGCAAATATCCTTTGAGTCTAACTTAGTTTTCCGTTCTAGGTGAAATTATTCTTTAAATGTGTAGGGTTGCAGAATACTCGCACCTTGAGACAGGACTGGCGTATAAGACATGATGTAACTTACAGTTAGTAAAATATAAGTAAAGTGAAGTATATGAAAAGTCACTCAACATTATTTAGAGATTTGGCTGGTAAAATTATGGTTAAATAGGGAAGGGTTAAGAGGGCATTTGCCCCAGGGCCTCAATTTTTAGTATTTCATTCTAATTCTCTGTCTCTACCAAAAACACAGCATCATCTGTAGCGCCGACGGCCGTGGACCGCCGGCATCTCCCCTCCCCCGGCAGCCAACAGCCTGGTTATACTCACCCCCAGTGTCTCCCTCCTTCTGTCCGGGGATGCTGGCGCACACACCGTCCTGCTCATGGCTCCCAAAGGGTGCGCGCGCGCACTCTGGTGGTCTCTTAAAAGGGCCAGCGCACGCATCATTAAAGTGTCCTTGGTCTACCCCTGTACACCCTAGGCTATTGAGTTGGACCTATCCTCTGCCCTAGTGCCAGAGCAATGTTAGTGCTAACCCAGAGATAGTCTATGCAGGTCCCGTATCCTGTAACCAGTGTCCGTTACGAGTCTGGTATCCGTCTCCAGTATCCGTGACGAGACCAGTGTTTGAGACCAGTTCTGCTTCCGATAATCCATCACAAACCAGCTCTCAGCTATCCAGCTCAATCCTACCTCCAGTAATCCGGCACCAGCCTGTCACATGCAGGTACCATCGACTAGTGACTCTCCTATAATTGTCTGGCAGGCAGCTACTCCATTACAGCGAATAAGCCTAGTGGGTCCACTTTCCTAGTGGACGTTACATCATCTCTGACACTAACTGGAGTAATAATGTTATTGACTGGTTAAAATACTAAAATATTCTGTAATATCTCTTAATCATTGGGAAATCTCAATCCCTGTCAGTCAAACAACAACTATTATTGTTCTTAAAAAAAATGGAAGGGGTTGTCTACTACAGAATACCCAAATTCCACTATTGGGGCTTGTTTAGGTAATATAGATGGTATTTCACTCTATACACCCCCTAATAAGCTTTAAACTGAATCTCCACTTTTTCTCATCATGTCATCTTTAAGTACAACTTTCTATGCGGATAGTTTTTTTCATATATTTTTATAGTGGTCGGAGCTCCATTTTTTTTTTTAAACAAACATCTCCAAATCCCCTGCATAACCATAGAGTTAAATTATGAGATTCTAGTTTCTTGCTGTCACCACTAGGGGGAGCAAAATAGCTTACTGCATACTGATGTTGAATAGAGTTCAATGTATAAACAGTATGCAGTAAACTCTGAAGCTCCCTCTAGTGGTGGCTGCAGGTAGTCAGAATTGTATCATTGAACTCTATGTCTATGCAGGGAATTCGGAGCTTTGTATCAGAAAAATGGAGCTATGACTGTTATAAAGATATATTAAGAAATTATTTCGCACAGACTGTAGGACCTTTTTAGGTTTAACTAAAAATACTGTTCAATGGTGTACATTACCCTTAAGCAGAGAGCTGCAGAGCACTGAATATAATTGGCAGACACAATGGAAATCTTATTATTTAGCATTTTCCCAGTGGCTCTGCCATATTAAACACCTGTTGCTGATTGAGACACCCCCCCCCCCCTCCACACATACATATTTTCTATCTACCGCCTCCTAAAATATTAGCTGAGCCCCCACCCTTTGTTTTGCCCATGGGCCTCTCCAGACCTTGATCTGGCCCCGTTCTTGATTTCTTACTTTATAGAGCAAATTGCTTCTTATTTCTTTTATTTATTGTTTTTTCCTTTTTAAATGGAAATGTAAAAAATTAAGGACACTAAACCCAATAACGGGCCATTACGGACCAGCCATAATCTACAATAAAAGTCGAAATAGATTTAGTCTCTAATTAAATAAATCGCACAGTCCAATTGCCCTTAATAGCACAAACAGCCCGAAGTACAACATTCACCAGTAAAAGAAGATCATTCAGCAGCAAGACAAGAACGTTTTGTAACTTTTGTCTCATATGCCTTATCCTCCATTCACCTTCATCCTAATACTAAGGAATGACGTCCTGTGGACATGCGCATTGTCGCAGTCTGTGGGTATGTGTGGACCCACTAGGCCGCACCTCCATGGCGGGAAGGCAGCTGGCCAAACAACAGAGCACCCCAGCAATACAAAGTCCCGCACTAGGGTACCTGAATAGCCCAGGCAGTGGCCGAGACTTTGGCACGGATGGAGGTGGATGCAGCAGGTTACGCCACACGTGGTGGATCACACTGGACGTGGCAGATGACAGTAGGTGCAGTAGGACACGACTCCAACACTAACAGGCTCGGGAACAAGAACACAGGACGGAATACAGGATACAGGTAAAAGGGTACAGGTAACAACAGGAACAGGATAACACTAAGGGACCATTTTCCAGACTGACATAGGATATACTAACAACGCCCAGGCAAGGATCAGAAGGGCAAGGCCCTTTTTATAGTCCAGGGAATCATGGGCAGTTGATAATGATCAAGTGGACCGGAGCAGAAGTGAGCGCTGGTGTCTCCTGGGAAAGAGATGTGAGCCAGAACTCACAGATCCATGGCTGCGGCCGCCTGGGGGGGGGTGAGTAGACCAGACGCTCCGTGGCCATAGACGCTACACGCACAGTATATAACGTGCCTAGATAATTTGTAATCATTACTATTAGTATAGAACATTTTTCTCCAATATACGAAAAATTCTAAAAAAAAAACATTCTTTACATCCTATTTCCTGGAAAACTGGGTATATTTACATCACTACAACCCTGAACAAACATACCAAGGGTCCAAGGATATCTCGATATAGGAATAGAGATGTTGCACGATGGTGTACCTGTCATAGAGGCAGCCCTTGCAGCTGCAATGGGCCCCTGACAATTCCAAGTTGGGCTTGTCCACATTTCACAGATTATAAAAATGATCACATGACCTCAGGGTCTGGCAGCTGGGACCCCCACCCAATCTCAAAGTGAATGCAGCAAAGATCCCCGATGTCTGCCCATCTTGTTTGTTCAGTTTCAGGCTTTGGTTTTACTCAAGGTACTCACTGGCCTCCTCCCCTGCAATCAGCTCCTCTGCACAGAGCTTCTCTACAACCGGCTTCTCCGCAAACAGCTCGCACAGTCTACTTTTGGAACGGTTCCCTACACTCATGCACCGACTTAAAACACTTCACACACCCACTTCTTCTCACTCTGATGAGAACATTAAGGCTTGGGCTACATGGAGACTTTTGTATCGCATTTAATTGATTTTAACTATTGAGCTACACCAGCGGTCCATAGGAATACATTGAGTTATATACAGTCTTGTGGACTGCAGCTGTCGTGAGATAGTTCAAATCAATCAGTAGCGCAGCAAGAAGTCTCCGTGTAGCCCAGACCTAAGTCTTTCCTGACTATAAAAATCGCAGAATAATACGTGAGTAGCTCTATATTATTGATATGACACCTCCAATGTCACACACACAAAGCATGATAATATACAGAACTTCATCATATGCTGGTGTGGTGACTCTTTACATTCATTAGCGACGATTAGACCTTGATAGACTGATCCCCCCTAATGCAATTAATTGGCTTTTGAAGCTCCATAGACGTCACCCGTCTCACTGTTTGACTGCCAAAATTGCAATCATATGAATTATACACCATACAGATAACTTATACATAAGACCGCAGGGGGAGAATGAACACTGTCATTGTATTAAACAGGGACTGCGCCATTTATATTATTTTCATAAGCAGATGCCGGTGAGTGACATTGCTTAATTATGTAGGAGATGGCAAAAAAACGACATAGACAAGTTAAGATTGATATCTGGAAAATAAATACTGCAATGAATAAAGTAGAGATCCAATTTGGAGCTACTTTAAGTGTTATAGCATTAAATTATATAATTCTGGCTACCTGCAGCCACCACTAGGGGGAGCTCACTGCAAGTATTGAACTTAGCGTGAGCTGTGTAACTCTGTCTGCAGTGAGCTCCCCCTAGTGGTGGCTATAGGTATACAGAATGCTACAATTCTCACCAGAGGAATCTGGCTATGCTGAGGTACAGAGTCTAAGTAATTTTCCCGATCATCATCCCTTGGCCCAAAAAGGAGGTATGGACTTTCCCAGTTTCCCGTCCCCCAGAAAAGTCAGCAATTAGCAGTGGGGGTGTTCATTGTAGCAGAGTCAGGAACGTAAGGCCACCAGAACCAGCATCAACAAGGAGTGCCGCGGCTGTATCCAGTAGATCCGGCAAATAAAGACAGGAGCACAAGCAACTGGACGCGTCCCTCAGCTGGTACTGGATGAGGTGAATAACCCAGGAACATTACAGTTTTATAGGGAGCGGGTGAATATTGATGACTCTAGATGGTGCAATGGAGTAGTAGTAGGTGTGGATCCAGAACATCACTGAAAATAGACCTTTCGCCTACATGGA
This sequence comes from Rhinoderma darwinii, assembly GCF_050947455.1. Taxonomy (NCBI): domain Eukaryota; kingdom Metazoa; phylum Chordata; class Amphibia; order Anura; family Rhinodermatidae; genus Rhinoderma; species Rhinoderma darwinii. Next base: position 9,770,989 of record NC_134689.1, on the reverse strand, counting down.
CATGTCAGAAGGATCTCACCAGGGGTATTCCTATAAGGGGTGCAGTGGTAGCAGTTACCCCCAGGCCCTGGTAACTAAGGGGTGAGTGGTCTCTCTTCCACATAAGAAGAAACATATTACAAATGATAGGGTACGGTTAAACCTTTTGTATTGGGTCTTAAAGATACGCCTCAAGATGCAGACTATGCAGATGGGACCCTTGATAAGAGGTCAAGTCCACAAGCGAGGCGGACACAAGCAGAGGATAGTGATGCCTACGTCTCCTATAAGGGATAGGAAGGAGGGCGAGGGGGTAACAAGCTGTGGGGTCTGGATGTTGGGGTGATGGTATGATGGAGCACCAGCAGAGGGCACTATTTGGGGTTTTTCTATTGCACCCTCTCTAGATTATGTATGCCACTGGTCTCAGAAGTTGTTTGAGAATAAATCTACTGTATAGTATAGTCATTATTATTACACGAGGCTTCATATCTGAAGTTATACCCCTGGGTGAGATGATCAGGACTAGCTGAAGGATTAAGGTTTGCGGCATTAATATGAAATGGGGTTGAAGCTGCGTTTGACACTGTATTTGAAGAAGGAGAAGCTGTGACTGAGTACTCCAACAAAAACTTTTTCCCCCCACTTGTAGTTAATAATAAATGACATAGATCTGTGAATATTGGAATGTGGACGTACGTAACGTAACGTTCAGCGAGCTGAGACAGAAATTGTAAATAATGAAATGTATAATTCAAATAAAATCTATGGGAACAAGACATCGTTCCATTTTTCATATCATATTTCTCAGAATTAATTTACTTAAAGTGTATCACTAAAAAATGTGAGTACTAAGTAAGAATCGTACAAGCAAAGTAATTTATCAACATCATTAAAGAGCAATCCCAGTTATTATGCTGCAGTAAAGATTCCGGGGGGCCGAATAGTGAAGAGACATTTTATAAATTGGATCTTCTAAATATATAGTTTTTAAATTCAGAATTTCACTCATGCCTCAAGATTCAGTATAATATAATATACTACAATAGTTATGTGTACACTACATACAAGACTATAACTAACAAAATACTGCCCCCTATGTACAAAAATATAACTACTATAATACTGCCCCCTATATACAAGAATATAACTACTATAATACTGCCCCCTATATACAAGAATATAACTACTATAATACTGCCCCCTATATACAAGAATATAACTACTATAATACTGCCCCCTATATACAAGAATATAACTACTATAATACTGCTCCTTATATTCAAGAATATAACTACTATAATACTGCCTCCTATATACAAGAATATAACTACTATAATACTGCCCCCCCATATACAAGAATATAACTACTATAATACTGCCCCCTATATACAAGAATATAACTACTATAATACTGCTCCTTATATACAAGAATATAACTACTATAATACTGCCCCTATATACAAGAATATAACTACTATAATACTGCCTCCTATGTACAAGAATATAACTACTATAATACTGCTCCTATATATAAGAATATAACTACTATAATACTGCCCCTATATACAAGAATATAACTACTATAATACTGCCCCTATATACAAGAATATAACTACTATAATACTGCTCCTTATATACAAGAATATAACTACTATAATACTGCCTCCTATATACAAGAATATAACTACTATAATACTGCCCCCCCATATACAAGAATATAACTACTATAATACTGCCCCCTATATACAAGAATATAACTACTATAATACTGCTCCTTATATACAAGAATATAACTACTATAATACGGCCCCCTATATACAAGAATATAACTACTATAATACTGCTCCCTATGTACAAGAATATAACTACTATAATACTGCCCCTATATACAAGAATATAACTACTATAATACTGTCCCTATATACAAGAATATAACTACTATAATACTGCCCCTATGTATAAGAATATAACTACTATATTACTGCCCCCTATACACAAGAATATAACTACTATAATACTGCTCCTATATACAAGAATATAACTACTATAATACTGCCCCCTATATACAAGAATATAACTACTATAATACTGCCCCCTATATACAAGAATATAACTACTATAATACTGCTCCTATATACAAGAATATAACTACTATAATACTGCTCCTATATACAAGAATATAACTACTATAATACTGCCCTCTATATACAAGAATATAACTACTATAATTATCTTTTTTATTTGAAAACTTGCAACAAATTATTACAATACCTTTGCAATACACTCATAACAGATAAAGAAAATAAACATTTGTCTCTTAATAACATCACAATCATTAAACAAACAATAATATATGAATATTGCTCCAGTATAGATTGTTTCAACTATTTTCCATGATATTATTCTAGACAGTATTACAGGAGAGTTCTTCTTTATTGGTGACCGGGCAGCATCGGGCACACCACAGAGGGTACCCGGTCACCACATTTATGACATATAGTAAGCCTCTATGATATAAACAGAGTTTGGGCTAGAAGTCTCCATACAGCAGCTGAGAATTTCACTGTCCCAATAGATGTGGTGACTGCAGGGACATTACTCTGTAGATAAGTCTCTTGTATAAAGATGACATTGGTTTTGTCGTCAGACAGACGCTGGAATATCGCCTGCCGCCTGCTCCTATTCTTCACGCTGTTCACATTAATAGAGGTGATTTTCAGCCTCATCCTGGTTACAGATCTTTCCTACTTTTTTTTCCTTCTTCCACTACTATGTCCTGTAACACCCCATCTTTTGGTGGACATTGGGGGGTCAGCATCTTCATCCTGAGGTTCGTCACCTGGGTTGTGTGAGGAGACTTGCTCCATCTCTACTTCTTCTTCCTGGTCATCTTCTCCCAGCGCACAGTAACGTCCCCCAGTTATCGCCAGCACTGGAGACTCCGGTGATTTCTTTGCAGCAGTGATTTTTTTCCTAGAAGAATCATCTGTTTTACTTCTCCTTTTAACCGTCTGAAATCCCTCCTCATCCATACGGGTCGCTGCGGCTGGATCAGCTGGTTTTTTACTGGTCGCTGCGGCTAGATCAGCTGGTTTTTTACTGGTCGCTGCGGCTGGATCAGCTGGTTCCTTACTGGTGTTGGGCAGATGTTTAGATGTATTGGTGACAGAGTGACTGGATATTTTGCTTTTAGCATGACCTCTATTTTCAGTGGCTGGTGACACTTGTGCAGCATCCACAGATGGGACATTCGTCTCTTGAGCAGGGTCTCTGGTACTTCGGCTCACATCATCGCCGGGACTTCCAAGTTCTGGGGTTGTATCTACACCTATGGAGACATCCTCCTGGTCTTCCTCCATGGCTTCTTTAAAGGTTTCCTCCTTATTATGTTCTGCATGTGGACACTCCCGGAATGTATGTCCAGGTCCTAAGCACAGGTTACAGATGACAGGTCCTGTACAATCGTCCTTCACATGCCCAAACTGACCACATAGTGAGCACTTAATACGGGAACAGTTGAATGCCAGGTGTCTGCCCCCACATCTATGGCACAGTCGCGGTTGACCAGGGTAGTAACATATGCCTCTCTCCGAGCCCAGGTAGAATGAGTGCGGCAGATGTCTGGTCACTCCATTCTCCTGAACCAGCTGGATCTTGACAGAATATCCTCCATTCCAGATCTCCTCCTCATCATAGATCTTTGTTGGCAGTCTCTTCACCTCACAATATCTGCTCAACCAGTGCTGCAAATCTGCCAGAGCCACCACCTCAGACTGGAACAGGACGGTGGCGGTGACTACCTGGGGTTTAGTCAGCTGGATGACATGTAGATGCTCCCACATTGCATGCTCCTTTGTATCGTTATAAATACTCCAGAATAAGTCTAGACTATATTGCAGCTTGAAACTGATGTCATAATTCCTGCTGGAGGGAACGTGGATCAGAGCGAACACCTCACAAGCTTTAAACTTCATAAACTCCTTCAACAAAACTTTCCCAATGTAGAGTCTGGAGGGGAGGTTTTCCTCTGGTCCTGAGTACCTGATTCTGACCGCGTTCCTCCTCTGAGGTGCGGGGTTAGTCGGTCTTGTGACGCTGGAGAACAGTCTCCTGTACTGAGGTCTGTCAGCAGGTGGGTCAGGACTGGACCTCTCCTCAGCTGATTGTACTGCAGATCCTCCTGTGTCTGCTCCTGATCGCTGTGTAACCTGCACTCCATTCACTGACACTGCAGACGGCTGAACCTCCAGAACAGGGTCTGCAATGTCCGCCTCAGCCTGTGCCGCTGGTTCATCAGATATCAGACTGACAATCACCGCGCTGAGCGAGGTCTCACTTATAATATCAGGACATGAGGCACTTTCTTGTTCACTCACAGGAGTGCCACTCGCATTCACTTCATCAGTACTGCACATAGAGTCTACTGCAGTTAACCCCTCGTCAGCTGGCACACATTTCTCTGCAGCTTTAGCAGCATTTGTGTTGACTGATTGCACAGACCCCACACATGATGAGAGATGTGATCCTCCAGCCACTGCACACTCATATCTTCCAGGGTTTCCCTGCGCCACAATATTATACACAGTCTTATAGTCAGTGTCTTTTTTTGCAATGATATTTTTTCTCTTCACAGTTTGGGCTCTGGTCTCCCTTTTGTTCTCAATTGCCCGGTTCTTTATTTTGGGTACTGTGCATGATTCTTTCTGCAATCTCTCCTTCAATATCACCAGCTCACGTGTGCAAACATCCAGAAACTCACATTTCATCAGCTTTGCCTTTGGATCAGTCTCTTGGTTAATTTCAGTTCTCAATTTGCGAACTTGCATTTCCATTTTAAAGATATTTTTCTTTGTCATTTTTGTGCACAATTCACCAACATCATGAGATTCAGTTGACTCACCAGCCACCATTTCCAGATCATCACCTCCACCATCTCCATGCTGCAGGCCAAACTCCAGACTCTGGGCTTTCCCAGGATCATCAGCCCAGGACCCCTCCCCTCCACCTGGGTCAGAAGCCATGCATAGTCCTAGCAGGGAGCTCACAAGCACACGTCTATCCTCTCCTATGGACAAGAATAGAACTACTATAATACTGCCCCCTATATACAAGAATATAACTACTATAATACTGCTCCTATATACAGGAATATATCTACTATAATACTGCCCCCTATATACAAGAATATAACAACTATAATACTGCCCCCTATATACAAGAATATAACTACTATAATACTGCCTCCTATATACAAGAATATAACTACTATAATACTGCCTCCTATATACAAGAATATAACTACTATAACACTGCCCCCTATATACAAGAATATAACTACTATAATACTGCCCCTATATACAAGAATATAACTGCTATAATACTGCTCCCTATATACAAGAATATAACTACTATAATACTGCCCCCTATATACAAGAATATAACTACTATAATACTGCCCCCTATATACAAGAATATAACTACTATAATACTGCCCCTATATACAAGAATATAACTACTATAATACTGCTCCTATATACAAGAATATAACTACTATAATACTGCTCCTATATACAAGAATATAACTACTATAATACTGTCCCCTATATACAAGAATATAACTACTATAATACTGCTCCTATATACAAGAATATAACTACTATAATACTGCCCCTATATACAAGAATATAACTACTATAATACTGCTCCTATATACAAGAATATAACTACTATAATACTGCCCCTATATACAAGAATATAACTGCTATAATACTGCTCCCTATATACAAGAATATAACTACTATAATACTGCCCCCTATATACAAGAATATAACTACTATAATACTGCCCCTATATACAAGAATATAACTACTATAATACTGCCCCTATATACAAGAATATAACTACTATAATACTGCTCCTATATACAAGAATATACCTACTATAATACTGCCCCTATATACAAGAATATAACTACTATAATACTGCCCCTATATACAAGAATCTAACTACTATAATACTGCTCCTATATACAAGAATATAACTACTATAATACTGCTCCTATATACAAGAATATAACTACTATAATACTGCCCCCTATATACAAGGATATAACTACTATAATACTGCCCCTATGTACAAGAATATAACTACTATAATACTGCTCCTATATACAAGAATATAACTACTATAATACTGCTCCCTATGTACAAGAATATAACTACTATAATACTGCCCCTATGTACAAGAATATAACTACTATAATACTGCCCCTATATACAAGAATATAACTACTATAATACTGCCCCTATATACAAGAATATAACTACTATAATACTGCCCATATATACAAGAATATAACTACTATAATACTGCTACTATATACAAGAATATAACTACTATAATACTGCTCCTATATACAAGAATATAACTACTATAATACTGCCCCTATATACAAGAATATAACTACTATAATACTGACCCCTACGTACAAGATTATAATTGCTCTTTAGCATATTGTGTTATTTTTCAGATTGTTTGGCTGGTTGGCATCTACTTATCACATCACAATCAGCTGATTAGGGTCAGTAATATTGGGGTTCTCTGGGGGGACAGTGATATACAGCACTGGGTTCTGGTCATCATCCCACTTGATCTGCGTCATTACTATATTTCTTATTAATTGAATGAGTTGGCAACTCTAATGTATCATCTTGTTTTGCCAAGTTTTTTTTTGAAAGATCTAGTGAGCGTTGGGTTTAAATCATTCGTGACCAAATCTTCCGGCCTCATAGTCATAACCCAAAAAATATTGTGACAATAGTAGGAGTATTAGATATCTGCAACAAGGATGTAGCTGATAACCCCCAAAATAAATCTGTAATGTCCAGACTGGTCCATGTAGCAGGTGGAATTCTTTTGCCTTTTTCAGTCTACTGTGTCCAAACTTTCATCTTTTTTTAGAACTTTGCATTGTGCCGTTCCTCCTGTGATGTCACATTGTACATGGTGATGTTTTTTCTTATATGCATTATTCGTGTGCTATCACAATGTTCATTATCCCTGTACTGTGACATCGCTGTTTGTTTAAACCCTGTTCTATAACTTTACTGTGTAGATTATCCCTATACTGTGACATTACTGTGTGCGTTATTCATGTACTATGACATCACTCTGTATTATTTCCCTATTGTGACATCACTGTGTGCATGAGACTTCATTAAGTTAACCCCTTAAGGACGCAGCCTAGTTTGGGCCTTAAGGCTCAGAGCCCATTTTTCAAATCTGACATATTTCACTTTATATGGTAATAACGTCGGAATGCTTAAACCTATCCAAGCGATTCTGAGATTGTTTTCTCGTGACACTTTGGGCTTCATGTTTGTGGTAAAATTTGGTCGATATATTCAGTCTTTATTTGTGAAAAATTGCAAAATTTAGAGAAAATTTACAAAAAATAGCATTTTTCAGAATTTAAATGTATCTGCTTGAAAAACAGACGGTTATACCACCAAAAATAGTTACTAGTTCATATTTCCCATATGTCTACTTTAGATTGGCATCGTTTTTTGAACATTATTTTATTTTTCTTGGACGTTACAAGGCTTAGAACATAAACAGCAATTTCTCAAATTCTTAAGAAAATTTCAAAAGCCTTTTTTTGAAGGTGCCAGTTCAGTTCTGAAGTGGATTTGAGGGGCCTATGTATTAGAAACCCCCATAAAACACCCCATTTTAAAAACTAGACCCCTCAAAGTATTCAAAACAGCATATAGAAAGTTTTTTAACCCTTCAGGCATTTCACAGGAATTAAAGCAAAGTGGAAATGAAATTTGCAAATTTCATTTTTTCTGCTGAATTTCAATTTTATTCAATTTTTTTTTAGTAACAGAGAAGGTTTTACCAGAGAAATACTACTAAATATGTATTGTCCAGATTCTGCAGTTTTTAGAAATGTCCCACATGTGCCTCTAGTGCGCTCGTGGACTAAAACACAAGCCCTAGAAGCAAAGAAGCACCTAGTGCATTTTGAGGCCTCTTTTTTATTAGAATATATTTTAGGCAGCATGCCAGGTTTGAAGAGGTGTTGAGGTATCAAAACAATGGAAACCCACCAGAAGTGACCCCATTTTGGAAATTACACCCCTCAAGGAATTCATTTATGGTTTTTGTTATCATTTTGACCGCACAGTTTTTTCACAGCACCTATTTGAATTGGGCTGTGAAATGAAAAAAATGATATTTTTTCCAATAAGATGTCATTTTTGATCAAAATTTCTTATTTTCACAGGGAACAACATACCCCATTTTGTTGCCCAATTTGTCCTTAGTGCGGCAATACCCCATTTGTGGTGATAAACTGCCGTTTGGGCCCATGGGAGGGCTCAGACGGAAAGGAGCGCTATGTGTTTGTTGGAGTCCAGATTTTGCTGGATTGGTTTTCGGGTGCCATGTCGCATTTGCAGAGGCCCAGAGGTATCAAAGCAATGGAAACCAACCAGAAGTGACCCCATTTTGGAAACTACACCCCTCAAGGAATTCATTTATGGTTTTTGTTATCATTTTGACCGCACAGTTTTTTCACAGCATCTATTTGAATTGGGCTGTGAAATGAAAAAAATGATATTTTTTCCAATAAGATGTCATTTTTTATCAAAATTTCTTATTTTCACAGGGAACAACATACCCCATTTTGTTGCCCAATTTGTCCATAGTGCGGCAATACCCCATTTGTGGTGATAAACTGCCGTTTGGGCCCATGGGAGGGCTCAGACGGAAAGGAGCGCTATGTGTTTGTTGGAGTCCAGATTTTGCTGGATTGGTTTTCGGGTGCCATGTCGCATTTGCAGAGGCCCAGAGGTATCAAAACAATGGAAACCCACCAGAAGTGACCCCATTTTGGAAACTACACCCCTCAAGGAATTCATTTATGGCTTTTGTTATCATTTTGACAGCACAGTTTTTTCAGAGCACCTATTTGAATTGGGCTGTGAAATTAAAAAAATGATATTTTTTCCAATAAGATGTCATTTTTGATCAAAATTTCTTATTTTCACAAGGAACAACATACCCCATTTTGTTGCCCAATTTGTCCTTAGTGCGGCAATACCCCATTTGTGGTGATAAACTGCCGTTTGGGCCCATGGGAGGCCTCAGAAGAAAAGGACCACCATTTGGCCTACTGGAGCTTTTCTGGTGCTAAGTCATGTATGCAGAAGCCCCTGAGGTACCAGTACAGTTGAAACCCCCGAGAAGTGACCCCATTTTAAAAACTACACCCCTTAAGACATTCATCTAGAGGTGTAGTAAGCATTTTGACCCCACAGGTACTGTGTAAAAGATAATGCGCAGCAGATGGTGCAGTGTGAGATTTGCAATTTTATATATATATATGCCATTTCAGTGTCCAATATAGTGTGCCCAGCATGCGCCACCGGAGATATACACCCCTTAAATTGTAATGTGGGTTCTCCTGGGTACGGCAATACCCTACATGTGGCTGTTATCAGCTGCCTGGGCATACGGCAGGGCTCAGAAGGGAAAGATGAGGGGGGTAAGCTGTGCGGAGTGCATCAGGGTAAATTAAAAATCAAGGGATGTATGATACATTTTAAAACAATCTTTTATACAGAGCCCTGGTTTTTCGGGACACGTGTCACATTGGTATATTGTGTTCTTCCTTATCCCCCTCTTATAGCAGACTCTGCACCTCTTTTGACTCTTTCCCTTTCCACCGGTTTGGGGAACTTCTCCTGGAAAGTGTTGCCCTGGTACGATGCGTGTGGCCTCGCTTCCAGAAGTACTGGGTGCCCCCCCTTCCTGGTCCCTAAAGATTAGATCTTGAAATTCCAGGAAAGTTCCCCTCTGGCCTGAACATCGACGTAGCACGTACACATTGTACAAAGCCATCTGTATGATGTGCCCGGCCAGCTTCTTATACCACACCGCATGGCGCTGTAGGGCTTCAGGACTTGATTTGACAAATCCATCCCTCCCATGTACCTATTGTAGTCCAGGATGCAGTCTGGTTTGCGGGTGGCCTTTCCTTCATATATCCTAAATCTGTAGGTATACCCTGATGCCCTCTCGCAGCTTATACATCTTCACGCCATACCTTGCCCTCTTACCTGGCAGGTACTGGCGGAATTGAACCCTCCCTTTAAAATGTACCAGGGACTCATCAATAGAAAAACACTTCTCGGGGGTGTATGCTTGGGAAAACCGGGCACTGAAACGGTCTAATAGGGGTCTCCGTTTATCCAAACGGTCAAAACTGGGGTCATCTCGGGGTGGGCACGGCTCATTATCAGTATAATGTAAGAAGCGAAGTATTGCCTCATTTATTTATTTTTTTAGGTTCCAGTTCATTTCTGAAGTTGCTTTGAGGGGCCCATATATTAGAAACCCCTATCAAACACCCCATTTTAGAAACTAGACCCCTCAAAGTATTCACAACAGCATTTAGAAAGTTTATGAACCCTTTAGGTGTTTCACAGAAATTTAGAGCAAAGTAGAGGTGAAATTTACTCTTTTTATACCATTTTTTTTATAACACAAAAGGATTTATCAGAGAAACACAACTCAATACTTATTGCCCAGATTCTGCAGTTTAGAGAAATATCCCACATGTGGCCCTCGGGCGGTAATGGACTGAAGCACCGGCCTCCGAAGCAAAGGAGCACCTAGTGGATTTTGAGCCCTCTTTTTTATTAGGCACCATGTCCGGTTTGAAGAGGTCTTGTGGTGCCAAAACATTGGAAACCCCCCAAAAGTGACCCCAATTTGGAAACTAGACCCCTTGAGGAATCCATTGTAGTTTTCTTGGGGTGCATGCGGCTTTTTGATCAGTTTTTATTCCATTTTTAGGTGGCGTGGTGACTAATAAACAGCAATTCTACTATTGTTTTTGTATACTTTTTTTTTTACAGCGTTCACCGTGCACTATAAATGACATATTCACTTTATTCTGCGGGGCGATACGATCACGTCGATACCAGATGTTTATAGTTTTTTTTGATGTCTTATGGCGTTTGCACAATAAAATACGTTTTGTAAACAATCATTCACTTTTTGTGTTGCCTTATTCTAAGAGCCAGAACGTTTTTATTTTTCAATCAATAAAGCCGTGCGAGGACTTATTTTTTGCGTAACGAACTGTAGTTTCGATCAGGACCATTTTTCGGTACATGCGACTTTTTGATCTCTTTTTATTCCATTTTTTGGGAGGTGAAGTGACCAAAGAATTGTGATTGTGGTACGGTTTATCAATATATTTTTTTACGGCGTTCACCGTGCGGGATAAATAACAAAATAATTTTGTAGTTCAGGCCGTTACGGACGCGGCGATACCAATTATGTATAGTTTATTTGTTTGTTTATATATTTAAATTAATTATAAATGACTGATAAGGGAAAAAGTGGGACTTTTACTTTTATTACTTTTAAAACTTTTATTTTCTTATTTTTACACATCTTTTTTTTACTTTTTTTTTACTTTATTACTTTGTCCCACTAGGGGACATGAGGGCAGGAGGCCCTGATCGCTATTCTAATACACTGCACTACATGCGTAGTGCAGTGTATTAGAGCTGTCAGCTACTCACTGACAGCAAGCATAGTGGGTCCTGACGTTGTCAGGACCCACTAGGCTTCCGTCTATGGCATAGCCGGACGCCATTGTTTGGTGTCCGGTTGCCATAGTCACCATCGCCGGCCGCTATCGTGTAGCAGGCCGGCGATGGCGGATTAACCCCTAAGAAGCCGCGATCGCTATTGAACGCGGCTTCTGAGGGGTTAATCGGCGGGGGAGCTCCGCGATCGGTCCCGGCACATTGAGCAGTGATAGTCTGCTGTCGGAAACAGCAGCTATCACAGCTCATGAACGCGCCCCGCGCGAACGGCGCCGTGTTTACTCCATGACCTACTATTAGGTCACTGAGCGCGAACGCTACAGTTAGCATGACCTAATAGTAGGTCATGGAGCGTTAAGGGGTTAAAGGAGTTTTCGCATGAGAGGCATTTATGTCATATCCACAGGGTATGTCATAAATGTCAAATAGATCCGGGTCCCACCTTTGGGACCCTCATCTATCTCTAGAACGGGCTCCCTAAACCCTGTTTTACCGCTCTGAGTTGCAGCAGAAGCAGGTGAATTTCGACCATTGACTAGGAAACAGAATAGCTCGCATGCTACGCTGCTTCCGTAACTGCTATTCACTACTATGGGACATACGTAAACAGCGCAGCTCAGAGCTCAGCAAGCTACACTGCTTTTGTAACTTCCGACCATACAGTCAGGAGGTCGACGGGGAGACAAAGGGAGCAGAAAAAGTTAGAATGGGGTTTAGGGGGCCCAGTTCTAGAAATAGGTGTGGGTCCCAGAGGTGGGACCCGCATCTATCTGACATTTATGACATATCCTGTGGATATGTCATAAATGTCTCTGATGGGAAAACCCCTTTAATTATCCCATTACCTTGTGTATTATCTGAATACTGTCACATCACTGTGAGCATTATCCCTCTAGTGTTACATATATTTCTGTATTATCGCTGTGTATTAAGGAGGCCAAAATAGCTTTTAATTTCCTGAACTCGCTGCTGAAGGTTGTTATTGTAGAGAGGGCCCCATTAGAAGTTTTGCTACAGGGCCCCATGGTTGCAGTACTTGTTTTGCCCCTGTTCACATAAAATACTGGGGCAAATTGACTATTTAAAATGCGCCAGAATTCTGGTGTACATGATGTGCGCCACATTTAATAAATGTTTTCGAAGTTTTTTCGACATGCTGGACAAGGGGTGTGGCTTAGAGAAGGCCGCAACAGAAGGGGCGTGGCTTAGAATGTGAAACTGTGCCATAAAGTTTCGCCAAAATTTGATGGCAGAAAACTGGCGCAAACCAACCCAACCAAGAGGTAGAATAAGGAACAGAAAAGTGTCTAGCATGTCTAGCTGGATGCGCCAACTGTATCATACAAAATCCAGTTTTGCCCTTTCTTTTTGGTCGCCTGGGCTCCTGTTTGCGCAACAGGCGTCGTCCACAGTGGAACTTCTCCTGGAGCGTCAACCCATCAAACACCTACCACCTAGTAGGGTTCAAGGCTGAAGAACCGGAAACTACCATAGCCTCTATGTGCCAGTTTATGGAGTCTATGGAGGGACAGAGTGTCCCCATCCTTGTACATGACGCCTTCATATCTCACGAGCCGTGTTGTATACATCGGAATATCAATACTGGTTGATTTATATATATTTGAATACTGTTATCTTTATGTAATATTCATCTGCTCACGACTACGATGGCGGAACCCTATCAGAATTCAGGAATGGCGCCGCGGGACTTAACGCCAGGACTGTGGAGAAGTTTACAGCCCCTCGGGGAATTTAGTGCTACGCTATGTGCTTGACTGCCTAATACTTTATACTGGTACAGGCTGCGGAATCGTGGCTGACATTTGTTTTGTTTGTGTTTAGGGAAATGGCGCTCCTCTCTCTAATGCCAAATGAGAGACGGAGAGATATAGTTCAGAGCCTGGCCATTAGCCGTAATAAGGCGATTATTTTAATGAGCAGTCTAAGAGATTTATACAGCACTTACGCCTCATACAAAACAGCTAGCCTGAAACAATAAGAGCTGTCTTACTGGTAAGATCGTCTTTCATACGCCAAAGCCTGGAGCGGACATTTCGAAGGGTTGTATAAAAGATATTTACTTGCCTTAGATCCAGGATATTCCATTTACATAAAAGGAGGATCAAGATCTGAGATGTTTCTGAGGGGGTAGCGTCTATTCGATCGTCCTCAGAACTACTTCATTTTTGTTTCAAAGGGGTCGGGATCAAATGCATTGCCCGATCTACATGGATTATTTATAATGTGAAGGGGTCCCTAATATTTCCTAAATAATTTTCTGCAGATCCATCGGAACATGGAGGCAGCACATCTTTGCGGCCAATAGAGAAGTCTCGTAGGGGTTTGCCCCATTCCCCTTCCCAATGGGCATGAGCGTGTCATCGTCAAACTGTGCCCGATTGCCCATAAACACCATCAACAGCTCCAGAGGGTGGGATTCTGTTGACATGAGAAGCCATGGACCTGCCAAAGAGTAGGTAAGAATAGGCAGGAAATGTTGTCAGGGGACTATAGACATAGATGCTCCTCTTACAGGAGTCCTATAACCACTGATAACTTGACACAGGATTAAGATATATATGCTAAGAGACAGTGTTTATATGATAAATAGAAGGTTAGGGACAGGAATTGTTGTCATCGGACATTAGATGCAGATAGTCGCTGTGAGGCTTACACCACACACATTTGATAGTTGGCTGGTCCTGTCGATATTCAATTTTCATCCAATGTGTATGGGCATCCTTAGTGTATCTATGATAACACTGAGCTACCAGATGCTAGGGACAGGAATTTTTGTTATGGGAGTATAGACACAGATGCTCTTCTCTTGGTAGACATATAACTTCAACTTCTGATAACTTGACACATGAGTAAGATATGGATGCGATGTGGCTTATGATGGCCATACAAATTAAAACAATGTTTTTGGCAAGATCGGCTGACCATCTAATGTGTATTAGGTGTTTCAGCCAACGTTCCATGGGGGAAAAAAAGGATCGGGCATGTTGGATTTCAACATGCCCGATCCTTTGTTCTCAAGTGAAATAAGTTGACGACAGAGTTGTCTGGCAGCGGCTTTTTCCCTTCCCCCCATCGAGAACAATTCACGCTCACCCAAACCGAGAACGCATGCGTATAGGGAGGTCAGAAGGATTAGCTGTGGGCCGAATGAGTTCAGCCGGCAGCTATTGAAGGCGTATGGCCACCTATAGTGTTTCTATGATAACACTGAGCTGAGGCTAAGGATGTTAATTTTTGTCGTAGGATCACAGACAGACACTCTTCTCGAAGGAGGTCCATAACGTCATCTTCTGTTTAGAGAGACCTAACCATCGAACATCCCATAGTTCTCGAATGACAGATCCAATATAATCGTACAACTAAATCAAACCAGATAAGCAACTCATTTCGGTTTCTGTCAAGGAAATTCCTGTTCTACTTTGCCTCTTCTTGTTTATTTGAGGACCGTCTATCTTGTACTCCGGCCTGACAAGCGAAGAAGGAAAACTTTTATCCAAAGCTACTCGTGACAACATCAGCGCTACAAATAATCATGTCCACGTATTCGACATCAACATGAAGATCATGCCGTCTATTAAAACGGCAAGGTCCCAATAAAGACTCCTCGTGTTGAAGTCCATGTAGAGATAAGACAAGCAAAACCTTCACCCGATCTTCTCAGGGTTCTTCGGTGACACCTGGTTGAATGTTCAGAATCATCTTTTTAATTGTGTGTCAGTCGGAATCACCCTCAAGGCGTCTTGGCGTTTCATGACATTTATGGAGTAAGGAAGGAAAGGGCTGCTTTGAATCAGCTCGCGGAGAAGACATCTTATTATTTTTAATAACATTCATTAAAATCCTTGTTTCCTGCGTTTATTGGAGGGTGCTGTCACCATTACCCAGAGATGTGCTTAAAAGAAGAAGCTTTTTTCTTTATTTTTTGTAAAAGTCGAATCTCAATAGATTAGACGAGCCATAGCTGCCAACTTGTCAACGAGTGACAAGCTGACAAATACCATCTCTCCATGGCCGTCCCATTACATGAAACTTGTACTTTCCCATAACCCGCTGACTTATGAGCGACTCTTCGCTACTGTGCAGTAAGTTAATGGTGATTTTTGTTAGCTTCAAAGAGAAGCTTGTTGACCTCTTCAGGGACATTGCTCTGTAGAAAGTCTTCGAAAAAGAGAAGTCTTATTGAGTCAGTTTCTTGACTAAGACGAAACAGATTTCCCTGAAAAACAAATAGTATTGCCACACAGGACTATGCAACAAGTTTATTATATATAATAGTCCATGAGACCTTTCCGGCCCAATGGACGACTCCATCCAAAGTAAAAAATTGGAGATGTCTGTAGACCAATATTTCCTCATTCATGAACAGTCGTCAATCGCTCAGACAAAGGAACATTTCAAGATGCCCATAAACATGACATAAAAGCGGGGTCAGCATAAGGTACCTGAGGGCCATCAGGGGGAATAATTCCAACGGCCGACCCTCCATCTGTACAGAGCAAGTGAATGCCCCCTTTTAATTTCATTATAAACTTGCTGTGATGGTTATGATGACATCAAAAGACACATGACATCACATAAAATTACATGACATGATATAAGAGATATAACATAATATCACATGACTTCATAAGGAACCAGAGGCGAAACTTGAAGCTCCTGGGCCCTAGTCCAAAATCTCTAACAAGGCCTTCACCTTTGGACCCTCTTAGGCACCAAGGCAGGGGAGCGACTGCCACCTCTGCACACTCTATAGCTATGCCCCTGAGCAGAACATTGCATCACAATAGGTACTAGGCATATACAGATCATAAACTGCTGTCGTTTTTTACGCAAAAGATTTGACCCAACTGGACAAACCATATGCCAAATCAGGGCATGTGGATATCATAGAGGGGTTCCCTGTTCAAGACCCCCATTTATGAGCCACAGGAAAGTGTGGCTTCCGCTTTGCCAGGCTGGACTTACTTGATCTTAAAAATGGTTTGTCCAGTTTAGACACCCCCAGTTAGGTTGTTTTACTAAATAAAGGGGTTGTCTGGTTAGGACACCCCCTATCCACATACCCTATTATAGCATGTGGATGTACTAGAGGTGGTACTAGTGTGAACTCTGGAAAACCTGTATTGTCAATGCATTACATGAAAAGCCCATAGATTTTAATAGGATCCTTGTAATTCTAGAGGGCTGATGCTGTAACACATTTGAGGTGGTCAAGGGTACCCCCTTTGAAGAAGAAAATCGTAGACCGATTTGGAAAACAAATGACTTTACTTTACAATCCACAACAGTGGTACAACAAGCTTGATGGTTACAGCTCACAATTAGAGGTACATTAGGCTTGGCGGTTACAATCCACTCCAGGTGGAGAAGTTAAGCTTGATGGTTGCATATCACACTCAGTGTACAAAATATTTTCTAAAACGTTCCCGTAAAAGTCTTTCACACAAATCCACTTTATCTAAAACAGGTCACTTCAGAAGGACCACAGGTCAATGTTATCTCCTCTCCAACCATCGATTTCTATTACTGTCCCCTTCAGTCCACCAGCATCCCAGGACTGAACTTTATAGGCTGCTTTACAGGACATGGGGCTTCCAAACTCTGTCTACAAGCTGGCCCTCAAATCCCACCAGGCTCAAGTCTCGCACAATTTTCCTTCCTCAGAGTTGAAGTTACACACAACCCTACCAACTTTGGCTCTCCATAAGACTAACGTCCTCCACAGCCCACAAAGACCTTCCAGAACTGACCTCCTATAGGGCTAATGGTCCTCTTAGCACCCACCGCCTCGGTGGCTCCCAAATCGCTCAGCAGCTCAATATCCACCACACAGACCTCCCGTCAAAGCTACCTCCACCCAGGCTGAA
This sequence comes from Rhinoderma darwinii, assembly GCF_050947455.1. Classification (NCBI taxonomy): domain Eukaryota; kingdom Metazoa; phylum Chordata; class Amphibia; order Anura; family Rhinodermatidae; genus Rhinoderma; species Rhinoderma darwinii. The sequence continues at coordinate 9,753,492 of NC_134689.1, read as the reverse complement.
AGTACTCTCACACCACGCCACCCCAGGGTCACTTATTCCCATTGTCAGCCGTCTGTCCTCTAGGGACAACACTCTGGCCTTACTACGCCATACCACTCCGGCACTTCAGTATTTGGAGTTCCCAAAAACTCTAGGAGACCCCGTTCTCAGACACACAATGACCGGCTCCGGCCTCCAGCCCACAGTGGCATGGGCCAATACCGGTTCTCGAGGCACAAATCACTATCACCACTTTGGTGCCCAAACTATTACCCTATATATCTACCTCTTTGTCCCCTCCTACCAGCGATGTAGCACAGCGCTCCAGTGCCGTAACAATCACACATTCATCAGCGTCAGGCTCTTCCTGGGACTACGCGGGCGCTGGCACTTTCTCCTGACTAGCCGACAGCCAGGAAACCAACAGCAAGTTATGGCAGTACCGCTGCGCACCACGGCCAGCCAATCCACAGAACCCCGGACCTTAATGTGCACAATAGTGTAGGGCGGCGTACCTAAAATTGCAATACAATATATACATACATCACACCGCAGTGAACATACAAAACAACATCAAAACAATGCAACCAAACATTCTCTTAAAGAGATACACACAAAGTCTTTAGTCTAGAATATAACATTAACCTCTTCCTACCCTTACACATTGGCAGTAAGTCCTCCTGGGATCTGCCAAACCCAGATTTGTCCATCAGACTTCCTTATGATGAAGTGGCAGCCGGCTTTACATGACCCCAGCTGATGCGTGGCACCTCAGCGCTCTGCGTTCCTCTCTGTAACCCCTTGTGGCCACCACTGAACAGTTTCATGCACTTTAAGGATGACTGGAGCAGAAATGTCATCAAGTGACTTGTTGGAGAGGTGGCATCTTATGACAGCGCCATGGTGAATATAGATGAACTTGAGTGCGATGACCCATTTTACTACGTCTATCTATGGGGACTGCATGGGGGTTCACATACTTCTGATCATGCCGTTCTATCCTTGTATCAGATTCTTCATAGTTTACTGGTGGTTGAATGGAATGAAATAAAGAATACGGAAACATATAGAAGCCGACGTAACGTCCATTTCTGAAATGATTGCGCCAGACGGCGTATGTGCTCGTGAAGCTGGGAGCCGGCAGACAAAAAACATTGATCGTCCGCGTTTTTTTTTTTACCAATGGCAACGCAATGGTTAATGAGTCCTATTCGCAATGAAATACGGCACAGAATAGTACATCCGCTTTGCCTTTTAAAACCTTAATTGCTTTCCCCGGCTCCTACAGCATCGGGCCGTGTATTCTAATTATTCGAAACGCTTTTCTCATTATCCTCTCACAAATAACATAACATTGTGACAGCATTTTAATGCGCAAACTAATAAGCGAATGGCGATTGTCATTGTTGTTTCACAAAGACGTAGTCTACGGGACATATTAATGGCGCGCCTTGATTATCCCCCCACAATGTCACATTGAGACGAGGCAGCATAGGCTGACGGCATCTCCATCTATGTAATGAATGGGTGGGCAATAAATAATAAAAAATCAGTGAATAAATAATAAAAAAAATTCTCTCGTCTCCGACAAGTTACTTTATAACTAGAGCGCTGCTATTGTTATCTATGGTATAAATTATGTATAGAGGGAAAGCAACAGCGCAAATCACACACATGCTGCTGAACACTGAAAGAGACATAATACAAAATTTTCGTTACAAAAATAATAAAAAAATTTCGGCCCTCAAATATGGAAACTGGAGGGGAAAGAAGAGAAAAAAGTGAAGGTGTGGCCCGTAGTGGCCTATCAGAGCTCAGATATAATTTTTTTTACCGCACTCGAAAACCGAAAGGTGGATTCTGATTGGTTGTAATGGGCAAAAACAGACACTTTTTAGCTGGGGGAGCGACACGTTACATTCGACTACAACATGATACAAGGGATTTTCTATGTGATTTGGAAAAGTCTCCATAAGGTTATGTGGAAGTTGCTTGTATGTAGGAATTTTATGTCATTTTTCAAAAAGAATGTTACTTCCTATGGTAAAAAGAAAAAATTACAGGGAAAAAGTTGTGAGACCAAAAGGACACGCAAGTTGTTTGTACTGGTCGGACTGGCCCATAAGGGTTCCTGAGGATCCTCCAGGGTGCCTGGGCTCTGACATGGATCATTCTACAACATGAGGTCCGGCAGGATACAACCAACCTCACATAAAGAAGTTTTTCTGGCAACTAACTTGTTTTTAGGGTCTATTGCATTTCTGGGTTAATTTACATGTAACCTATTCGTCTTCAGTGATAATATGGCCTTTGTGTGAAATGATTGTGACTGCAGAACGCAGACCCTTTTCATCCTGCCGACGTCTTCCTCCCCGAAGATACCAGCACGTGCAGCCGTCCTGTCCTGCAGTGACCACTAGGGTGCGTGCACGGGCTTATTCCTGGCCTTAAAAGGCCAGCATGCACACATGTTAAGAATTAACTAATTATTCCCAGATCACTCTGGACTATAAAAAGGGCCCTGCCCCTTCACTCCTTGCCTGAGCGTTGTTTGTATTCCTCTGTTAGATTATGTGCACACGCTTACTAAAAAACATCTGAAAATACGGAGCTGTTTTCAAGAGAAAACAGCTCCTGATTTTAAGCCGTTTTTTTTTACACACACTTGCGTTTTTCGCAGCGTTTTTTACAGTCGTTTTTGGAGCTGTTTTTCTATAGTCAATGAAAACGGCTCAAAAAAGTCTCAAGAAGTGACATGCACTTCTTTTTACGGGGCGTCTTTTTACGCGCCGTTTTTTCAAAATGGCCACGTAAAAATACGCCCCTTCGGAACATAACGCCGTATTGCCCATTGAAATCAATGAGCAGATGTTTGGAGGCATTCTGCTTCTGATTTTTCGTCCGAAAATAAGGCGTGTGCACCTACCCTTAGTCTTGCAAATGGTCCCTTAATCGTATCCTGTTCCCTGTGTTACCGTGCCCTGCTACCTGTATCCTGTATCCCGTGCTGTATTTGTTCCTGTGCCATCTCTAGTGTTGGAGTCATCTTGTGCCGTCTACTACGCCTGCTGAACTTACACCACGTCTGGTGTCATCTGCCACATTTTGCATCCCCTGCCGAAAAGGTCCCATCTGTGCCGTTACTACTGACTGGACTATTACAGGTACCCTTGTGCTCTGACTTTATATTGACTTGGTACTCTGGCCAGCTGCTACCCCGCTACGGCGGTGCGGCCTAGTGGGTCCACATACCCACAGATTGTGACAATGATACTGACAAAAATGTACAATGTAGACATCCTATGTTTAACTGGAAGGTGGGCCATCAAAATACATACCTCCTACCCTATCTAGTGGGCCCAGGGAACCCCAGTTTGACACTACATATATGTTTTTTTTATATTCCTTTACGGCGGAAAAAAAACTTACGCGTGTACCCCTTTATCCATTGCGGTCCTATAGGTGCAATTTTTTGAAAATGCTGAGTACTCTAGAGTTGTTTTAAAAAAAAAATTGTCAATCACTGTGACCCTTTGTTATAGACCATGATTGGGGTCCCAGCTTAAGGAATTTTGACACGTTAAGATGGAATTCTTTAGGTCTTTCTGATCTTTTTTTATCTACCCCACAATTATTTCTCCTTCCACCCCATGGATAGGTTCATTTATATCAGTCCTAGAGTCCTTTTCTTCATCTTGAGTTTTTCCTCTATTCATTATGAAATCCGGGTAGTGTCTTCAGCGATCATTGCTCTAGTTCCATAAATATAATTTCACAGCTATTAGAAAAGGACCTAGGCATGTGCGTCTGTGCTAAACGCCACCATCTCATTACAGTCGGAGATTTCACCGGGGCATCAATGAAGCTACCCGCTGGTTTTGTTGTCTGAATCATTTACAGCCTAAGATAGTTAAGAATGAAAATGTTTCTCTGAGAACCTTTTGTTTCTTCCTCTCACAACCTGATATATGTTCATTTACATGGCTGAATTATCTTACATTTTCCTTGCCCCAATGGGACAAGGTGTAACGTCGTATAATATGGTGGCCCTAGAGATGTATGGGTCTCCTATTATTCTGGTTATCAATATTTAAAATATGATATTGATAGTAATCTGATCACAAACTGTGATCAGCGATCAGCTGTAATCTGTGGTGAAACCTGGCAGTAAGTGTTCAGTTTCCCTGCAGCACCCCCACAGGGGAAATTAAGTATTACACAGTGTACATTCAAATCAATGTGTTGTCTGTGTAATGCAGGACAGGACAGGTCCTCCAGAGAGAGAGAGACACTCTAAGTAAATGCTCTCCACTCTGGCCAAGAGATGAGGATCCTGAACAGAGGACAACCCGCTACTAACTCAGAACGCCCTAATAGGTTGTATGAAGATGGGTTTTCTGAACTTTACATCTTTTAAGCACCATCTCACCCACACAAAGTCAAAGCCTTAATCAATATAGGTGAAAGTCTCTCCCATAGACTTTCTCTATTGGAAGTTCCTGAAGGTCATAGAGGACCATGGGCCCCATAGCTTGACCCTACCACACTATGAGCTCAGGACAGGAGGTCCTGGTGCCTTCGTCCCATTTTCATGACTCAAGTACATTTTCTACTTTCTTGTTTGCTACCAGAGCAGGCCATGAGGAGAACACATCCCAGCAGAGGTTCTCACCAACCATTAAAATAAAGATCAATCTGGAATGGGCCCCATCTCTTTAGGGGCCCCATAGAAGCCACATTGTATGAATGGTTTTGGTGCTCCATCAGTAATTTGTTCAAGGTCCGAGAGACTTGTCAACATTGCTCTTCAGCTTCCCGGTGCAGTGACAGACAAGACGATGATCATGCCCCTTACAGTTTGGCTTTAGTCTGCTCAGCTCAGGTGATGTCAGCTCTGGGTTTCCTTATCACCCAATATTTATATAGCACCTGTCTATTCTGCATCCCTGTACAGATAATTCACCCTGTTGCAGGGATATAATATTACCACTTTACAAAGCATTAGTGAGGCCTCATCTAGAATATGCAGTTCAGTTCTGGGCTCCAGTTCATAGAAAGGAGGAAAAAATACAAAGAAGAGCAACGAAGCTGATAAGGGGCGCGGAGAATCTAAGTTATGAGGAAAGATTAAAAGAATAAACCTATTTAGCCTTGAAAAGAGACTATTAAGGCGTGATGTGATGAACTTATATAAATATACGAATGGCTCATACAAAAAATATGGTGAAATCCTGTTCCATGTAAAAAAAAAACTCAAAAAACAAGGGGGCGCTCCCTCCGTCTGGAGAAAAAATAGGTTCAGTCTGCAGAGGCGAGAAGTCTTCTTTACTGTGAGAACTGTGAATCTGTGGAATAGTCACTGCAGGAGCCGTCACAGCAGGGACAGGAGATAATTTCCTAGAACGTAAAAATATCAGCTCCTATGTCAATGTGTAGAATTTTGGTTTCATCCCTTTTTCACGTCCCTTGGTTGAACTTGATGGACATGTGTCTTTTTTTCGATCATACTAACCATGTAACAAGAGGATCAAGAAAGAGCATTCCAGAGTACAAGTGCAGCACGGGGGAAAACTTAGGTAGCATAGGTAGGGTGGTAGACAAGGATAAGAGAGGAGATGTAGGAGGGTGAAGAATTTTGTGGATGAGAACCAGAACTCTAAATTTTATTCTAGATCCACTGGGCAGCCAATGCAGGGACTGGCATAGAGCAAGGAGAGCCAGTGCCAACGTGGAATCGATCATGTAGATCCCTTTGTCTGCCATATTTAGGATGAATTATAGATGACTGAGTTTGGCTTACAGAATAGTAGGTGCAAGAAAGCAGATCAAGCATGCACATGGCTCATCTTTGGGGGTGCCTCATCTGTTCCTATAATTCTCATACACTGTAATGGAGAGAGTAGTGGGCATGCTCGGCCAAATCTTCTCCAATTTTTGCTCCTTTTCTCGGCCATCGCTTACCGCTTTGAATTGCTAAGCATGGGCCTTCCGAAAAGGGGTTGGAATATCCCTTTAATCTAGATGAAATTTACTGCGATGATGTGAATGAATCCAATTGAGAATACTGGCAAAATAAAGCCCAATTAAAAAGTCCAAGTCAATATTTACATATGTGCAATATCCCTTTAAGCAAAGTAACTCCGCAGCAGCAGAAAGTGGCCCCGCAGCACATTGGATTGGGGCCAGTACTTAATCCCAGGCCTATATACATATATCCTAATCATCCGCTGCACAAGATTTGCAGCTCCATCTCATAGGGACGTTGGATTTGGGCCTGTTTCCCAGTACAGTATGTGCATCCAGGAAGGAACATTTGCTAAAATTAGCCAGCTCCTTGTCTCAGACACGCAACTGATTAATACCCCTGACCGTTCCGAGCAGGATACACAGTGCTTGAATTTTTAGCAGGCATCTGTCTACACTTAGCTCAGCCTCTTGGATGGGATTTCACTGTGCAAGTACCAGAGAAGTGTTTTCTTTTACATAATTAATTACCTTTCCAGGGGTTTGCTGGCTGTCCAAACATTTCAGGTCAGCTTTCATCAGATTTCAAGCCGGGCTGGAGCAGAATTTTACAAATGCAAATCATATATCGGCCTGCTTGGAGCGGGATCCGTCGAAGGGTATCACACCTGTACGGATGGATTTCCGGGTCATGTGGCTTTACTAGTCAGAAGGGTTCAGTCTGTAAAGGATCAGGACTGGTGAAGAAATCGAATATTTAGAATTATTTTGGAAGTTTACTATGTCTTAATTAACCCCTTGGAGACCAGATTTGCAGAGCTGTAGCCAGGCTTTCCTTCGCCCAGGGCATCTGCCACCATTCAAACGCACACTTAGTACTTAACTTATTTTGTCCCCTCACCCACATAAAATGTAAAGTAACTTTATATACAGTATATATTTACACACACATTTACAGAAGCAGAACTAGAGTTATCATTTTGGTTGACACTAACACATAAATAGCACTGCTATACTGAACACATAAATAGTACCGCTATACGGTACACATAAATAGTACTGCTATACTGTACACATAAATAGTACTGCTATACTGTACCTATAAATAGTACTACTATACTGAACACATAAATAGTACCACTATACTGAACACATAAATAGTATCGCTATACTGTACACATAAGTAGTACTACTATACTGAACATATAAATTGTACCGCTATACTGTACCCATAAATAGTACCGCTATACTGTACACATAAATAGTACTGCTATACTGTACACATAAATAGTACTGCTATACTGTACCTATAAATAGTACTACTATACTGAACACATAAATAGTACCGCTATACTGTACACATAAATAGTACTGCTATACTGTACACATAAATAGTACTGCTATACTGTACACATAAATAGTACTGCTATACTGTACACATAAATAGTACCACTATACTGAACACATAAATAGTACCGCTATACTGTACACATAAGTAGTACTACTATACTGAACATATAAATAGTACCACTATACTGTACCCATAAACAGTACCGCTATACTGAACACATAAATAGTAATGCTATACTGTTCACATAAGTAGTACAACTATACTGAACACATAAATATTACCACTATACTGTACCCATAAACAGTAATGCTATACTGCACACATAAATAGTACCGCTATACTGAACACATAAATAGTACTGCTATACTGTACCCATAAATAGTACCACTATACTGAACACATAAATAGTAATGCTATACAGAACACATAAATAGTACAGCTATACTGAACACATAAATAGTACTGCTATACTGTACCCATAAATAGTACCGCTATACTGAACACATAAATAGTAATGCTATACTGAACACATAAATAGTAATGCTATACTGAACATATAAATAGTACAGCTATACTGAACACATAAATAGTAATGCTATACGGAACACATAAATAGTACCGCTATACTGAACACATAAATAGTACCGCTATACTGAACACATAAATAGTACTACTATACTGAACATATAAATAGTACCGCTATACTGAACACATAAATAGTACCACTATACTGAACATATAAATAGTACTGCTACACAGAACACATAAATAGTGCTGCTATACTGAACACATAAATAGTACCGCTATACTGTACACATAAATAGTACCGCTATACTGTACACATAAATAGTACCGCTATATTGTACCAATAAACAGTAACTCTATACTGAACACATAAATAGTACTGCTATACTGCACATATAAATAGTACCGCTACACTGAACACATAAATAGTACTGCTATACTGAACACTCAAACAGTAAACATAAATAGTACCGCTATACTGAACATATAATTAGAAATGCTATACTGTACCCATAAATAGTACCACTATACTGAACATATAAATAGTTCTGCTATACTATACCCATAAATAGTACTGCTATACTCAAGACATAAATTGTGCCGCTATACTATTCCCATAAATAGTACTGCTGCACAGAACACATACATAGTACTGCTATACTGTACACAAATAGTACCACTATACTGAACACATAATTAGTACCGCTATACTATACCCATAAATAGTACCGTATACTGTACCCATAGTTACACTGTACAAATAAATAGTACCGCTATACTGTACACATATATAGTACCGTTATACTGTACCCATAAGTAGTACTGCTATACTGTACACATAAATAGTAATGCTATACTGAACAAATAAATAGAAATGCTATACTGTACCCATAAATAGTACTGCTATACTGCACACATAAATAGTACCGCTCTACTATACCCATAAACAGTAACACTATACTGTAAACATAAATTGTACCGCTATACTGAACACATAAATACTACTGCTATACAGTACACATAAATAGTACCGCTATACTGAACACATAAATAGAAATGCTATACTGTACCCATAAATAGTACTGCTATACTGTACACATAAATAGCATAGCTCTACTATACCCATAAACAGTAACACTATACTGTAAACATAAATTGTACCGCTATACTGTACCCATAAACAGTACCACTAAACTGTGCACATAAATAGTAACGCATAGTATAGGGATAGAGCAGCAAACTGTATCTTTGCCCCAAATCAAGTAAAGCCTAGCTACAACTTGACTGGAACCTGGCCCTTGAAGGACGTACCTCATCCATATTTGCCCTGAGGTTCAAAATTTTGTCTTTCAGTCCCTGGTGACTGTTCTTGTGTCCTATGGAAAATAAGGCCCTGGCAGTGCAACACCACCTATCGATAAAGCCAACTCATGCTGATCCCTGGCCTCTGAATCTGTAGCACACGTGACCTCAGAACCTGTCCGTTCATATGTCATCGGCTCTTCAGCGAGAAGTCGGTGCTGTATTCAGACCTGGAGAATAATCGTCTGTTATTATCTTGGACAGGTTGTCGGACAAGCTCTACAGGTCTGTAATAATGGGCGAGTAATTAATAAACCATTTATTTAAAGTGGTATTCACTGCTGGCCAAATACGAGCAAAGCTGACATGGCAAAAAAAAATGTTTTCACCAGAGCCTGATAGGCAGCATAGAGGCAGCCAGAACAGCTGATCAGTGTGGGGTTCGGGTGTCAGACCCCCGCCGATCATATACTAATGACCTATCCTGTGGATAGGTCATCAGTATAAAAAAAAAAGCCACCAAAACATAAAACTTGAGCTGTCAGCAGTCGCCACTAGGGGGAGTTTACTGCATACTGTGTTATTATTGAGGTTAATGAAGAAACAGTATGCGATAAGCTCCTAAGCTCCCCCTAGTGGTGACTGAAGATAGTCAGAATTTTATTATTTTACTCTAGGTCTGTGCAGGAGATTTGGAGCTCTGACCGCTATTAAGATATATTAAGAAATTGATCAGCAGACAACGTTGGAACTATTTAGATTAAATAAGGCAAGATGGTAATCAAGGCTGGATATTCACTTTAAGACGATTTATGAAGACGAATATATATGGCCCTTCCCTATTCACTGCAGCGTTCTCCTCAGCATAATTTTATGACATATGATTAAAAGTGTTTCGGTCATTTTGTGCTGCCTGTAATTGAATGTCACTCACCTGAAGTCATCCACATCTCCGCACGGTCGCTCTCAGCTGGCTGAAAATTCTTATTCAAAGTGAATTGCTTTTTATTTTTGTCCTCTTTCGGTGCCATTAAAAAACTCTCAGCGCCCCCACCCTATAAAAACCCCTTTTCTGTGATAGCCACGCTCAGCTGTCACCACCTGCTTTGCAGCAGAAGGTTTGATCTGTAATTCTTTTTGAAGAAAAACTTCACAAAGAGAAGTTTCCTGGTTCTCGGAGCGCTGACAGCGAACGCCGGAGGGATAGACTTTCGGCTTACAAGATCTTAGCTGCATCTTTGTACCTCCGGTGTTAAAAGAGTTAATCATTTTTTTTATTTTATTTTTTGCTCGTTACATAGGAAGGGAAATTGCATTGAGGACCAAACTTTGTACTATGTGTGACACAATGAGGGTTCTGCTTGGTTTTATCTGGGCACTATATGACAATATCTGGGCACATTATGGCAGGCTGAGCTAGGTAGTATGAATTATATATCTGGGCATTGAATGTCAGTAACTGGGCATTGTGGATAGTGAAGATATTACATGACACTCTCTGGGCAATGTGTAAACTGTTTATCTGGGCACCGTATGACAATATCTGGGAACATTATGGCACGCTGAGCTATGTAGTATGAATTATATAGCTGGGGAATGAATGTCAGTAAATGGGCATTGTAGACCGGGAAGACATTACATGACACTCTCTGGGCAATGTCTGAACTATTTATCTGGGCACTGTATGACATTATGTATACTGGCAATTTTTGACCTTATGGCAGTATATTCAGATTTTTTTTCACATTTGATTTGGTTCTAATAAATTTATTGCGAATCGAAAGTGTCCTGTAAAGTCATGTATGACACTCTGAGGTCTTCTATTGAAAAAGATTTGTGAATGATGTGATGAAGATTGGTGATTCATAAATTACTGTAAGAATTGTATAGCTGCAGCAGCACTCACTCACAGCAATGGCTGCATTCGCCTGTCTAACTAACACACTGGCTGACTTTTATCTCTCTCTAAAATCTATCCCTCTATCACATTATGGTAAATCTAACTATCCAGTCTCTTCTCCTCACAATGAAACACACTCGCTGACACTAATCCTGTATCTATCTTTAGTTTGTGTTTTACTATATGTCACTCTCTGCCTGACGTCTTCCCTCTCCTATCCGTATCCCCACAAAGTAGCAGCATTTCCTGGTTGGGCTGTTTATAGTGGCTATGGTTTATATAACTGTCATTCATGAGTCATCAGTGACTCACACCTATACCCCTCATGATTGGCTGTGCTAGAGGGAGGGCTGCCTGCAAATCATTATGGGGAAGCCACCGGGCCACCGCCCGAGGTTATGTGATCCTTCTCTGTTTTCTTGTCTTCTTCTGATCTGTAAAATGGTGCCCACCACTTTGAGTGATTTGTACGGGTCAAATCCCAAAAGTTTTGGATTTACTACAATCCAAAACTTTTGGAAAAATCGTATTGAATTCGATTTTTGTAGAATCGATTCTCTCATCTCTAATAATCACTTATATATAGTCTCTAAGTGCCCATTGAGGTGTATCCGCCATTGTGGGTATGATAGTAAGAAAAGATAGAGACTAAGCTTCAGTATAAAGAGGGTTGAAGTAAAGGAACAAGGGCTCATGAAGATAGAGGAGAACATCTCACCAACAGAGTCCACTGATTGGTCCGTTTTCCCAGAAGGATCACAATCTACTTTCTGTCCACACTCACCATAGGGCCAGTACCCTTCTTTTTGAGACTTGACAAAACATACAAACCATTTACATCTGTTACCTCAAGTTTGATTCTAACCCATCTTCTCAATATTATAGATTAGCTACTGAACAGCCATACCACCCAAGGCCAACCATGATCTATCCCAACTCAAACTGCACACTGACCATGGTCATGTGCCAACAATGGTAGGCGAATGTGTGACCCTGCAGGTCAAATTATTGCTCTTCTTAAAGTGGTTCTCTGCTATGGACAATCCCTACTTGTTAGAAGGGACCCTTGACAATAAATTGATCTGCCCCAGCGATCAGCTGTAATCTGTGGGGAAACCCATCAGTAAGTGTTCAATTTCCCTGCAGCGCCACCACAGGGGAAATTAAGTATTACACAGTGTCCATCCAAATCAATGCGTTGTCTGTGTAATACAGGACAGGACAGGTCCTCCAGAGACAGAGAAACGCTCTATGTAACCGCTCCCCACTCTGGCCTGAACAGAGGACCCCCCTCTATTAACTCATAATTTATATAGGGTGTATGAAAATGGGTTATCTAAACTGGAGAACCCCTTTAAATAATTTTCCATATTAATTTCTATCCTAAAGAGAAGGTCCAGAGCATCGGAATAGTTGATAATTACCAGACATCTCGGTCTCGATGCCCTGTCACTCTGTCTTAGGTCATTAGCATCATAGTCAAGTCTCATCCCAGAGTAAATTTGGTTAGTCAAGTCTCTTAGGGATTTTATTTTTCATCTTTCACTCATAGGTAACGCATTATAGATAAATCCATACATAGATCTTCCATGAAGAATGCAAATTAGCCACAGCCTCAGGGTCCTGCCATTATTATCAGGACCATTTATAAAGATAACAGCTCCTTCTTCTAAAGAGAGTGCAGAGGATGATCTATGATGGTGTCCAACTCATGACAATAAGATGTTCCAAGTATCGAAGACTAATCTTATTACTTAATGGGCAACCTCCATAATATAATCATCTGGGGTGGTTCTTAAAAGGAGTTATACAGGATCAAAAACACATGGCTGATTTCTTCCAAAAACAGCGCCATCCCTTTCCACTGGTTGTGTGTGGTATTGCAACACAGTCCTAATAACCGGATCCCGACCGCCGGCTGTGTATATACATCCGGCATTCGGGGTCCTTAAAACCTGCGCTATGGATTATTTACGGTGCAGGTTTTAGCTTGTTTCCCGAGCGATCGGGCAGCTGAATGTCGGGTCTTCGAAAGTCAGTGACTGCCGGGGACCCTGAGGAGAAGATAGAAGCAGCTTTCACTGCTTCTATTTTCTCTCATCTCTTCTACACAGCGCTCATGGAGCGCTGAGTATACAAATAAAGGCAGAAACAGCGCCGCTGCCTCTACTGGTCCCGGTGATCATGTGACTGGTCACATGATCGCCGGGATTCCGTTAGTGGCAGACTGCTGCTGGGTCTTACCCAGCACAGCCCTATTAGTGACAATAGTCACTATGAGAGGGCTGATTTCCCTTGTAAAGCAGCCCCAGTTACAGTGGAAAAACATGGTGTAAAAGAAGAAAAAAAATATATAAAATTCCCACAAAGGTCTTTTCTGACCTTTGTGGGACAGACCATAGTAATAAAAAAATAAAAGTAAAAAAAAGTGCAAAGAAATGTAATAATAAACACACATAAAATACCCACCCAAAAAAAACGTCGTCCCCCCGCCAATCATTGTCGTAACGCTAGCCCTGAGCCAATTACTCTAAAATAGACATGTAATATATCAAAATTTACGGTGGACAATGACGATCACAAATAAAAGCTCTATTTTAGGGTAAAACTAAATTATTACCAGAAAAAAATAGCTAAAAAGTAAAAAAGCTTATTTTTTTCGTTTTATTTTCAAACTTTAAGCCTAAAAATTCTAAAATAGCAAAAAGGATGTGTATAAAAATGCTTAAAAAAAAAAGAAACCTGCATGGTCTACGGAAAAACAACGCAAAAAGTCCCTGTTTTCTAGGTAGACCCTGAGGATCGGAACCCCAGGAGCAAATTAAAGTCCTTCAGTAATATTTAGCGGAGCGTGGTCGTGTGATTTATGGATTGTAATATTATGTGGGAACTATATGGCAGTATATGGGGCTGTTTAAAGGGGTTCTCCTACTTGTTAGTAGGGTCCATTTACAATAATCTTATCTCAAAGTGCCCTCCTGCTGGGATCCCCAGCGATCATATGTGATCTGTAGGGAAACCCGGCAGTAAGTGTTCAATTTCGCTACAGCGCAACCACAGGGGAAATTAAGCATTACTACTTTGCTAGATGCCGAGGGGCCCCATTATTTATACAACCTGCCCCGGCTCTGCTACATCAGTATATTGCATTGCCTGCTAAATTCCTTTTTGTCATCTGATTCCCTGAAAATAAATTTCTGATTGTCCCATTAATTATAAATGTGACTAAAGAAAAGGAGTTGTCCCAAAAATAATTTCAGTCGGCCAGGAATCTCCATGTTCATCGGTGATGAGAAAAGAAACCCTTACTGTTTATGTGTGAAGTTTCCTCCCCGCACTGTCCATCCCCCTCTGCGCTCCCAAACACATATGGCCAACACAGCGGCTGCTAGCCAAATCCAATTATAGATAAATTGATTTGCCTCGAGAACCCGCACGCCAAGCCATTTCTGAGGCTATGCTTAAAATAGGAGCCAATTACAACTCCTTATATTTATTTACTCTTTAATTTGTTTATAATCCAATTGTCTTCTTATTTCTCTCTTTTTACCAAACTACCGAAATTAAATATTAACCCATTAATCAATAGAAAACTGAGACATAGGATAATGAAATCATAAAGTGAATATATATATTCTTGTATATAGGAGCAGTATTATAGTAGTTATATTCTTGTATATAGGGGGCAGTATTATAGTAGTTATATTCTTGTATATAGGAGCAGTATTATAGTAGTTATATTCTTGTATATAGGGAGCAGTATTATAGTAGTTATATTCTTGTATATAGGAGGCAGTATTATAGTATATTCTTGTATATAGGGGGCAGTGTTATAGTAGTTATATTCTTGTATACAGGGGGCAGTATTATAGTAGTTATATTCTTGTATATAGGAGCAGTATTATAGTAGTTATATTCTTGTATATAGGGAGCAGTATTATAGTAGTTATATTCTTGTATACAGGGGGCAGTGTTATAGTAGTTATATTCTTGTATACAGGGGGCAGTATTATAGTAGTTATATTCTTGTATATAGGAGCAGTATTATAGTAGTTATATTCTTGTATATAGGGAGCAGTATTATAGTAGTTATATTCTTGTATATAGGGGGCAGTATTATAGTAGTTATATTCTTGTAAATAGGGGGCGGTATTATAGTAGTTATATTCTTGTATATAGGAGCAGTATTATAGTAGTTATATTCTTGTATATAGGGGCAGTATTATAGTAGTTATATTCTTGTACATAGGGAGCAGTATTATAGTAGTTATATTCTTGTATATAGGGGCAGTATTATAGTAGTTATATTCTTGTATATAGGGAGCAGTATTATAGTAGTTATATTCTTGTATATAGGGGCAGTATTATAGTAGTTATATTCTTATATATAGGAGGCAGTATTATAGTAGTTATATTCTTGTATATAGAGGCAGTATTATAGTAGTTATATTCTTGTATATAGGGGGCAGTATTATAGTAGTTATATTCTTGTATATAGGGGGCAGTATTATAGTCGTTATATTCTTGTAAATAGGGGGCAGTATTATACCCAGTAGTATTTCCCTTGCTGGGACCCCCAGTGGTCAACTGTCATCTATGGGGAAACCTGGCAGTAAGTGTTAATTTTCTCTGCAGCGCCATCACAGGGGAAATAAAGTATTAAACAGTTCCTATTCATATCAATGTGTTGTCTATGTAATACGGGACAGGTCCTCCAGTGTGAGACGCTCCACGTAACCATTCGCCAGAGAGGAGGTTCTTGAATAGAGGATTCTCCACTATAAACTCTGAATTCCCAAAAAGAGTTTTCGATAATAAGTTTTTGAAACTGAAAAGCCTCTTTACGGTAACTGTAGTTTTTTGCACAGGACTTCCTTCTGCATTGCAGGCATTATCTCAGCAATTCTCATTTTCTTGTTTTGTTTCGATTCTCCCTATGGCATATGGCTTAATATATGGACTGGATATTCCGGACAATCTGTTTATTTAACCGGTTTATCCCAGTGTATGAGCTATTGATTACCACGGCAGAGCTCATTGACCAGGCATGTTCTTAAGCATACAGCATACATTTATCAAAGGGCTTAACAAAATAGAGCAAATGTGCTGCCCAATACACCGTAAAACTGGAGAAAAAGAAAATACAATATGAAAATGCTGCAGGTCACGCATCTCATTTCTCTCGAGTATGGGAATTTTCTACTAATCTTGAGTTTGAAAGCAAACAGATGAAATACGGACCCGCGGGATCGTGGGCGCTGTGATAATTCATTTATACTGATATTTATAGAATACGCTAAAATAACAGAGAAAAAAAATAAAGAAATGTCTTCAACTGTTGCGTCAGGGGCAGTCGGGAGACGGTTAATAAAACTATCTTGTCCTGGCAAATGACCGACCAATGACCAAATCAGTGAAAAACTTGTTGACGCTGAGTAAGTTGGTGTAAGATCCCAATTTTTCATCTGATGCCTGCTATCTGTGGTGGCAGCGTGCCGGTGTTTTGTTATCATGTGGCGTCGTGTTAGATTTCTGTAGCACCACCTAGAGGCTATTAATTGCGTAACACATTTTTTTAGAAGTCGAAATAGGACCTCTCCATATACGGCCTTGATTTACTTTTAGCTGTTCTAATTCTATTCCTATTCACGAGAAAAGTTGGGTGAAAACCAATATGGTCACCATTACAGATCCCAAATGCGTTGCCATCCAGCTTGTCAGGACAGGAACATTGACCTAGTCATTCATTGATGCATATCTCATATAGCTTCATAATTAAGAAGGAAACACTCAAGTAGGGTCAACCTTTACTCTGGCAAAAGCCAGATGGACTGTGTGGGTAGGGCAATACCAGGTATGGATGTGCATCATGGCAAGTTGCCACCGAGGCTTGGAGGTATGTTATCCTGCAGGTCACAGCAGTCTCTCATGATAACAGTTGGCACAGAATGAAGAATACAAGAATAGCCTTTAAAGGGGTAGTCCAGGATTAGAAAAAAAAGGACGTGCTTCTTCTTTACCAGAAACAGCGCCGCTTTTGTCCATGGACTAAGCCGGTATTGCAGCTCAACCCCATTCAAGTTAATGACGCCAAAGGGTAGTCAAGAAAAATTCAACGTCGTCCTTCATGAGAAATCGGTGAGGTCAGACAAAAGAACTAAAAGGTAAAATAGGACTAAGGTTAATCTACACTCCAGCACTGTGTGTAGACATAATCCATGATGTCATCAGAGTTATGAATCCTTGGGTTGCATTAAGGGGGATTTCCTAGTACCAAGATACCCCTCTCCTAGCCATTTCTAAAAAAAGTTAATTCTTTCTGCCACATCTAGGAGAAACTCACAGCATATGGATTTATTATTGAGTTCAATGGGAGCTGTATAAATCTGCATGCAGCGAGCTCCCCCTAGTGGTGACTGAAGACAGTCAAAATGCAAACGGATATTCCCATTTTAGATATTTATGGTATATCCATTGGATGAATATTACATAAATGTCAGGGATGGGAATGCCCCTTTAAGGGAAATTCGTGCTCTGAATCAAAAATATAAGTCCTAGCCCTATAAAGAATCAGAGGGCTTAGCGGTCACGTGTCATACTTCTGGCAGTAATATAACGGGTGACCCCGGAAGTGTTAGCGCTGGATCGCTGGGGGAATGAAGAGGTTGATACTGATTCTTTTTTTGTTTTATTACATTTGTAGCTGTTTTAATTTTAAAAAAAAACACAAGTCGGAGAACCCCTTTAACCCCATTATTACCCTCGACCACTACTGGAGACACCGGTAATGCACCAGTTTTGCATTTTGGATGGAGAAAGACTGCTGCAGTGAGACCTGAATAGCATTATAAATTCATGCATCATATACGGATATTTCCCTCTGGACGTCTGTCCGTCCTTTACATTCAGCCTTCACTCATTTTCTTTACATTACCTGAAAATGATCAAATATAAGATAAACTCTCATTGCCTTTCGTTTCTCTGCAGGGAAGATGAAATCTCCAAATAAGATTTTCTTATGTCATAAAACACGAGCCAAGAACAAATTTACCAGACACAAACTGGATGTAGATAAGGGTTGTAGTAACTGGATTTTACATCAGCTCGTAGCCATCCATCTGACACTACCCCGATTCCCGTACATTGGAAAACATTAAAGTGACACTCCACCATTATGAGCATTGGCTCCATAATCAGAAAATGCAGAGACGTAACCTGGAGATCCTGGGCCCCATACAATCTCTGTAAAGGGCCCCCACCTACCATGTGCCATTAATAATACTAGTGTCTTCTTACGTAGCAGTGGCCTTCTGTGTTCGCTAGAACACGACATCATACAATCCAAGTCACATGATGGTACGAATGGGCACATCTTCGTAGTATATCTTCACTGCCTCATGTTGTTTTCAAAGAAAACCTCCTCTTGCTACCTGGAAACCATCAACATGATGCTGTTGATGGATCTGTTATTCCTACTATGTGTCTATATTTAGTACTTTGAGTGCATAATTGCATCCAGTTGTCAGGCTGTAGGGCTGATAGGTTCACTGAATGCAATCTGTAACCCTGCTCATATCTAATGAATACCCAAAGTGTTAAATATTCATATATTAACCGTTTAAGAACCAGGGCATTTCCCCCCAATAATGTTGCGACTCATTTGCGTTTTTTAAGTACATGCAAGTTTGACACCTATAACTTTTCTTCTAGTATGTTTATCCCCCCACCCCGAAAAAGTGTATTTTTTTCCATTATACATGGAGCTTTATTTTTGGTTTTCCCATTTTTTGCATTTTTGTGTCACTAAAATAAAGATTTAAAGTGGGAATTGGCTTCTTCTTTCCATTACAATAAGTTTGATATACGGGATGTATTGTTTCGGGTTGTCAAGGTACTTTGGTCTGTCTATGGCTCTCTGCTTTTTTTTATTTGAAACGTATTTTTTTGTATCATTTTTATTATAATTATTTTTCTTTACATACTGCTCTTATGAGGAGACATTTTTACTTTACATTTATTTTCTACATGACTGTTTTCTCCTATAATTTGAGCTCAGATATCATGCTAATTTTTTTTACACTTTTACTTTTTTTAAGAACAGAAATAATTAAGGTGACATTTTCGTTTGCGTGTACGGCAGCGCATGGAGTCCCTATGAATTCTTATTATAACCCATAATCATTCTGTGTGCCAACATATGGTGCCTCCGTAACACGGCATCAGATGGAACATATCTTGCTATGCCATGAACCTCCATAAACAAAATAAAGGCACCCGGAGATATAATATGGGCCATGTACATGAGGCTTCATATTTACAGGTGATTTGAAATGAAAAGTCGCTCAACCCCCGGATGCTGCCCAAAAGCAGATACAATTTGTGACATTGAAGCCGTCTCAGCACGACACCATGACGTCTACCAGATCTCAGCGACTTTCATTTGCGCACTTTTGCCCGGAGCTGAATTTCATGTTTCACAATTCATTGCCTCTTTTTTATGCATTTAAATCCTCTGTAATTACTCATCAAGGGACATATTTTTAGCAGCAGATTATACCCTCTCTGTCGCCCCCATTCTTTTCAAATCAAATCAAAAACCTTTTTTGTCCTCTATTGATTTGCGTTAACTCAACTTTACATGTATTTTCCCCCTTTCCCGGCTGAAAATAAGGGACGAGCGGCATTTAATCAGCGTCATTATCTCTGTTTTTCAGATCCCTGTGGAGAGAGTATGTCACATGTGATGTGGGCAAACTGGATTGTGAAGCGCAATGTGCAGGCGCTTGCCTCTGCTACCGACTCAGTGTGGGTTATATTTGCTTCCTCCACTTCTGGAAACTGTCACACAGATCACAATGTGCTGCCAACTATCCAAACGTCTGCTAAAATTCCTCTGTAAACTACTATACTGGCGAAGGGAGATACCAAAGGTGTCATGTGCCGTGTCAGATACTTGTCAAGTCTTTCTATGGCGATCAAAGATCAATGTTAAAGTGCATCTCCAGTCACTGCTGATATTAACATCAATTAGGAGGAAAATGTCTCAAAGTTAAATTGTCGGGACTTTTTGGGTTAAATAAGGCTTGCCAAGCACCTTTTAATTATTGTGAATTTTGCTCCCATCATGCCTCAGGAGGGAGCACAGATTTAATTCTCTTTACTCTGGGAGGAGCTTCTTTCTTGTGTGCTCATTGTCGCCCTCTGCTGAACAATACATGTAATGCAGTGAATTTGTGGACGGAAAATACTCACAGTGGTTTCAATCCCTAGAAACATTATATTTTATATGACACAATGAGTTGTTATAGCGTGTAGTGTAGCAGAGGATCTGTGGGCTCCTGAAAAGCACGGTGGTCCTGAAATTTGGGTTATTGAAAAATTTATTTTGAAGGAGATGTGTTTTTATTTTTAATATTGATACTGACTGAATGTCTGCCATAGGATGGTTGGTGCCCTGTGCAGTACCTTCTATGGACGCCCACTTATGATGTACCATGTAGTGCCCAATTAATATAGTCATACATTGCCAACTTGGGAATGTATCTTCATCCTGTGCAGCTCCCTTTCCATAGGTTTGGGCATCAAGTGTTGTATGGAGGATTCAAGCTGTGGGTTATCAGGCCATTAAAGCCAGTAGTGCCCCCTTTAATAGTGACCAACAATGTGCCCTGTGCACAGGTTGCTCCCCAATAAGGCCTGCCCTGTTTTCAATTGGTCATTGCCCAAGAACCTGGCAGTTCAGTGCATCCACAAGTCCCACTCCCTTTCGGCACAATCCGCAAATACCATTGGCCTATCCTCCCAATCAACAACTTTAGGCACTAAGCAGGGAGGTTGGTTGGTTGGTGCCCTGTGCAGTACATTCTATGGATGCCCCCTTATGATATACCATGTAGTGCCTAATTAATAAAATCATACATTGCCCACTCAGTAAACTAGCGAATGTATCTTCATCCTGTGCAGCTGCCTTGCCAAAGGTTTGGACACCAAGTGTTGTATTAGGGGTTCAAGTTGTGGATTCTCAGGCCATTAAAGCCAGTAGTGCCCCACATCAATAGTGACGAGCCATGGGCCCTATGCACAGGCCGCTCCCCCCTAAGGCCGGCCCTGTCTGTAACTGGTCAGTGCCCAGTTTAGTGCATCCACAAGTCCCTCTACCTATCGGCACAATCGGCAAATACCATTGGCCTATCCTCCCAATCAATGACTTTAGACACTCAGCTGGGTGCCCCTCATGTACACAGCTCTATAACACATCTGTGTGGTTCAGGCTGGTGATATGGGTATATACTGTAGGATTTTGTTTCTCATGGGGTCCGTGACAATGTGCAAGAAAATCTTTTTGAATGTCAAAGGGTATTTAGATAGAGGGCTGGGCAGTAAACAAAATCTTTGCCCCGGGGAAAGACAAGACTTGCTACACCTCTCATGAAGGCACCATACAGCAACAGACCGAGTGCCCTTGTCACTGTGCTTTAGAAGAGTAGTGGCTCCATGTGCTGCGATACAGGATTCGCACAGTTGACACTGCTGTGTGCACAAGGTCATAAGGTCATAGGTGCCACCACCAAAAAGAGCAACCGCCCGATTTCCACACTTACCTGCTCTTGTTCAGAAGTATTGGTGGCGCACATTCATAGTCCACCACATTGTCCACCCATGTGTTTCATGGCAGGTCCCAGCTCTGGAGTCTACTTAGTGTCACGATCTGTGGGTTTGTGGACCCACTGAGCCGTACCTTCGTAACTGGATAGCAGCTGGCCAAACAGGGTATCACGACAAAGTCTATAGTCCAAGCACAAGGGTACCTGTGGTAGTTCAGGCAGTAGTAACGGCTAGGCTTAGATGGGATCTAGGAAGCAGACACCAGGCGTGGTGTAACACAGCAGGCGTGGACGCAAGCAGAACACGACTCCAACTCTTCAAGGACATGAAACCAGGTATAGCACGGGATACAGGGTAAAGGTAGCAGGGCACAGGAACACTGGGAACAGGAAAACACTAAGGGACCATTTGCAAGACTAACACAGGTAAACACAACAACGCTCAGGCAATGGGTGAAAGGGCAGAGCCCTTTTTATAGTCCAGGGGAATTATGGGTTAATTATAGATTTCTGACATGTGTGTGTACTGGCACTTTTAAGGCCAGGCGTGACTACAGTGATGCGGAAGTGAGTGCCGGCGTCTCTCAGGAGGGAGATGCCTCCCAGCACTCACTCGTCCATGGCCGCGGCCGTCGGGGGGTAAGTTAGAACGACGGTCCGCGGCTGCGGATGTTACAGTTAGGTTAATATTTCCTTTTATGTCTTTTTTAATAATCGTCTCCGACAAAGAGGATAAAAGACCGATTATCCGGGAACTCGTAGGAAAAACAAAGCTCTTCTTAAACTTTGGAACAATTCAGCACCATTATTTCAGGTCTATTTCCACCAGTGTCAATGGAAAAAAATACAAAAAAAAAAAAGAACGTTTCTCGGGCAGTTGATTTGCCTGAATGATCTTCCCTGTGTCCTAAATAAATGATTTCATAAAAGCCCTTGGAAATAGTAAGTTTAGATATTAATACAAAGCGGCGGTGACTAATCCAGAATTCACAGTGCAAATCACTCCTACGATGCCGGCTATTGAACTCGGAAGATGAAGTGATTGTTAAACGAGGGGACAAAAACCCTCATTAACTCCAATCACACGGCACTTACAAAGAGAATGAACAAACAGGAGTCGCTTCTGACTTGTTAAGACGGGACTGTAATGAATAGAAGTGGCTGATATTAGAAATCGGGCGTTCTTGGAGACTTCTGCTTCTGAAATCGCTTCTAAAAAGTCATCATGACGATCGCTGAGGAATTTTAATGACGATCGCTTAGGAATTTTAATGACGATCGCTGAGGAATTTTATGTTTATTTTTTTCTTACAAATTTTTAATCACACACGAAAAAAATCATCCTGAACTCTTTGGAGGCCCCACAGCTAAAGGGTATGAAGACTTTTGCAACCAGTTTTTTATTTTATTTTATTACTCCAATGTACCAAAAATATCAAATGGAGCCACTCTGTAAATAGTCCTGATTAAACAAATCTCCTACCATTTTGTGTATGCAGCTCCTATGCAGACCTATGTATGTCCATGGGAACAAACTAGCAAACCCTGTGTTTAGTTTGATCTTGCAGTGAAGCTTATTTCACTCCATTTGCCCATTCTTATTGGTACCCTATAGATAGTTGGCAAAGAAAAAAATAGAAGACTGCAGGATCAGACTACACAACATCTGTTTGTAGTCTGTAACCATGGAGACACATAATTCTGCAGAGGAGCTGTATACACAAAATGGTTATGGATGGCCTATCAGTCCTGGGTTGATATCATTAACTGTAAGACACACGTATTTTTATAAGTTATTGCAGCCGCTCCTTTGTTCGGTTCATCAGCCAAGGTCCCGAGGATCTGACCCACACTGATCACTAATTGATGGCCAATAGTGAAGTTAATAGAGGAAAGTCCCCATTTAGGACCCTCATCTATTAGCCAGAGCAGCGAGACAAAGAGCATGTCTCACTATGTAGGACCCAGCACAAGGTCCTCCAAACTGCCCATTGATTTTAATAAGAACTGCATAATTCTTCCTTTCCCCTGTGGGAGTGCTGCTGAGAAATTGAACACATGCTGTTGGGATCCCCTGTAGAAAATTTCTGATCACTATGGGTCCCAGCAGCAGGAGACCTTATGATCAGTTTATCATCGGGGAAACCCTTCTAACCCCTCTGTCCAAAATAAAGAGCCTTTTTAACTTTTTCAACTTTTACATTTTCAGCAAGTTTTTATTTTATTTCTGTATCACTTTACTGATTATCTCTTTTCTTGGGCTGTAGTCAATGACATAAACTATTACAATGTTAATGAAAAGCGCCCCTTATCGACCCCGCTGTAATGTATTTGTAAATTTGAATAAAATGAATGCTTAAAAACATACCATCTCAGGGATCGGCGTGCCCCCCGCTCAGCGTGGTAATTGTATGATCTCTGTATTAATAACACAACCCAGAAAGCAAAATTAATAGTCAGATGTTTAAGTAGGCCGGACCCAGAATGGTCTCATTTTCCCATTAAATAACTAAAAGGCGAGAGGCAACCTAATTATTAAAAGCCAGCTGGGGTCCTGAAAGGTTTAGATTGCCGGGGTTGACTGGAATGTGCGGATCGTCCCCCGGCGTTGCGAGGACTGCTCAGAATTTAAAGTATCACAAATGCAGTTTTATATTGTTTTTATGGTTTGTTTTTTTATGGATTTATTATTATTATTTATGTAGTAAATTGTGAGTCCTATAGTAGACCCAACTGGAGGTAATTTTAGAGGTCGAATCAGTTCATTATCGGCATATAATTTTCAACCTGTCCCGGACTCCCGCCACAAAATAATTACATCACTAGGATCACAGTCCGACCTTCAATGAACTGCCGGTATGGGATTATGTGAAGAGGGAAAAGGACTATTTGAGGTCTGAAAGATATAAATTTTTGTGCAAAAACCAAGAGAAAGATGGGTTTTATAGAACAGACCAGCCCAAAAAGTTTCACAACTATAAAGGGCAATTTCGCCTAAACCAGTAGTAAAATGACTGTAACTTAGTAAATAGTAACTTCACTTTCACAAAACTTTTGATTCGTCATAGAGACATGTCAAAAGTTTTGATTGGTGGGAGCCCAGGTGCTGAGACCCCCACGGACAGCTGAAATGAAGGTACAGACGCGCTCTGCCGCTTCGGCTGTAATCGCCTTTGCCCTCGTCCAAAACTTCCGACACGTCTCTATAACGTATCAAAAGTTTTGTAAAGGAGCAGTTACTATTTAAAGGGGTATACGTTGATGGCCCATGCGTAGGATAGGTCATCAATGTGTGAATGGTGGGTATCCAACCCCTAGAAACCAGCCGACCAGCAGAACGAAAGAGAATGCCACGATCAGGGCCTCATTTAGGCAAATGCTCAGGACCCCTGATTCCCTATTAGGTCCATCAACCTCAATTTTACACCCTATTACATACATTTAGTGGGTATATGAGGAAGACTGTTATGCTTCTTCTCAAGCGCGGAAACCCACAGATTCGGAAATGAAGAAGAATAATCTGATCTTTCGGCAACCTCTCATATCCGTATCATATATTTAGTTGGTCTATGGGGCAGAAAGAACAGAATACTAATTCACGACTTATGTGAAATAAAGGTCACCATGTTGGGAAACAGGTTTGCACATTGATACCTATTATATAGGGGGCTCTGTTTTTTTAAATAAATGAAACGTCTCCCAACTTTCCCCTAAGCAACAACTATTGGCTAAGTTTGTGGTAGACCACTCCTCATACCACTAGTACTGCCTTGACGGCAGCCCTGGCTGCGACCCTTTCAACGTTTTTTTATAGCCATGTCCATATGTGCAAGTGACGCTCACCAGACCGCAGTCGATCCTTCGATGTGCTAATCTAAGTGTGTTCCAGGGGTTGGACCTCAGCGATCACATATTGATGGCCGGTCCTAAGGTCTATCCATCAACATACTTCCTACTTACCAACATTTGAATACAAAATCATGGAACAATTTAGATCATACCGATTCCGTCGGAAATCCCCCAGAATTGCCCTATTAAATTAAAACTACCATAAACTATGCCCCATTGTAGTCCGGTTGGCGGAAATGTCCTTCAAAACTCTGGACTGTTGGCAAGTATGTATTGTGTTTTGGGGCCTTTCCTATCTACTGCTTGACTCTTAATTTAAGAATGACCCGTGAAAGAGTGGTCCTTAAGGTGGGTGGTATCCTCAGGCCAGTTTCACATGGTTTTAGGTTCTACTCAAAGATATAACTTGAAGCTCCTGGGCCCCAATATAAAATCTGTGCCCTATACAGGTGTCCCCTTATGTGCAAGAAAACCTTTAGGCCCCCTTAGGCGCAAGCCCCCGACTAATACCTCTGCTTCTTGTATAGCTACGTCCCTGGTTCTACTGAACCAAGCTTAGGTGATAGTACAGAACATAAGATTGGATGCACGTTTTTGGGTTTTTTCCAACCACTTGAGTTTTACGAAACCCGTTCCAGCTCCTCTCCTTCTCTGCCTATGCCGACGCTAGATAAAAAAGACCCTTCATAGATTCTGCAGTCTCGTCTGCATGCCTTTTGTGTTTAATATCAAGGAAATATTTTCAAAGCAGCGGTAGGGGCATCTCAGATCTGTATCCAGCACCTTCTCTTTATCTGCACCTGATATCCCTTTATATTATTATGTGTAATTTTGGTGTCAAAATTAGTGCGAACTGCAATATCCGATCAATTTTCTTTTCAAGTCTTGGGATGACAGAGGAAAAATGCTTCTACTCACCAAAGAGCTCTTTAAATTGGAAAGATAATTTTCTTCGCCACTATCCACTCTTTGGTGTCTAGAAACACAACAGCTCTGCTACAGCAGCTACTAAATACATGCAGGATATATATAAGGGCCATGGAAAAGCAAATCATAGGACTCGAACCACAGAAATGTTCACTTTTCTCAATGGTCCCTGGTGGCTTCTCGAAGGCGCAGCTATAGGTAGTGCTGAGGTAGTAGTCTGACCCAGGTCTGGTACAGAGGGGGCCCATAGGCCACAAGAGAATATACCAGTATTAAAAATGGTGCATGGCAGGTCTAGGGCCCTGTTACAGATTTGACATTCAAGTTAGGCCTCTGGATTGATGGACCAGTACACAAGAATTAAATTCCTTATAGGCAAATGTCAACCTGTGGGCAATTTGAACTATTCTGTGCTATACGGGTCATAAGTAAAGGCTTTGTGATTTAGAGAAATTAAATCATGACTTGAATATGATGATCTGTATAAAGCTTGTATGTACTCCCATTAATCATAAGGTGGTCTTCCCACTCCGAAAATATACTTAGGTTAAGTGGTTCACCATAATTTTATTGAATAGTGAGTGCAGCTCTGGAGTATAATACAGGATGTAACTCAGGATCAGTGCAGGATAAGTAATGTAATGTATGTACACAGTGACTCCTCCAGCAGAATAATGAGTGCAGCTCTGGAGTATAATACAGGATATAACTCAGGATCAGCACAGGATAAGTAATGTAATGTATGTACACAGTGACTCCTCCAGCAGAATAGTGAGTGCAGCTCTGGAGTATAATACAGGATGTAACTCAGGATCAGTACAGGATAAGTAATGTAATGTATGTACACAGTGACTCCACCAGCAGAATAGTGAGTGCAGCTCTGGAGTATAATACAGGATGTAACTCAGGATCAGTACAGGATTAGTAATGTAATGTATGTACGCAGTGACTCCACCAGCAGAATAGTGAGTGCAGCTCTGGAGTATAATACAGGATGTAACTCAGGATCAGTACAGGATAAGTAATGTAATGTATGTACACAGTGACTCCACCAGCAGAATAATGAGTGCAGCTCTGGAGTATAATACAGGATGTAACTCAGGATCAGTACAGGATAAGTAATGTAATGTATGTACACAGTGACTCCACCAGCAGAATAGTGACTTCAGCTCTGGAGTATAATACAGGATGTAACTCAGGATCAGTACAGGATAAGTAATGTATGTACAGTGACTCCACCAGCAGAATAGTGAGTGCAGCTCTGGAGTATAATACAGGCTGTAACTCAGGATCAGTACAGGATAAATAATGTAATGTATGTACACAGTGACTCCACCAGAAGAATAGTGAGTGCAGCTCTGGAGTATAATACAGGATGTAACACAGGATCAGTACAGGATAAGTAATGTAATGTATGTACACAGTGACACCACCAGCATAATAGTGAGTGCAGCTCTGGAGTATAATACAGGATGTAACTCAGGATCAGTACAGGATAAGTAATGTAATGTATGTACACAGTGACTCCACCAGCAGAATAGTGACTTCAGCTCTGGAGTATAATACAGGATGTAACTCAGGATCAGTACAGGATAAGTAATGTATGTACAGTGACTCCACCAGCAGAATAGTGAGTGCAGCTCTGGAGTATAATACAGGCTGTAACTCAGGATCAGTACAGGATAAATAATGTAATGTATGTACACAGTGACTCCACCAGCAGAATAGTGAGTGCAGCTCTGGAGTATAATACAGGATGTAACTCAGGATCAGTACAGGATAAGTAATGTAATGTATGTACACAGTGACTCCACCAGCAGAATAGTGAGTGCAGCTCTGGAGTATAATACAGGCTGTAATTCAGGATCAGTACGAGACAAGTAATATAATGTATTTACAAAGTGACTCAATATTTTATGTAGAATATATATACAGTGTATATAAAAGGTGGACATACACTTTTATACATTAAAGTCACTTTTCTGCACTTTCTTTAAGTTTATTTTTCAGGGGTTATTCTTTAGTCTTCGGATATATTCCCAGACCACTCCCCGGGGTCATGTTTCTTGTGCAGTATGATCATGTACTACAGAAGGGAAAATCCGATAATAATAATATGAGGACACATCAGTTCTGTATTTGACAGTATTGGGGGGGGGGGGAGAACGCTTCTTACTCTCCATTTTATATTTAGAATCAAACAGAAAAACTTCTTCAGACCCAGAAGGTTCCATTCTACGGCACATATTAATATGAATGGTCTGGTACTGAGTCTGGGGGTCCACATCGCCAGCAGCTTCTCCTTGGGAAGCGTGAGTTCCTTTTTGTCTGCTCCATTGGTTATATGTTTTCTTAACTTCTCAGCTATCATCTGATATCTTGTTATGTGAAGTCTATACTGCAGGTAATAATATGTCATGTAGGATTTCTTCTTTGCCTGAACTTGTTTGTTTGCTTTGATATTTTTAAATAAACTTCAAGATCGAGAAAAGCAGAGAATATGTATAAAGCTAAAACCGCACAGCAGTGCTCATGTTGGCCCTCATAGTGTTACTTTATATCTTTATAGTAAGGATTGTGGACTATTTTTGGGCAGGATTTGTATATACTTTATTTTGCAAGTGTTTGGTGAATGACTAAGCCCTTGTTCACGTTGCGTTAGATCATTGTGTCCTATATCCATGGGTCCTCGGCAAACGCCGGGCCGGAATTCCTCACTGTTCCTTTTTCTTTGCTGTATAGAATAGCGTAGTAGACTATGCTATTCTATGTAGAGGGATACAGCAAATAAAAAAAAATGTCTATACATTTTTTTTACCATGGAGCCTATGGGTGACATATGGCACTTTATGCCTATACAAGGGTGTCCTGGAAGCATTCCGTCGGAGGTATATGTTGAGAAATCCTCTTCACCAATGTAAGGAAATAACGCAGTGTGAATAGAGCCCTAAAAATATATCCATCTTTTGTGAAAAGAAGACTCAGATCACTGGCATAACACTCAGGTTATGTGCCCCTGGTGCCCGTTGCTAGCATACCACTTCAGGTGCCCTAGTCCCATATAAAACTAAGCCATTTGGACAATATACTCGTATACCAGACTTTACTGTTCTGCTGATGACTTGGAATCATCTCAGCTCTTCTGAAAACACAGATTGAAGTCGTACATCAGCTTTGACAGTGGATTTTCCCTATGTCAGCATGCGCCATGTAGTATCTAAATATGTGTATACCTTATATCCATTATATTTTCTGTATCAGTGATCGTGTTTTTCTGGAAATTCACTGACGCAAGTGTTTGATCCTGCTCCTCCACGCTCTACTCCACGCATCTTCTCATGACACATTGGATAGAAGGACTCAATGAAGAGACAGCTGTGATGAAGGCGCTGATACGAGGGGTCATAGAGGCTTTCTTCACAAATGATATACCTATTCTTAAAGTACAGCAGAAAATTGGAAGACTGGTCGTATTTTCCCCCCAAACAATGGACAGTAAACTAGGACATGTGGACAAGACTCCCACAAACCACAAGTATCATCTACAGGTTAAATGGTGCCCTGTGTAATTCCTTCTATTGATGCCCCAACTTATGTTGTACCATTTAGTCTCCAAATAATATAATGATACAGTGTACAAGCAACCATGCCATACAGTAACCCAAGGTGATCAAATAAAAATGACCAATCAATAAACTAGGCAATATAGGGGGATGCAGTACAGCTGCCTTCCCATAGGTTTTCGCGCTAAGTGTGGGTTTGGGGGTGCAAGTTCCCAGGTCATAAAGGCCAGTGGTGCCAATTTCAGTAGTGACAAATGTTGCATACGTGCCATACAGTGTCCAAACAACAGCACCATACGGTGCCCAAAAAAAACAGCACCATACAGGGCCCAACAAAAAGCACCATACCGTGCCCAAAAAACAGCACCATACAGGGCCCAAAAAACAGCACCATACTATGCCGAAAAAACAGCACCATACTATGCCGAAAAAACAGCACCATACCATGCCCAAAAAACAGCACCATACTATGCCCAAAAAACATCACAATACAGTGCCCAAAAAAACAGCACAATACCGTGCCAAAATAACAGCGCCATACCATGCCCAAAAAACAGCACGTTAGAGTGCCCAAAAAAACAGCACCATACCATGCCCAAAAAATAGCACCATACAGTGCCCAAAAAACAGCCCCATACAGTGCCCAAATAACAGCACCAGTGCAATATTGTTGCCTGAATAACTCTGCCTATTCAATAAACTAGCCTTTCCATAGGGTTGCAAACTCTGGGTGCCCAAGCCATCTGGGCCAGTGGCACCCCCTTCAATGGTGACAGGTTATGTGCCCTGTGCATTCCACAGGCTGCAAACCCCTAAGCACCCATAGGTTTGGGTGCTAAGTGTGGGATTGGGGGTACGAGCTCCCAGGTCATCAGTGGCGCCCATTTCATTAGTGACAAGTGTTACACACCTTTAATACCGCCCATGATCACCTAGGCACATGATAGGTTAAAAATTTTAAATTGCTGCAGGTTCCACCGATCGCCAACCCACACCCCCCTCAATAACGTGACGGGTGCGGAGGAGCTTGCATGGAGTGGAGGTTGAGCATGCCGCCCCATACAACACAATGGGGGTTCCAGAAATAGCTGAGTGACTGCGACCAAATTATTTGTCTCCCTTCTATGTTAACTGTTTGTGCACTTTAGGGTGTGATGCCCTCATGGGTGTCTTTGACCATGATCTACAGGGGTTATGTTTGGCCACCTGGTTCCTCACCCCCTGGCTCACCCATCTGAAAAGACAGTAGAGGGGTGCTTTAGCAATAGCCTATGTAGATTCCAGGACACAGATGGGTCTTCCGAAGCTTTGGCGAAGAGTAGCCGCTGGTCCTTGATCTTTGGACCCTCTTAGGAGGGTTAGGAAATATCGTAAGCGCTGAATTCAAAAATACTAAAAATATTATTTTCAATCCGCCAAAGAAAAATGTCAAACCTGGCAAATCGTCTAATGCAACTTAATGGCCGATAGAATGGACGAAGCCATCGGTTATTTCTACTTGAGAATAATTACAATGGAGGATAAGAGTTTTTTTTATCAGAGTTTCCCTTTCAAGGGTTGTCGAGGATTAGAAAATCATGGCTGCTTTTTTCCAAAAACAGCGCCACACCTGTCCACAGATTTTGCATGGTATTGCAGCTTAGCCCTTTTTCTTCATTGGAGCTGGGCTGCAATACCAGACATAATATATATAGACAAGTGTGGCGCTGTTTCTATAAGAAACCAGCCTTGTATTTCTAAACTCGTAAACCTCTTTAAGACTCAGTTATGTAATAGAAAACTGTTGAAGAAAAATTATTACAACCGGCGGAGCCTAACGATGGCGGTTTACCGTAATTAATTTGTGATGAGTAATTTACAGGATGAAGCACAGACATTAGAAGCTCATGAGGTGAAAGGAGAACTGGCCATTAGGATAATTAATTACAAATTAAAACAATATTACAGGAACTATATGGTGCTCCTGGAGTTCATGTTTGGATTAAAGGTCTATTAATCTGGAGCTGCTTGACTTCTGTATGAGAAAATCCTCATCAATCCAGACTTGTTTCTCTGTATTTAAACCTCCATAAAGCAACAGCAAAATCAAGCAAGTAGAATAGTCAGGTACGATCACACTTTACGTCCACTATACCTTGTATGACTCCTCAGGGGAGGAGCTACTAAGGTATGATTACCAACATGACAATCCTTCTCAGGGGAGGAGCTACTAAGCTAGGAACACCCACATGACAATCCTCCTCAGGGGAGGAGCTACTAAGCTAGGAACACCGACATGCCATTCCTCCTCAGGGGAGGAGCTACAAAGGTAGGATCACCCACATGACAATCCTCCACAGGGGAGTAGCTACTAAGCTAGGAACACCCACATGACAATCCTCCTCAGGGGAGGAGCTACTAAGCTAGGAGCACCCACATGACAATCCTCCACACGGGTGGAGGTACTGAGGTAGGATCACCCATATGACAATCCTCCTTGGGGAAGGAGCTACTGAGGTAGGAACACCCACATGTCAATCCTCCTCGGGGGAGGAGCTACTGAGGTAGGAACACCCACATGACAATCCTTAGAGGAGGAGCTAGTGAGGTAGGAACACCCACATGACAGTCCAATTGGTCCCTGACAAACAGCAATGCAAGCTCCTCCTTGTAGAGTTTTAGGGTGGAACAGTGCACCCTCAGGCTACGCTCTACATAATTATGTCTAAATAAATGGCATGAAATATAATGTACATATTTAAGTTGCCCTTTAAAGTAACCCTTGAACCAAATAAAACAAAAGCATTTCATTTTCATTTTTCTTGGATCATCATCAGTTCATGGGAATCAGATGACAGCAGCAGAAGAGTGTGTTGACCTTGTGGGAGGCAGTGACCTCTCCACTTATGCGATTATTTTAGTTAGAACAGGGCTTCGTGTCACAGGGACGGTGTCATTATATGAGGAGGAGAGTGGAGACAAGTGGGAAGTCACAAACAAGTAGTGGAAGGAGCAGTCTCACCAGCAGGACAAAGTATTTCAGACGGAAGAGTGGTCTGATCTGGTCATGTGATGTTAGTGAGAATTGGGATGCATGTGACATGAAATGAAGGGAAAAAAGCAGACAAGTAGGAGTTGACAGACCGATATATGAGGAGGAGCAAAGCCTTCAAGTAGCACAGAGTATTTTAGAGAAGCAGTATGGTAACCCTGTACAAGGCAGTGACGTTTTCACTTATGTATACCTCCCAAGTGCCCCGTTTTTTGTGAGATTGTCCTGCGAAATGGACTTCAAAGGGGATGGAAATATGCAAACATGACCAAAAGTAGGAATTTTTTTAATATTTCATGGGCGTTCCTGAGCATTCGGGGTGGGGCTTTAAAGTACCAATAATGGGGCTTTAAATGTTGGGAGTTATACTTATGCACTTCTATCTGTACAGACATTTGCATGTCATAGAGTCACCAACATAAAGTGAGTGGAAATAGAACACACTGTCTGCAGTCCATCGGGTCTTGGGAATGAACGCAGCAGCAGAGGACAAGTGTGTTGATCTTTCAGGAGACAGTGACCTCTCCACTTATGAGATTATGTTATTTATCTCATGTTCTCTCGGGGAAAGGCAGCTCCTCGTGATCGGCTTTGAAACCCACAGCTCATCTTCACTTAACTAATAGCTGTTTTTGCGGGAAGTTAAGAAGTACGATAAGCAAATTGCAATGCTTAAAGCCCATTTTCGTCTTTTGTATGGCGCCAAAGCAGCACGCATGTGTTCAAAAGAAAAAGGAGAGAAAGCTTGGGCTGTCTAAAAGATAATTTGCTAATAGTCAACTCCACTTTCTCATATAAATTAAAGACGCTAGCAAGCAATAAATTGCGCATACGTTTTCCCGACAAGTCATCCGTCTCGCTATTGTTTGATGTTTTTTTCGCCTCCAGTCTACACTAGAGGTAATTTTATGTCAAGCAGAATCTTTTCACCCACTGACAAAGATGTCGTCCTACCGTTGCTGAATCTCTATTCTTAAAACATTTTTATGATTACTGATATTATGTACAAAACTGACAAGGAAGAGGTTGGCAAATTTTGGAAAACTTTTTGAGACCAAATTCCCATGTGGCTCAGCCGTTGGACTGGAGTTAAAGTGTTTTTTTTTTTCCATTAAGACAACCCCTGTCCATATGTCCTATTAGGGCATAAGGACATCATAGAGTAGGGTCCCTAGTTAAGGACCCCCTTATATGAACCAGATTCATCTGAATAGCCACCGTGTAATTCTACAGGGGCCACGACAATGGAAATGTCTGTTTGGCTTCAGCCGCTCAAATATAAGGTTTTTTTTGTGATGTGACAACCACTTTAAAGGGCTTTTCCACTTTTTAGATCATCTCACATGTTATGCTAGAAAATCCCATTGGTGGGGTCCATAACTTGTGAACCCCAATAATGCCTAGGATGAAGGGGTGACACCACTTGGTAAATGCCCAGTTGGCTTTGGCTGGATTGGAAATCCTGGATCAGAGCATTACTGAGCATTAGGACCCATTCCTCCAGTACTGTCCCGTATTAGACAGACAACACACTGATATGAATGGACACTGTGAAATATTTAATTTATCCTGCGGTGGCGCTGCAGGGAAATTAAACACTTACTGCCAAGTTTCTCCACAGATCACAGTTGATCGCTGAGGGTTCCAGCAGGAGGAGACTTTGTGATCAGCTTATTGTCAAGATACCCTTTCAACAAGTAGGGATTGTACAAAGTAGAAACCCCCTTTAAGTGACCCACCTCCCTGTCATTTTGAGATGAAGCCTTCTTCTGCTGAACCTCATAAGTCCGGTTGTTACTGGCAATGCTATACAGCATACCGCTCTTTTCGTCTTTGACGATGGAAGTTGGGTTGGACGTACGTGGAAAATCTACTCAGCGCTCCTGCACTTTACATTAGTTGAAGGACGCTTTGACAATTACTCCTTGCACCTCAACACTTCATGTGCTGAGAATAAATATCTCATCATACAGGCCTGTGTCCCGCTGATAAGCGGCGCTGTTTATCCTACACATTCTCTGCAGTCAACACGTATAAGCTGTCGATGAGAAAACATGTGAGTCTATCAGGATTTATGTAGGACCTGCTCTTGGAATCAATTAGATCACAGCTCTAACTTGTTGTTAAGGCCTTGTTCACACGGCGTGTATTCAAGAACGCTTGCTTTAAGCTTCCCATTGACATTAATGGGAAAACGCATTGTAGTGCATACGACGTGGTTTTTTTTACGCTCGCGTGTTTAATAACCGTGTTGTATAAAAAAAAGCAGCGTCAGGTCAATTCTTGACGCGTAAAACACAACCAAAATGCGTCAAAAATATGCCTAATTCCCATAGTCAATGGGGGTCCTAATTAGGCGCCAAAAAACGTGCAGAAACAGCGTAAAAAATGCATCAAAAACGCATGTACTTTAAAAAGCGCTTTGCAAAAACGCTAGCGTTTTTGACGCGTTTACACGTCGGGTTTTTTGAGCACCGTGTGAACAAGGCCTAAATGTGTATCTCAAACTATGGACATTTTTAAATTTTTAGGTCTGAAATGCTGTGCTGATTCAATTTATAATATAAGGTAACTTTGTAGGGGTCGGAGCTCAGTTTTTCTGATACAGGGCTCCAAATACCCTAGAAATGCTTTTTTTCTAGCTGCCTTTCTCCACCACAAGGGGGAGCTAACTGAAGACAGATTTATTCACCTCCTATTAAACTCAATCATACATCTGTGTTTAGTGAGTTCCCCCTAGTGGTGGCAGACAGAATTGTATAATTTAACGCCAGGGCTGTGTGAAGGAAAGCAGGGGATCTGGAGCTCTGTATCAGGAAAACGGAGCTCCGACCCCTATAAAGGTAGACTTTGAAAATCAATTCCTGTCCAATAGTAAAGCTATCCAACCAACTTTTTCATATAATATATTAGGGCATATGAATGTCATAAAGGGGAGTCCCCTGCTTGGCAATGGCACCTATGAGCAAGTTTTGAAGAGGACCGGTCACCTCTCCTGACATGTCTGTTTTAGTAAACAATTGTATTCCCCATAAAAATAATAGCTCTGGAGCATCTTTTCTTAGATCTCTGTGTTGTACCGTTCCTCTGTTATTCCTCCTAGAAATGTATGAATAAATTGACAACTGGGCAGGTCCCTATACAGTTTGACACCGTCCAATCAGTGCTCATAGTCTCAAACTATGCAGAGACACACCCCTTATGGTAACACCCAGTTGCTAATTTACTCATTAATTTCTAGGAGGAATAACAGAGGAATGGCACAATGTGAAATATTTGTTATTTCATGAGGAATACAAATATTTGTTATTTAATGAGGAATACAAGTATTTGCTAAAACAGACGTGTCAGGAGAGGTGTTAGGTCTTCTTTAAGTATGTTTCCCCTGCAACAGCCAGACGAAACTTCCCCCACCGAGAAAAGGTGATCGGATCGGCGGTGATCAGCTGATCGTTGGGGCGGCTAATTCTATCAAATGGGTTGTTAAAACACAGGCAAGAAATAATGTTGATGCCTTGGGTGTTGCTGGGCTCCAAGTCAAAATTTGGGTGCCCAATTATTGTCGAAAAATTTGGCAACTAACAGGCAACCTCAGTGTTTTCTTATAGGGAAAGTTGAGCGACAATCACAAAAATTCTGCCATGGGCTGAATTTTTGGAATTGTTGCAAGTCGTCCATGACTTTTTTTTCTCATAGGAAAACAATGAGGTCATGAAAAAAATGTCACCATGGAGCGCTAGCCCGAATTTTCCTATGAGCCGCAGTTTTCCCTATTTTGCAGTTACGGGGGGGGGGGGACGGACGGACGGGGGGTGTTACCTCTTTTCTATTCTTTAAATATAGGAGGGCATTACAATTTTGCCACGAGGGGTGATAAAGGAAGCCATGGCGCAGATGTGAGCATAGCCGTATACGGTTGCACACCCCCGGGTAGTAGAACTGGGCAGATTTGCCGCCGCTCTGGAGTCCGGGGCAATTCTACACCCTCTTATTATAGTGAAAAGTGTAGCGGTATAAATAACGGAGCGCAGGGATTTATCACATAACAGAGCGCGGAGATTTAATCACGGGTTCTCGGAGGAACAGTGTTTGCTTTCAATTATAGTAATAAAGCCGTAAATTATTTTCTTGCGCCCATGAAACTTTTATTATGGACTTGATAACAAAATACCTGGATGGAAACTCTGATGTTTTTCTCTTCCGTTCTTCGTACCGGAGACTTTTCTAAAGCGCGGTGGAACATTTGAGGTTGGCGTAATAGGATAATTAAGCATGCTGATGGCCGTGCTGCTAATAAGTCACCTAGCTGCACGTAATTAGGCATCAGTGGCGGCCCCTGATCTCTAGTCTTGCTTAATTAACTTCAAAAGCCGCTGTCTCAAAGAGGAACATTATATTCGATGATGCCGTTATTGATTTGTGGTGGAACTCACGGAGAGGTGATGGTTATGCATATCAAAATGGAAGCTTCCGGAGGAGATTTTTTTTTTTACAAATGCGCCCTTTACACTCTCATGGCAATTTTTGAATATATTTTTGTCCATATTGGACATGTGTCAAAAACATCCCATTTTATATTTTCTAGTATTTAACTTATTTTCTACCCAGGGTTTCGACATTTAAAGGGAAACTACCAGCACTGGAGATAAGATGAATGCATGTCAAAAGGGTGCACATACCCTAGAGGAAGCCTCTGTACCTGCTATAGGGTGATTGAAAGGGGAAGAATTAACCTTAGGGTGGTCCCATGACCCCTCTTCATGGGTGGTATAAACTTGTCACGGCTTCCACCCCAAAAACACCATGTAAGAAATGAGTGTGTTGCCTATGTGATCTTCTCTCATCCATTGATTGCCCAAAATGAGAATCACTTTGATCTGCTGAGGGTGTCAAATCTGGAATCAATTCTACCATATCTAGTACAAAGCCAATAATCTCACAAATGAGAAGTTATGAGGTCCAGCCAGGAAGAGCCGTCATGTGGTCCGTGCCCAAAACTTGGAATGAGACCCAACTCCAGTCATGGCCACCATCAGAAATTCATGAGTTTAACAAATAGACGGTGAGCTTTAATTTGATCAAAAATGCAACAAATTCCTCTTCTCACCAGATGAGTGTTTATCTTGATAGAAGGGAACAAGTAATGAACTATTATATCGATTATCTGATGGTGCGGGAACTGGTATCAGGGTGAGAATAATAATGGGAAATAATTGGACTCCTTTTAAAGTTAATTAAAAGTTGTATTAAAGTAATTTGAGAAGTTTCAGCACAATGCGCAAAACATGGAGAGCTGGCGGAAGGAAGGTAGAAATAAAGAAGGAGATAGAAGGGAAGGATGGGTAGGAACGAAGGAAGAAAGAAAGAAAGAAAGAAAGAAAGAAAGAAAGAAAGAAAGAAAGAAAGAAAGAAAGAAAGAAAGAAAGAAAGAAAGAGAAAGAAAGAAAGAAAGAAAGAAAAAGAAAGAAAGTAGAGAAGGAAGGGAAGAAGGAAGGGAGGAAGGAATGAAGGAAGGAAGGAGGAAGAAAGGAAAGAAGGACGGAAGGGAGGAAGCAGGAAAGGAAGGAAGGAAGGGAGGGAGTTAGAAATAAAGAAAAGGAGATAGAGAGGGAGGGAGAGGGAGGATGTGAAGAAGGAAGAGAGAGGTAGGAAGGAAGGGAGGGAGAAATGATGGGAGGGAGGAAGGTGGTAGGAAGGAAGGAAGGGAGGGAGGAAGTTAGAAATAAAGAAAAGGAGATAGAGAGGAAGGATGAGAAGAAGAAAGGTAGGAAGAGAGAGGTAGGAAGGAAGGAGAAGAAAAAGAAAGAAAGAGAGAGAGGAGAAGAGGAAGGAGAAGAAAAAGAAAGAAAGAGAGAGAGGAGGAGAGGAAGAGAAAGAAAGAGAAAGAGAGAGAGAAAGGAGGAGAGGAAGGAATGGTTTGTAAAATAGAATTAAGGATACTAATTTATTAACTAATTTCTTAAAGGGATGTTTGATGGCCTATACTTAGAACAAGTCATCAATGTATTACCAGTGGGTGTCCTACCCCAGGGACTCTCACCGATCAACAAAACGAAGGGGCCGCGGTTCTGGCAGCCCTTTCCCTGCAGTACCAAGCACAGAATCATCCATAAATGTGCGGCTGCGCCAGGTACTGCAGTTCAACCACGCTAACACTCCGTTTCACACGAATGGGTTGAGCTGCAGTACCAGACACAGCCACAATTAATTAAAAGGCAGACTTATCGTAACTCTAGGGGCATAGGAACCATAGAGTCAGCCAGTAAGACTACTATGGGGGATAGAAGTAACCCCCGGCTCAGCTTTGCCTTATCTCGCTTCCTTGTGGTGGGTTTGAATCTGTGAACAACCTCGAGACCCTTCACTCCTAGATTGAGGAAGGGTTTTATAGTGTGAACCAGTACCAAAGAGAGGGGGGGGGTTCTATTTTTTTTTTTTTCTATAGTTCCTCATCTTGATAGATTTTTCCAAAATTATAATAATAATAATAATAATAATAATAATATAAAGGTGGTGATCTATAGGAGATGTCCTGAGAATAAACATTGGGATGGATAGATTTGAATCCATTTAAAACCCGTTTTTCTTCATTTTAATAAAGCACAATATGTAATTCTGCGCTGCAGATGATTTCGGTTGCAGCTCCGGAGCCTACGAGATGTTCTGCGTTGTTT
Organism: Rhinoderma darwinii; assembly: GCF_050947455.1. Classification (NCBI taxonomy): domain Eukaryota; kingdom Metazoa; phylum Chordata; class Amphibia; order Anura; family Rhinodermatidae; genus Rhinoderma; species Rhinoderma darwinii. The sequence continues at coordinate 9,713,823 of NC_134689.1, read as the reverse complement.
ATGATAATGAAGAAATTCCAGTGATTAGAAAAACATGATGAAAAAAAGAGATCTGTCGCTTCTCTCGGTTCATGCAAGAAGATGCCAAGAACTGTTTTTGACAGGTGTGTAATGATAGGGACTTGGAAAGAAATATAGGAGGCGTCATGAATGATTCATACAGAGGCGATCTGTAGGCAGCAGGCCGGTCACCACTCGGGGGCTGGAGACTATGACAATGCAGCTTTACTCTGTTTTAATTTTTAATTTCACTTGTATTTGATTAGTGGGAATGGAAACAGATGAATATATAAAACGGCATTCATATTGTAAGGTTTTGTATAGGGGTCTGATACCACTAGGGGGCAGTATGACAAAGAGTATCCTCATGACGTTACCTGGACAAGTCCTGGTGAAGGTGTAGGAGTTGGGGGCTCTATCAATATTAGTGGGTCCCAGTATGAATTTTTGAGTGTGGAGATGGTCACATATGGATGGCCAATTCACCACTATTGAAAAAAGTTACATAAATCAATTGCAGTCCCTTTGGACTGTTGCTTTTTTTGTTAGAAAGTTTCCCTGATGATAATAAGCTAATCACAGGTTGTCCCCTGGCCGGGAACCCCAGCGATCAGCTGTACTCTAAGAAGGAACCAAAAAGCAAGTGTTACACTTCCTTGCAGCGCCACCACAGGAGAAATAAAGCATTACACGCTTCCCATTGATATCAATAGGCTGAATGTGTAATGCATTAATGTGTTGGGTCCTCCAGAGCAGAAGAGCCTCTTTGTTGCCACTCTCTACTTTGAGGGACCTAAATGTAGGACCCCTCTATTAAATAAATTAAATAAACACTGGAGACCATGGCCTGGGCTCCATGAGATGCCACAGTTAGCAGACAATAGATTTAACCATTGACTAATGTAAATCATAATCTTCCTCGTAAACTTGTCAAATCTTGTCTGTTGAGTGATATTCACCTTATTTGCAGCACTGGACCTGGCCTAGCATAGTCTGATCCGGTTGTGACCAACGGTGCATAATAGAGCCATCTGATGACATCATCAGAATGGGTATTATTAAAATTCTCCGTCTTCAGTCACTCATTGAGCTCCATTGCTACATTGCGTCCAGAGCTTGGGGCCACCTCTATGAAGTCTATTAGCCCTAGTAGGGTATTTGGATAGAAGAAGTCTTGATGGGACTCCCCCTTTAAGTCACAGGACAGACACTCAGACCTGGAGAATTGGTTCACTACATGGAACTGCAAACAATGCGTGGTCACTGTGCGTTACGTAACCCCGGACCCCTCCACCGATCCTGCTATCTCATTGTTTAGACTGTCCTCAGTAAGGCTATCACTTCCTCTGTCATTGTCTCCACTGCGGCAGAACATAACCTCATAACCTTCTTGTCTATCTTTTTCATACCTCATTAGGAAATACATATCTTGGCATTTGCTTTTTGTTATTAATTGTCTCCTACTTAATATGGAGGGGAAAAGGTCGTTAAAAGATGACGCTCGGGCCTCACCCTTTGGACCGGTTCATGAGAAATCTTGTCTGCGAGTTACATTTTGTTGGATCGCTTACGACTTATATTTTATTTAGGAATAATATGAGGTCTGAATAGTACATTAAAAGAAAGAGAAAACTCTCTAACAGTCTTTCTTCTTCGCTGGGCGCCGGTATCATTATCTGCACAAGGAAAGTTTCAGACTAGAACTTTGTTGTAAAGATTTGTTTTTTTACGCTGAAATTTACTTTCCTCTCTATTTAAAATAAATGTCTGGCCTTAAAAAAAACGTAGCTTTTGTAATGTAAATTGATCCAGTAAACTGTGCTCATAATCCCATGCTTAGACATACATGTAAATAATAAAAGCCTGGCTGCCTTCAGTCACCACCAGAGAAAGCTAGTTATAATCTTGTATGTAGGGGCAGTATTATAGTAGTTATATTCTTGTATATAGAGGGCAGTATTATAGTAGTTATATTCTTGTATATAGGAGCAGTATTATAGTAGTTATATTCTTGTATATGGGGGAAGTATTATAGTAGTTATATTCTTGTATATAGGAGCAGTATTATAGTAGTTATATTCTTGTATATAGAGGGCAGTATTATAGTAGTTATATTCTTGTATATAGGGGGCAGTATTATAGTAGTTATATTCTTGTATATAGGGGGCAGTATTATAGTAGTTATATTCTTGTATATGGGGGAAGTATTATAGTAGTTATATTCTTGTATATAGGAGCAGTATTATAGTAGTTATATTCTTGTATATAGGGGGCAGTATTATAGTAGTTATAATCTTGTATATAGGAGCAGTATTATAGTAGTTATATTCTTATATATAGGAGCAGTATTATAGTAGTTATATTCTTGTATATAGGAGCAGTATTATAGTAGTTATATTCTTGTATATAGGAGCAGTATTATAGTAGTTATATTCTAGTATATAGGGGCAGTATTATAGTAGTTATATTCTTGTATATAGGGGCAGTATTATAGTAGTTATATTCTTGTATATAGGGGCAGTATTATAATAGTTATATTCTTGTATATAGGGGCAGTATTATAGTAGTTATAATCTTGTATGTAGGGGCAGTATTATAGTAGTTATATTCTTGTATATAGGAGCAGTATTATAGTAGTTATATTCTTATATATAGGAGCAGTATTATAGTAGTTATATTCTTGTATATAGGAGCAGTATTATAGTAGTTATATTCTTGTATATAGGAGCAGTATTATAGTAGTTATATTCTAGTATATAGGGGGCAGTATTATAGTAGTTATATTCTTGTATATAGGGGCAGTATTATAGTAGTTATAATCTTGTATGTAGGGGCAGTATTATAGTAGTTATATTCTTGTATATAGGAGCAGTATTATAGTAGTTATATTCTTATATATAGGAGCAGTATTATAGTAGTTATATTCTTGTATATAGGAGCAGTATTATAGTAGTTATATTCTTGTATATAGGAGCAGTATTATAGTAGTTATATTCTAGTATATAGGGGCAGTATTATAGTAGTTATATTCTTGTATATAGGGGCAGTATTATAATAGTTATATTCTTGTATATAGGGGGTAGTATTATAGTAGTTATATTCTTGTATATAGGTGGCAGTATTATAGTAGTTATATTCTTGTATATAGGAGCAGTATTATAGTAGTTATATTCTTGTATATAGGAGCAGTATTATAGTAGTTATATTCTAGTATATAGGGGCAGTATTATAATAGTTATATTCTTGTATATAGGGGGTAGTATTATAGTAGTTATATTCTTGTATATGTGGCAGTATTATAGTAGTTATATTCTAGTATAAAGGGGCAGTATTATAATAGTTATATTCTTGTATATAGGGGGCAGTATTATAGTAGTTATATTCTTGTATATAGGGGCAGTATTATAGTAGTTATATTCTTGTATATAGGGGGCAGTATTATAGTAGTTATATTCTTGTATATAGGGGGCAGTATTATAGTAGTTATATTCTTGTATATAGGGGCAGTATTATAGTAGTTATATTCTTGTATATAGGGGGCAGTATTATAGTAGTTATATTCTTGTATATAGGGGCAGTATTATAGTAGTTATATTCTTGTATATAGGGGCAGTATTATAGTAGTTATATTCTTGTATATAGGGGGCCGTATTATAGTAGTGATATTCTTGTATATAGGAGCAGTATTATAGTAGTTATATTCTTGTATATAGGGGGCAGTATTATAGTAGTTATATTCTTGTATATAGGGGCAGTATTATAGTAGTTATATTCTTGTATATAGGGGGCCGTATTATAGTAGTGATATTCTTGTATATAGGAGCAGTATTATAGTAGTTATATTCTTGTATATAGGGGGCAGTATTATAGTAGTTATAGTCTTGTATATAGGAGCAGTATTATAGTAGTTATATTCTTATATATAGGAGCAGTATTATAGTGGTTATATTCTTGTATATAGGAGCAGTATTATAGTAGTTATATTCTTGTATATAGGAGCAGTATTATAGTAGTTATATTCTTGTATATAGGGGCAGTATTATAATAGTTATATTCTTGTATATAGGGGGTAGTATTATAGTAGTTATATTCTTGTATATAGGTGGCAGTATTATAGTAGTTATATTCTTGTATATAGGGGGAAGTATTATAGTAGTTATATTCTTGTATATAGGGGCAGTATTAGGGCGGGTTCACACATGGCGGAATTGCACTTAAATTCCGCTGCGGACACTCCGCAGCGTTAATCCGCAGCGGAGCCGTTTCTACATTGACTTTCACTTTAATTTAGCAGTGTTCGTTTACACGATGCGTACAATTCCGCTGCGGAGCATAGGCTGCGGAGCGGAATTTGGTGTCCGCAGCATGCTCTGTCTGTTGCGGAGCAGTGGCGGACTCATGGCGGAATTTCTCCATTGACTTCAATGGAGATTCAAAGTTCCGCAATGAAGTCCGCAGCTGTCATGCACATGTCATGTGTGCTGCGGATGCGTCTTGCTTTTTTTACTTGACATTTCTTCATTCTGGCTGGACCTATGTATTTCTAGGTCTACAGCCAGACTGAGGAAGTCAATGGGGCTCCCGTAATGACGGGAGCGTTGCTAGGAGACGTCAGTAAATAGTCACTGTCCAGGGTGCTGAAAGAGTTAAGCGATCGGCAGTAACTGTTTCTGCACCCGGGACAGTGACTACCGATCCCAATATACATGTATCTGTAAAAAAAAATGAAGTTCGTACTTACCGAGAACTCCCTGTTTCTGTCTCCAGTCCGGCCTCCCAGGATGACGTTTCAGTGTAAGTGACGGCTGCAGCCAATCACAGGCCAAGCACAGGCTGCAGCGGTCACATGGACTGGCGCGTCATCCAGGGAGGTCGGGCTGGATGCCGAAGGAGGGACGCGTCATAAAGACAACGGGCGGTAAGTATGAATTTCTTTTACTTTCACTAGGGAAAGTGCTGTCCCTTCTCTCTATCCTGCACTGATAGGGAGAAGGGAAGCACTTTTCCTGCAGTCCGCAGCGGCCAGTCCGCATCAATTTTCTGCACATTTTGTGCAGATCCGCAGCCGTAATCCGCAACCCGGATTAGGTGCGGCATTGATGCGGACAGTTGCGGAGGAATTCCGCCATGTGTGGTCATGCCCTAATAGTAGTTATATTCTTGTATATAGGGGGCAGTATTATAGTAGTTATATTCTTGTATATAGGGGGCAGTATTATAGTAGTTATATTCTTGTATATAGGGGCAGTATTATAGTAGTTATATTCTTGTATATAGGGGGCAGTATTATAGTAGTTATATTCTTGTATATAGGGGGCAGTATTATAGTAGTTATATTCTTGTATATAGGGGGCAGTATTATAGTAGTTATATTCTTGTATATAGGGGCAGTATTATAGCAGTTATATTCTTGTATATAGGGGCAGTACTATAGTAGTTATATTCTTGTATATAGGAGCAGTATTATAGTAGTTATATTCTTGTATATAGGGGTAGTATTATAGTAGTTATATTCTTGTATATAGGAGCAGTATTACAGTAGTTATATTCTTGTATATAGGGGCAGTATTATAGTAGGTATATTCTTGTACATAGGGGGCAGTATTATAGTAGTTATATTCTTGTATATAGGGGGTAGTATTACAGTAGTTATATTCTTGTATATAGGGGCAGTATTATAGTAGTTATATACTTGTATATAGGGGGCAGTATTATAGTAGTTATATTCTTGTATATAGGTGCAGTATTATAGTAGTTATATTCTTGTACATAAGGCGGCAGTATTATAGTAGTTATATTCTTGTATATAGGGGCAGTATTATAGTAGTTATATTCTTGTATATAGGAGCAGTATTATAGTAGTTATATTCTTATATATAGGAGCAGTATTATAGAAGTTATATTCTTCTATATAGGAGCAGTATTATAGTAGTAATATTCTTGTATATAGGAGCAGTATTATAGTAGTTATATTCTAGTATATAGGGGCAGTATTATAATAGTTATATTCTTGTATATAGGAGGTAGTATTATAGTAGTTATATTCTTGTATATAGGAGGCAGTATTATAGTAGTTATATTCTTGTATATAGGAGCAGTATTATAGTAGTTATATTCTTGTATATAGGAGCAGTATTATAGTAGTTATATTCTAGTATATAGGGGCAGTACTATAATAGTTATATTCTTGTATATAGGTGGCAGTATTATAGTAGTTATATTCTAGTATATAGGGGCAGTATTATAATAGTTATATTCTTGTATATAAGGGGCAGTATTATAGTAGTTATATTCTTGTATATAGGGGCAGTATTATAGTAGTTATATTCTTGTATATAGGGGACAGTATTATAGTAGTTATATTCTTGTATATAGGGGGCAGTATTATAGTAGTTATATTCTTGTATATAGGGGCAGTATTATAGTAGTTATATTCTTGTATATAGGGGGCAGTATTATAGTAGTTATATTCTTGTATATAGGGGCAGTATTATAGTAGTTATATTCTTGTATATAGGGGCAGTATTATAGTAGTTATATTCTTGTATATAGGGGGCCGTATTATAGTAGTGATATTCTTGTATATAGGAGCAGTATTATAGTAGTTATATTCTTGTATATAGGGGGCAGTATTATAGTAGTTATATTCTTGTATATAGGAGCAGTATTATAGTAGTTATATTCTTATATATAGGAGCAGTATTATAGTAGTTATATTCTTGTATATAGGAGCAGTATTATAGTAGTTATATTCTTGTATATAGGAGCAGTATTCTAGTAGTTATATTCTAGTATATAGGGGCAGTATTATAATAGTTATATTCTTGTATATAGGGGGTAGTATTATAGTAGTTATATTCTTGTATATAGGTGGCAGTATTATAGTAGTTATATTCTTGTATATAGGGGGCAGTATTATAGTAGTTATATTCTTGTATATAGGGGCAGTATTATAGTAGTTATATTCTTGTATATAGGGGGCAGTATTATAGTAGTTATATTCTTGTATATAGGGGGCAGTATTATAGTAGTTATATTCTTGTATATAGGGGCAGTATTATAGTAGTTATATTCTTGTATATAGGGGGCAGTATTATAGTAGTTATATTCTTGTATATAGGGGGCAGTATTATAGTAGTTATATTCTTGTATATAGGGGGCAGTATTATAGTAGTTATATTCTTGTATATAGGGGCAGTATTATAGCAGTTATATTCTTGTATATAAGGGGCAGTATTATAGTAGTTATATTCTTGTATATAGGAGCAGTATTATAGTAGTTATATTCTTGTATATAGGGGGCAGTACTATAGTAGTTATATTCTTGTATATAGGAGCAGTATTATAGTAGTTATATTCTTGTATATAGGGGTAGTATTATAGTAGTTATATTCTTGTATATAGGAGCAGTATTACAGTAGTTATATTCTTGTATATAGGGGCAGTATTATAGTAGGTATATTCTTGTACATAGGGGGCAGTATTATAGTAGTTATATTCTTGTATATAGGGGGTAGTATTACAGTAGTTATATTCTTGTATATAGGGGCAGTATTATAGTAGTTATATACTTGTATATAGGGGGCAGTATTATAGTAGTTATATTCTTGTATATAGGGGGTAGTATTACAGTAGTTATATTCTTGTATATAGGTGCAGTATTATAGTAGTTATATTCTTGTACATAAGGCGGCAGTATTATAGTAGTTATATTCTTGTATATAGGGGCAGTATTATAGTAGGTATATTCTTGTACATAGGGGGCAGTATTATAGTAGTTATATTCTTGCATATAGGGGGTAGTATTATAGTAGTTATATTCTTGTATATAGGGGCAGTATTATAGTAGTTATACTCTTGTATATAGGGGGCAGTATTATAGTAGTTATATTCTTGTATATAGGGGGTAGTATTACAGTAGTTATATTCTTGTATATAGGTGCAGTATTAGGCTGGGTTCACACGTGGCGGAATTTCACTAAAATTCCGCTGCGGACACTCCGCAGCGTTAATCCGCAGCGGTGCCGTTTGTCCATTGACTTACACTTTAATTTAGCAGTGTTCGTTTAGACGAGGCGTAAAATTCCGCTGCGGAGCATAGGCTGCGGAGCGGAATTTGGTGTCCGCAGCATGCTCTGTCTGTTGCGGAGCAGTGGCGGACTCATGGCGGAATTTCTCCATTGACTTCAATGGAGAGTCAAAATTCCGCAATGAAGTCCGCAGATCTTATGTGTGCTGCGGAGCGTATTGGTTTTACTACCATGACATTTCTTCATTCTGGCTGGACCTATGTATTTCTAGGTCTACAGCCAGACTGAAGAAGTCAATGGGTCTCCCGTAATGACGGGAGCGTTGCTAGGAGACGTCTGTAAATAGTCACTGTCCAGGGTGCTGAAAGAGTTAAGCGATCGGCAGTAACTGTTTCTGCACCCGGGACAGTGACTACCGATCTCAATATACATGTATCTGTAAAAAAACATATAAGTTCATACTTACCGAGAACTCCCTGCGTCTGTCTCCAGTCCGGCCTCCCAGGATGACGTTTCAGTCTAAGTGACGGCTGCAGCCAATCACAGGCCAAGCACAGGCTGCAGCGGTCACATGGACTGGCGCGTCATCCAGGGAGGTCGGGCTGGATGCCGAAGGAGGGACGCGTCATAAAGACAACGGGCGGTAAGTATGAATTTCTTTTACTATCACTAGGGAAAGTGCTGTCCCTTCTCTCTATCCTGCACTGATAGGGAGAAGGGAAGCACTTTTCCCGCAGTCCGCAGCAGCTAGTCCGCATCAATGTACTGCACATTTTGTGCAGATCCGCAGCAGAATCTGCAACGCAGATTCTGTGCGGCATTGATGCGGACAGTTGCGGAGGAAATCCGCCACGTGTGGTCATACCCTTATAGTAGTTATATTCTTGTACATAAGGCGGCAGTATTATAGTAGTTATATTCTTGTATATAGGGGCAGTATTATAGTAGGTATATTCTTGTACATAGGGGGCAGTATTATAGTAGTTATATTCTTGCATATAGGGGGTAGTATTATAGTAGTTATATTCTTGTATATAGGGGCAGTATTATAGTAGTTATATTCTTGTATATAGGAGCAGTATTATAGTAGTTATACTCTTGTATATAGGGGGCAGTATTATAGTAGTTATATTCTTGTATATAGGGGGCAGTATTATAGTAGTTATATTCTTGTATATAGGGGCAGTATTATAGTAGGTATATTCTTGTATATAGGAGCAGTATTACAGTAGTTATATTCTTGTATATAGGGGCAGTATTATAGTAGGTATATTCTTGTACATAGGGGGCAGTATTATAGTAGTTATATTCTTGTATATAGGGGCAGTATTATAGTAGTTATATTCTTGTATATAGGGGCAGTATTATAGTAGTTATATTCTTGTATATAGGGGCAGTATTATAGTAGGTATATTCTTGTACATAGGGGGCAGTATTATAGTAGTTATATTCTTGCATATAGGGGGTAGTATTATAGTAGTTATATTCTTGTATATAGGAGCAGTATTACAGTAGTTATATTCTTGTATATAGGGGCAGTATTATAGTAGGTATATTCTTGTACATAGGGGGCAGTATTATAGTAGTTATATTCTTGTATATAGGGGCAGTATTATAGTAGTTATATTCTTGTATATAGGGGCAGTATTATAGTAGTTATATTCTTGTATATAGAAGGCAGTATTATAGTAGTTATATTCTTGTACATAGGGGGCAGTATTATAGTAGTTATATTCTTGTATATAGGGGGCAGTATTATAGTAGTTATATTCTTGTATATAGGGGGCAGTATTATAGTTGTTATATTCTTGTATATAGGGAGCAGTATTATAGTAGTTATATTCTTGTATATAGGAGGCAGTATTATAGTAGTTATATTCTTGTATATATGGGGCAGTATTATAGTAGTTATATTCTTGTATATAGGGGGCAGTATTATAGTAGTTATATTCTTGCACATAGGGGGCAGTATTATAGTAATTCTGTTTTGGTACATAGGGGGCAGCACTATGATGGTTACATTTTTATCTATAGGGGCAAAACTTTCCATTTAGAACAATAACTAAATGGACTTGTAAAGTGACAATTTTATTTCTCTGGGTGGTTGACACTTTATTTCTTCCACTAGTATTGGCAGCTAATACAGATTACATTAAACAGCAGGGATTGACAATGAGCACAGAAAATGATGAAAAAGTGACATTCCGTTTTGAAAGAAGATTTCGCATTACCTATATTATGTCTTTACCGTCTAACCTGTTTGTTGTATCATTAATTTTAATATAAATTGTGACTGGAATTGATCATTAGGTACATGAATTGAGATATGCAGCCATTTTCAAGGCCATTAAAGCTTAAACATGCAGTACAGGGGAATTAATATACAGAGAGCAAGACGGATAATGTGAATAAATGACATGATTAATTATGCAAATAGAGGAAGAGATCACGATGATGTAAAATTATACAAACAATTAACATGGAACAATGAAAATGTCTGCAAATTGAATGATAATTACAGAAAGAAAAATAAATATGTATCTATAAAGCTACTCCACGCCAATAGATTACAATACACCTGACTGCACCAGGAAATCCTAAATTGCACCATAAAATTATCATTATATTAGAAACTTTAAATAAAAAAAACTACAAAACTCTCTTTTCTATAATGATGTACCAGAGCAGAGTTTGTTACATGGCATAAATTATGGTAGGAATACATGGTATATAGGATATAAGGGAAATCAAATGCATTTGTTTATCAAAGAGATATAAATGAGTAGTTATATTCTTGTATATATGGGCAATATTATAGTAGTTATATTCTTGTATATAGGGGGTAGTATTATAGTAGTTATATTCTTGTATATAGGAGCAGTATTATAGTAGTTATATTCTTGTATATAGGAGCAGTATTATAGTAGTTATATTCTTGTATATAGGGGGTAGTATTATAGTAGTTATATTCTTGTATATAGGGGCAGTATTATAGTAGTTATATTCTTGTATATAGGAGCAGTATTATAGTAGTTATATTCTTGTATATAGGGAGCAGTATTATAGTAGTTATATTCTTGTATATAGGATATAGGGGCAGTATTATAGTAGTTATATTCTTGTATATAGGGGGCAGTATTATAGTAGTTATATTCTTGTATATAGGGTGTAGTATTATAGTAGTTATATTCTTGTATATAGGAGGCAGTATTATAGTAGTTATATTCTTGTATATAGGGGGCAGTATTATAGTAGTTATATTCTTGTATATAGGGGGCAGTATTATAGTAGTTATATTCTTGTATATAGGAGCAGTATTATAGTAGTTATATTCTTGTATATAGGGGAAGTATTATAGTAGTTATATTCTTGTATATAGGGAGCAGTATTATAGTAGTTATATTCTTGTATATAGGGGAAGTATTATAGTAGTTATATTCTTGTATATAGGGGGCAGTATTATAGTAGTTATATTCTTGTATATAGGGGCAGTATTATAGTAGTTATATTCTTGTATATAGGGGAAGTATTATAGTAGTTATATTCTTGTATATAGGGGGCAGTATTATAGTAGTTATATTCTTGTATATATGGGCAATATTATAGTAGATATATTCTTGTATATAGGAGGCAGTATTATAGTAGTTATATTCTTGTATATAGGGGGCAGTATTATAGTAGTTATATTCTTGTATATAGGGGAAGTATTATAGTAGTTATATTCTTGTATATAGGGGGCAGTATTATAGTAGTTATATTCTTGTATATATGGGCAATATTATAGTAGATATATTCTTGTATATAGGAGGCAGTATTATAGTAGTTATATTCTTGTATATAGGGGGCAGTATTATAGTAGTTATATTCTTGTATATAGGGGGCAGTATTATAGTAGTTATATTCTTGTATATAGGGGGCAGTATTATAGTAGTTATATTCTTGTATATAGGAGCAGTATTATAGTAGTTATATTCTTGTATATAGGGGGCAGTAATATAGTAGTTATATTCTTGTATATAGGAGCAGTATTATAGTAGTTATATTCTTGTACATAGAAGGCAGTATTATAGCAGTTATATTCTTGTATATAGGGAGCAGTATTATAGTAGTTATATTCTTGTATATAGGAGCAGTATTATAGTAGTTATGTTCTTGCATATAGGGGGCAGTATTATAGTAGTTATATTCTTGTATATAGGGGGCAGTATTATAGTAGTTATATTCTTGTATATAGGGGGCAGTATTATAGTAGTTATATTCTTGTATATAGGAGCAGTATTATAGTAGTTATATTCTTGTATATAGGGGGCAGTAATATAGTAGTTATATTCTTGTATATAGGAGCAGTATTAGGGCGGGTTCACACATGGCGGAATTTCACTTAAATTCCGCTGCGGACACTCCGCAGCGTTATTCCGCAGCGGAGCCGTTTCTCCATTGACTTTCACTTTAATTTAGCAGTGTTCGTTTACACGATGCGTACAATTCCGCTGCGGAGCATAGGCTGCGGAGCGGAATTTGGTGTCCGCAGCATGCTCTGTCTGTTGCGGAGCAGTGGCGGACTCATGGCGGAATTTCTCCATTGACTTCAATGGAGATTCAAAGTTCCGCAATGAAGTCCGCAGCTGTCATGCACATGTCATGTGTGCTGCGGATGCGTCTTGCTTTTTTAACTTGACATTTCTTCATTCTGGCTGGACCTATGTATTTCTAGGTCTACAGCCAGACTGAGGAAGTCAATGGGGCTCCCGTAATGACGGGAGCGTTGCTAGGAGACGTCAGTAAATAGTCACTGTCCAGGGTGCTGAAAGAGTTAAGCGATCGGCAGTAACTGTTTCTGCACCCGGGACAGTGACTACCGATCCCAATACACATGTATCTGTAAAAAAAAATGAAGTTCGTACTTACCGAGAACTCCCTGTTTCTGTCTCCAGTCCGGCCTCCCAGGATGACGTTTCAGTGTAAGTGAACTCTGCAGCCAATCACAGGCCAAGCACAGGCTGCAGCGGTCACATGGACTGGCGCGTCATCCAGGGAGGTCGGGCTGGATGCCGAAGGAGGGACGCGTCATAAAGACAACGGGCGGTAAGTATGAATTTCTTTTACTATCACTAGGGAAAGTGCTGTCC